>NC_137904.1:20750630-21079738 GCF_963455335.1 Martes martes | reverse complement strand
GGGCCTCTGCTTTCGGCCTCAAGTCGTGATCTCGGGTCCTGGGATCGAGCCACACGTCGGGTTCTCTGCTCGGCGGGAGTCTGCTTCCCCTCTCTCTCTGCTTGCCTGCCTCTCTGCCTTGTGATCTCCTCCTTTGTCAAATAAATAAATCTTTAAAAAAAAAAAAGGTCTAGAAATGATAACAATGGATGTTCTGGGGAAGGAAGTTGGAGTGAGAGTACGTGGAGAAGCAGAGAATTATTTTTTCATTTTATTCTGGTATTTTGTTTGAAATTTTCTTACACACATAGCATTTCCATCATTTTTTAAAATACATTTGTTTTTACATGCTTTAATTAAGTAATTTTTCAGTTTTTTTAAATGAGGGAGATGAGCCAAAACAGGGACTTCTAAAACTGTTTAACAAATTCTAATGTGGAATCCACATGGAATAACAGCTAACATTTTTGAACATCCTCTGTGTTCCACACTGTACTAGGTACGTTTGTCTGTGGTCAGTCGCTGGGCTTCGTCAGCTGTAGGAGGGAAGTGCTATATTCATTTCAGATTTTACAGTGGTCACACAGCCACAGTAAGTGCAGAAAAACAACTACTCTGGTTGAGGCAGGGAAGTCAGAACAGAGATTGGGCCTGGAGTCCTGTTCGCCTTGTTCACCCTTCACCTCTACTACCTTCCTGAGCCCCCACGCTCTTAGTCCTAAAATCCTGGGATGTCAGCGGCATCCCTCTTTGCCTTCTTGTAAGACCTGCCTCAGAGTAGGTGTATCGGGAGCTGGTCCCTCAGGACACTGGGCTGAAGAATGGTGGCAGTGGCACTCAGTTTTAAGGTAAGACCAGAAGGCCCTACCTACTTAGGGCCAGTCATGACAGTATTGAAATAAATACAACATGTTCAAAATTGGTTTCTTTTTTAGTAACAAGGAAAAAATAGGCCATGAAACAAATAGGCCATGAAACAAATGAAAATGCCCCTAAATAAGATTAAGTCACAAAAGGAAATAATAGGTAGTGGAAATGCGATCTGGAAGAAGAATGTGTCTCTCTCCTAAGAAGTATTTGGTTGACTTCAGCAGCACCTGATAACCTCATGTTGGCCCTCCCTCTGCACTCCTGTGCCGTGTTTCTGGCCTGGTTTCATGCAGAGACTCATGTAGCTCTGGGCTCAGCCCTACAGCTGAAGCACTGAGCATAGACCCCCACCAGGCAGCGCCCCACTGTGCATCCATGGCTTCTGCTGGACAGAGTCAGGGGAGCCTAAAGATGGGTTCTCTGAGCCAGTATTCCAGCAACCCATATGGGAAATAGATCCCGATGCTTGAGTAACACTAGTTACTGCTTGAGTAACACTAGTGCCAAGCACCTGTTTTGAACCCTTTGTCTCCTCCTTTGGCTGGGCCTTACTCACTGCTGATTTTGCTTTTACATTTAGGGAGCTATAGGATTGCAGGGGAACAAATGGCCCTGTTCTATCTGATGACCAGGATAACCGTAAACCTGGAGCTGTCCCAGGACACATCACATCTCATTTGTGCTAGGAGATGCCCCACAGGCCCAAAGAGGTAGAATAATGTGGCTCAGGAAGGCTCCCTCTGGACGAGGTGAGCCTGTTAAATGGGATAACAGATACAGACCATGAAAACGGGAAGGAGCTGTTTTGAAGACAACACTTCTTGTTTTGTTTTGTTTTGTTTTTTAGAAAATAACTATGAATGTCAGAGTGGCAGCTGGCCCACAGTCAGTACCTTTTGTCTGAGGGAGGAGAGGGCTTGGAGGGGCTTGTTTCTTGGGGCCGTGTGGCCTCTCTGTACTTAGGCTCACTCTGCAGGTCCAGGCTTCTGGACTGAGCCTTCCATCTCCTGGCAGGTGTTGTGCTCCAGGGGGTCTGGTCATGGTCAGCTGGGAACACTTAAACCTTTTGACTTTTCTTTTTTATCAATTTACCATTTTTTGCCTTCTGTTTTGGAAATTTTCTGGCAGAATTGATTTATAAATTTCTCCAATTGTTCACTTGTTGCTTCCTCTCCTATCAAGGTTTGTGGAGAGTTCCAGATTACAAATCCTTGGCCAGGGAATCCTGCTAAGCCATAAACTCTTTATTCTTCCCCCCTCCCCGGTGGTCAGCTATCTTTTCCACAGACTTCTCCAAAACATTCAACTTCTTTTTTTTTTTTTTTTTAAGATTTTATTTATTTATTTGATAGAGATCACAAGTAGGCAGAGAGGCAGGCAGAGAGAGAGGGGGAAGCAGGCTCCCTGCTGAGCAGAGAGCCCAGATGTGGGGCTCGATCCCAGGACCCTGAGATCATGACCTGAGCTGAAGGCAGTGGCTTAACCCACTGAGCCACCCAGGCGCCCCTAATCATTCAACTTCTTTAGGTCAGACTCTTTCCCCAGACCACTCTTTGTCCTAGTTATCATGGCCCAGCAACCATTTTGCATTCCAAGTCCTGGCATTGGCTGGTCCATAACATCTCTAAGGGTTTTCCCTTGAAGGTCAGTTTCTAGAAAGGCAGCAGAACTCCCACGGCCTCCTCACTGGGGCAAGCCAGGTCGTAGAGAATCAGTTCACTGCAGCCTGCCTTGGGAATATGAAAATGGCATGCTCCTCACTGTAGGTAACATTCATTCTGAGCCTGGCCTACCACTGCCATGTTGTGGGCCAGGTGGGGCCACACCTTCATCTGCAGCCTGTAGGCCTCAGGACCAGGGCCGCTGGTGGATTAGTCATAGCCAGTGACCATGCTACCAACAGTGCTGGAAGAAGTGTCCTGGGCCGGGCTGGGGGTCTGAGTGGCCTGACTCCACAGTCTAGCTGCTCGGCACCCCACCTGATGACTTGCTCCTCCTTGTCTCCTTACCTCCTCCCTGTGCTGCCTTGGTTTTTGGGAAATTGCTTGTGGTTACCATTTTATTTCAGGGCATCAGAATAAACTACAGAATGAACCAAGGTATATCTTGATACCCTATAGCGTATGCCAAATTTCATAGAGGGCTGTGAATTCCTTGCAAAGTTATGGAACAGATAAGTCAGCCGAGGAGTCATGTTGACCAAAGACCCTCCCAGCCCCACCCACCCCCTTCTCACTGTATTATTCAGTTCCTTTTAAGTCCTTTGCTGACTGATTAACAATTAGGGTGAACTGGAGAGACGATGAACTCACCCAGAAGGATGTGCCACCGTCCAACTCCTCCTAACTGATCAGTGTGATGCATCATCTTTGGCTCTTTTTTGACAGATGCAACTTTGACATCTGATAGAGATGGAAACTGAAAGAACCTTAAGGACAGGGCTCATCTTGTTTTACGGTGCTAGCCCTAACAAGTTTATAGTGCCCTGTGCTGTAATTTATTGGAAGAAGTGAGCTGCCATTGCTTTCTGCTTAATTGCCTAAATTCCTGGCCCTTAAGAGGGATTCAAAATACCCTGTAAATTAAAATGCCTTGAAATTAAAAGCAAATGTCTCAATGTGATTTAACTACACCTACATGTATTCTTAGTAACTCGATGATATTCAAGGTAAACATTATATTCAACCTCTAGGCAAGCAGAATAGTTTGGGTTGAGTCTTTGTAACAAGCTCACCAAATTTGGGAGTTTTTTTTTTTTTTTTTTTTTAATGAAATTTAAAATGTTCTCATTTCGTGCAGCTGGATTTCCTCTCCTCTTGGCCATTGTTTAAATTGCCTTTCTAAATAGAATCATCCTTTGGCTTATCGGGGTCATTTTGGTATACATTTATATTTGTCTGATTTTTTAAATTAGATTATAAATTTACAATCTATAGGTATGATTTTCAGCCATGCAGTTTGAGCATATAAGAGTGTTTGCAGAAGGCTCACTATGTAAGAAAGCCCACCCAGAGTGGCTGTACCTCAGCCTTCCAGCAACTTAACACCTGAGTCAGGGAGACTGTGCAAGTGGGGGAGGGGCGGGGTCTCAGCACTTCCGCCACAGTATGAGGACTTCCGTCCTGAACAAGGAAATAGCTCTCCTTTGATGTTTCAAAACATTTTATGGGCCCAGCACGCTTCCGCTGCACGACTCTGCTTCAAAACATTTTATAAATGGTTTATTTGATGGTGAAGGAATGTATTCCTTCATTTAAATAACATCGTAAGAGATTAACTTCTGATCATTTGTTTCTGGGAAGAGAGTAATACGAGGTCAAGATAGAAAAGGTAGAAATTATAGCAAGAATGGAGACAAGAGAAAATATTCAGAGAGGAGGACTTTGGACTTTTGGACATTGTGCTCATTTTCTAAAATTGAAATCGCACTTTTTAAAAAGATTTATTTATTTATTTTAGACAGCGAGTGAGCAGAGGGAGGGGGAGAGAGGATCTCAAGCAGCCTCCTCACTGTGCGTGGAGCCCAATGTGGGCCTCAGTCTCAACCCTGAGATCATGACCTGAGCCAAAATCAAGAGTCAGATGCTGAACCGACTGAGCCACCCAGGCACCCCTAAAATTGCACTTTAAAAATTATAAGCCTGGGTGGCTTAGTCACTTAAGCATCTGACTCTTGATTTCAGCTTTGGTCTTGATCTCAGCATCATGAGTTCAAGCCCCACACTGGGGCTGGGCTGGGTGTGGAGCCTGCTTAAAGAAAATATGTTTTTTAAATTGAAATATAATTCATATAACAAAATTTCACGTAACACATATTTAAAGTGTACAGTTCGGGGTGCCTCCATGGCTCAAGTCTCTTGATTTTGGCTCAGGTTATGGTCTCAGGGTTGTGAGAAAGCCCCACATCCACGGCATGGAGCCTGCTTTTGAGATTCCTTCTCTCCCTCTCCCTCTGCCCCTCTGCCACCCCCAAAAATAAAGTATACAGTTCAGTTGTTTTTAGTATATGTACAAGGTTATGCCACATCCCAACTATCCAATTCCAGGGCATTTCCACTGCCCCCCAAAGAATCCCTCCCCCATAGCACCCACTTCCAGTTTCCTCCTTCCTCCAGCCCCAGCCAACCACTAATCTACTTCCTGTCTTTATGGATTTGCCTCTTGTAGACGTTTCATATAAATGGAACCCTGTACTGTGTGGCCTTCTGTGCCTGGTTTTCTTCACTTAGCATAGTGATGTGGCATGTATCAATACTTCAGTCCTTTTTATGGCTGACCCATGTTCCCTCGTTTGAGTTTGCATTTTGTTTAGCCATTTATCCCTTAATAGACATTTGAGTTGTTTCCATTTTTTGGCTGTTTATAATGCTATAAGCATTCATGTACAATTTTTTTTTAAAGTATCTGCTTTCAATTCTGGGAGTATACCCAGGAGTGGGATTGCTGAATTGCTGTGTTACATGGTAACTCTATGTTTGACCTTCTGAGGAACCGCCATTGTTTTCCATAGAAGCTGTACCATTTTACATTCTCATCACCAGTGTAGGAAGGTTTTGATTTTTTCCACACCTTTGTCAGTATTTATGATTTTTGGGGTTTTTAAAATTATTATTACAGCCATCTTCATGGGTATAAGGTAGTTTCTTGTGGTAGGTTTTTTTTTTCCCAAGATTTATTTATTTGATTTTAGAGAGAGAGCAGGGGGGAAGGGGCAGAAGGAAAAGGAGAGAATCTCAGGCAGGCTGGGGCTTAATCTCATGACCCCAAGATCATGTCCTGAGTCAAAATCAAGAGTTGGATGCTTAACCAACTGTGCCACCCAGACACCCCTCTTGTGGTTTTGATGTGCATTTTCCTAATGACTAATAACATTGGACATCTTTTTTAGGTGCTTATTGGCCATCTTCTTGGAGAAATGTCTGTTTGGGTCCTTTTCCCATTATTTAATTAGGTTATTTGTCTTTTTTTTTTTTTCCCCCTAAGTAATGCAGGGCCTGAACTCATGACCCTGAAGTTAGGAACTGAGGTGAGTTCAAGGGTCAGACACTTAACCGGCTGAGCCACCCAGGCGTCCCTAGGTTGTTTGTCTCTTTTACTGTTGAGTTGTGGGTATGTTTTTAAAAAATATTTTCTAGATATATTCTATCATTTATCAGGTACATGATTTGTAAATATTTTCTACCATTCTGTAGATTGCCTTTTCACTTTTTTGATAATGTCCTTTGATACACAAAAGTTTTCCATTTTGATGAAATTCTACTTTTCTATATTTTTCTTTTGTTATTTGAGTTTTGGTATCATCCCTAAGGTCACAAGCATTTACCTATGCTTTATTTTAAGAATTTTATAGTTTTTGGCTCTTAGATCTGTGACCCATATTGAGTTTATTTTTATATATGATGTGTGAATACAGTTTTATAGCTTTTCTTCATATGTCCTGTCTTAAGGGGTTTCTCAGTCATTATATTTCATTATAGAGATGGGCCAGAATTTCCCTAACTGTTCTTTCTTGTTGGACCCTTAAGTACTTGTTATTTTTTCACTATTCTAGACAAAGTCACAGCGAACACATTTTTGTTCACATTAGAGATTATTTTCTTACGATACAAGTTGAATTACAGGGCCAAAAGTTATGAGTTTTTTCAAATTTAAGATAGCCTCTGTTTTATTTTTTTTTTTATTTTTTTTTTTTTAAAGATTTTATTTATTTATTTGACAGATCACAAGTAGGCATAGAGGCAGGCAGAGAGAGAAGGGAGGAAGCAGGCTCCCCGCTGAGCAGAGAGCCCAATGCGGGGCTCGATCCCAGGACGCTGGGACCACGACCTGAGCCGAAGGCAGCGGCCTTAACCCACTGAGCCACCCAGGCGCCCCAAGATAGCCTCTGTTTTAAACTATTTTCTCTATTCTTGTCTCTTATCAATGCACTTGCTTAGTCTCCCAGCACTGAGTCTTGGTGTTAGAGATGGTTTGTAGATTCAGAAGAAATAGTTACTCTTTGTTTTCATGCAATTCGTGGTGCTAACATACAGATGCCTAATGTAAAGGGGTAACTGCCAGATATTTTTAAAAAGGCAAAGCAATCTGAAACGTTTTTTAGCGTAACATATGCTTCCTCTAGGTATATGCTCAAGAGAATTGAAACTGTTCTTATGTTCATACAAACACTTGTACATGAATGTTCATGGCAGCACTATTGACAATAGCCAAAAAGTAGAAGCAACCCAAAAGTCTTTTAATAGACAAATGGAAATACTAATGCATAACACAGGATGATCCTCAGAAACACTATACAGACTAAAAGAAGCCAGACACAAAAGGCCACATTTTGTATGATATGTCCAGAATAGGCAAGTTCATAGAGACATTAAGCGGGTCAGGAGTTGCCACGGATTCCGGGAAGGGGAGGAGTGGAAATGATAGCAAATAGATATGGAGCTTCCTTTGGAGTAAAAAAAAGTTCTGGGATTGGATGGTGGTGATGTTTGCACAATCTTGTGAACATACTGAAAATCACTCAATTATAAATCACCTAACGTGGTGAATTTGATGTTAATTATATTAAAATATAATTTTAAAATATTAAGGGTTTTAGGAAATACCAAGTTTAGTTATAAATCATCCTCACTCTTCAGATAATTTGCCTACCAGAAAAAGGAGAGTGAGAAATACATGCTTGTTAAAGCTCAAACAGAATAAAACATTTTTTTTAAAGATTTTTTTATTTATTTGACAGAGAGGTCACAAGTAGGCAGAGAGGCAGGCGGGGGGGGTGGGGAAGCAGGCTCCCTGCTGAGCAGAGAGCCCGATGTGGGCCTCAATCCCAGGACCCAGAGACCATGACCTGAGCTGAAGGCAGAGCTTTAGTCCACTGAGGCACCCAGGCGCCCCAGAGTAAAACATTTTAAAAGAACAATCTCTTCCTTCTTAATTACTCTAAATCCCTCTCCCCAGAGATGTCCACTGTGTAATAGTCTGGGGTATATTTTTTGAGACTGTGCTCCAAGCATGTGCGTGCATGCACGTGCGCACACACGCACACACACACACAAACACACACACGGGTTTTTATTGAGTGTTTCTCAATAAGGGTTTATTCACAAATTTAAAAAGGAGTTTTTTAAGCTCTCAGTTTCTGCAGAGCCTTGGGGAAGGATGAAAAATTGAATCAGACAGGTGCCTATGGTCTAATGGAGAAAGAAGCCTATACATGAGTATCACAATATAAGATAGGAATGTGGTGGTACCAAGAGAGGTCCCAGTAATATTAAACCAGGTGCACGGGGCCCTGTGTTTACAGTCATTAGCAGTTGAAGCCTGCAGGCCATCTCTTTCAGGACAAATCAGGAGTTGGGCTGGAATAAAGTATATATGGAATGAGAAATGCAGAAATTATGGAATTTTTATCTTATAACTGAAAGCTTTCTCCTCCTGGGAAAGGAAACAGTTTAGCCTTAAATTTCAGAGTTCCTTCTCTGATGATTTGAAATGTCCAGTGAGGGCCCCAGAAAAGGCTTTGTGCAGGTGGACCCAGATGCAGATATACTACTGACTAAGGCCAGGTTCTCTCTTCCTAACAGTCAGACAGCTTGGCTGTCCTGGGGACCTTATTGTTCTGGAGGTGTTGGGATCCCATGTGGTTTAATTAGTAGGACTTAACTTGCTATATGAAGAATTCTTCTTTCCTGTATGGACTTGAAACCAACTGTCATCACAGCAAAAAGAAGGAATTCCTTTAAAATTGGAAAATTGTTCGTTTCTTGGCAATTTTTTTGTTTGATTTAGCAGCCCCAGAGTTCATGGAATATGTCATTCAAGTTATTTAAAATCTAAACCCAAACTTGTAATTCTTTATGGCCTATGACAGCTGCAGAGCAGAAATGAGAAGTGTGGTCTGCTTGGCTCTGACAACAGGGCTCTTGCATAGAAGACTGAGTGGTGCCGGCAGTTGCTTGCTGGGAAGACTTATTCTTTCATCACGGCAAATTAATCTGAGCAGTAACATCGCCCTCCAACCAGCAGGAGTCTGTGTCCTCCCATCAGCTTTTCCTAATGTGTTATTTACTGATAGGCCAGTGGTACAGGCAGTACTCGGAGAGCCTCACTGGAGGCTAGGGAAGAAGGCAGAAGCTCAGGGAGCCTGTGCCTTTGTAATTTGATGGACCCATTGTTTCCAATTCCCAGAGGTATCCCAGAGAGGCACAATAGCAGGGACAGGGTCTTAACTTGTGGTTAAAAGTTCTTTTTTACAGAACTTCTTAGCCCTGTGCTCCCACTTTTTTCTCACCTGAGAGTCACTCCACTGAGAGGGGAACTGCCACAGTTCTGCTAACCCTTAAGTCCTGACAAGAACTCCCACCTACTGAGCTTTCCCTACACGCCAGACGTTGCGTTGAGCTGTTCTATGTACGTATCTCTTGCTTCACATACAAGGTCTCATTTGATCCTCACGCAGCTCTGCGTGATGGGCATTCGGGAAGAGCTGAGGCTTGGAGAAGTAAAGCCATGTATCCAAGTGAGAGAGCCTGGACTCACACCCACTTTTGTCACTTGTTAATGGTGACACCATCCTCACCATGGCCCACAGAAGGCTTTGCTTTCGGGCTCCTGCCGGCTCTCTGACCTCACACCCCCGTTGTCCTCTCTGTCCCTCAGACTCACCAGGCTCATTCCAGCCTTTGCACTGGGTCACCTGCTGAGACTGCTCTTCCCAGATCTTCGCCTGACTAGCTCCTCCTCATTCTGGTCTTTGCTCACACACCACCTCCTTGAAGAGGCCTTGTCTGATCTCCCTGTTAAAGAAGCATTTAGAGATACTGTTTTCAAAGATGTGTTGCTTTCTAAAAATAGCCTAATTTTTTAAAAAGATTTTATTTATTTATTTGACAGAGAGAGCAGAAGCAGGGGGAATGGTAGGCAGAGGGAGAGGGAGAAGCAGGCACCCCGTGGAGCAGGGAGCCTATGGCAGGGCTTGATCCCAGGACCCTGAGATCATGATCAGAGCCAAAGGCAGATGCTTAACCTACTGAGCCACCCAGGTGCCCCAAAAATAGCCTAATTGTAAAAATAAACTATTTTTGCTTTAAGTTTATAGGGATTTTTTTTCCATATCAAGCAAAACAAGCCAAAGTTTGGAGTGTATAAATTTTTAAATGCTTGCTTGGTTGTTAGACCGTATAGTTTCTCAGCAGGATACCATAAAAATCACTGTCCTGCTAATGACTACCTTGATCTAATGCGTTGATCACAAGGCTTTCTTCATACACTAAGTCTTTATCTGGCAGCATAACAGCATCCAAGTATTTGGGTCAAAAATTAAGTAGTTTATATGAATGTGAGCTCAACGACATGTTTTAAAAGAGTGGGCAGAATTGGGTCCTGAGAACTAATCTTTTGCAAGGAGATTTTGTTGTGCTTGTTGTAATGAGACTTACTTGGGAAGAGACTTCCGTCTGTAATCTAGAACACAGAAGATAAGCTTTATAATTTGTTCTTGAATTCCAACCCATCCAGCATTGTGATTCATTCATATTTAGGGAGCATCTAGGAAATGCCAGGCACCTAGATAGAGGAGGGGAAACAAGACAGACATGATTCTCCGCCATCACGAAATCTAGTGGGGACAAGACAAATAAATGGACAATGGTGACATTCTGATAAAAACCTGGTTAGATGGGACATATTGGGTGGGATGAAAACATGGAGGAGGACATCTGTCCCAAACTTTAGAGACAGGAGAGGCTTCCCAGAAGAAGGGACTTCTAATCTGAGTGGTGAAGGATGAATGAGAGTTTTAGCCAGATTGGGATTGGGGTGGGGTGGGCAGTAGGTTTCAGGAAGGTGGGAAATAGTATGAAGGCTGGGAGATAAGAGATGTGGTCCGTGTTGTCTCAGTTCTTGCTCATTAGATCAGATGCAGTTGGAGAGCCTCGGAAAAAGATCAATGGGGAAAGGCATTGAGAACATGCTCAGAAATTACCTCTTTCTCATATCTGCTTAACAGAAAAAACTCGAGTCTCCACCCCCATCCACCAATCCCTTCCTGGAAGATGAGCCAACACCAGAGATGGAGGAACTGGTGATGGAGAAAGGAGATTTAGATCAGGTGAGTCCAGTTTGCCTTTTCCCCGTGCCTCCTACCTTGTGTTTGCTTCTGAAAATGGGTCCGCCCCCCTCTCCATGTGGCCCTTTGGCCACTGATGCGTTCAGAGGATTACAACTTTGGTGGTCTTTATAGAAAGCCCTTATCTGAAGGTGCCTTTTGAAAACCGAGCCTTTCCTGCCTGCCTCATTCATCATCTCCTACGCCTGCCAGCCTCGCTCTCAGTTAGGTTCTCATCGGGCCGGTGACAACACGAGAGAGACCCCAGGTTCCCTAGTGGAGTTCTCAGCACCATTAGCGAGGAGAGGCCACCACTCAGGGCGAGCTGAGCACTTGAGGTCTGGAAGGCGTCAGGGAGGCCTGGAAACATCAAGGTCACCACTGGCATATTTGGAGAGTTACCTCTTAGAGCACGCTAGCACTTTCATTTCCTTCGGATTTTCTGTCCAACTTCAAATTTCCTCTCCCTTCATCCTATAGAATGGTGTTTTTTGTTTCACCGCCGTTTTATGACAGAGTGGTTAGAGCAATAAATCAGGCCTTTTCCTGTCTGGATTAGTGATCCTTCTTTTTAATTTTCTACACTTGGCTGCTCGAGCAGTTTTTTAAAGTGTTGTTTTGCTCCAGACACCACCAAAAGGGAGGCTGGCTGGAAAGACCAGCCCGGGATCCCCATAGCCAAGCGCTTGCCACTAACCCGCATTCCTCGCCTGGTGAGGGTAGGTGTACAATCATGGCAGGAGCCACAACAGCATTTCCAGGAGCAGTTCTGAAGTGATGCAGTAAAATGTGTCTGGTCCACTGATTAAATAATTTTAATAACACGGATACCTCACGTTTTTATGGGCTTTATAGTTTCATCGTCTTTTACGGGCTCTGTTTCATTTCGTCTTCCCAATGCCTGCCCCTCATTTTATAGGGTTTTCTATGAGCTGCAGTGTGTGCAGCTCAGAGAGGTTAAGTGATTTGCCCAGGGTTACAGAGTTCGGGCATGGACGAGCTAGAACTGGAAGCAAGATCTAGAAGTCAGAGACTAGAATTCCTCCCATGGAGCTCTTTTACTACACTGGGCTGTCTCTGAAAAGTGGAGGTCACAGAAACGAACCCCAGGTGAATGAATAAAACTGGAAGGATACCTTACGGGCTATATCCCAGAGATCTGTGGGATTAGCTGTAATTGATTTGAAGCCATCATATCAGCTAGTGTGGGAGATAACAAAAGATTTCTTCTAACTGAAGAAGTGCATCTTTTGCATGTGGGAAGGAAGGACTGGGAAAGGAAGAGTCTGGGCATTGAGTTCATTCTTCTGGGTGTGTCTTCTACCCACACTCCATCACCTGCACCCTTTGAGTTTGCTTTGGGTTGTAGTGCCCTGTTCAGGGCCCTGTGGCTGTCATTATTCTTGTGCCACCATGAAAAGTTACCCCTTCAGCTAGTCATCCTGGATATCATTAAACTGGATTGTGATAGAGGCCCCCATTACTATGAAATTTGTTTACTGGATAAAATATGATTTGTCTCTCTCATGAAACTTTTTGCTCATCCTGGAAGCTAGAGATTATTATTGTAAGGACCAAGACTGCTCATTATAAGGACACACAGAGCACAAATACAGGGGGTAAAGCAGAGGCAGACTCCTGTCCACCATTAACTGACCACGTGGTAGATTTTTTACTCTCTCTAGACTTGCTGGTGTTTTCCTCTTTAGAGAGAGCCCATAGTTTTCAGACTATATTCCTTGGTGCCCCCATCACATGTCGCTCTGGGGGTGTTGGGAGGAGACCAGGGCCCTGACTCTCTCCAAACAGCAGTTCTTTTTTTTTTTTTTTCCAAACAGCAGTTCTGTTACGAGTCACTTCTATCATGGAATCCAAGTAAAATTTCTTTGGAATCAGGGGTTTGAGATCCATTTAAAAAGAAAGTACCAAAAACTTCTGGACTGTATGGCCCACCTGCAGCTTCACTGGCAATGGCTTGTTAGTGATGACACCCACATACTAACCCCAGCCTCCCGCAGCCTCCCCAGCACTTGTCTTGCTGGTGATCCCTCAGGGGGCAGCTCCAGGATCTCCCTCTTCCCGGCCACTTACTGGCTTCTGGAGTTGGGGGCATTAGGGAGGAAGTTCACAGGAAGCTCGGTCTGGGCAGAGCCAGAGGTGTGGGAGAAGGCCCCCAGCGATTGTCTGGGGTTACCCAAGCCGTTGTGTCACCACCGCGGTAAGTAGACAGTTGACTCTCAAGGGCAGGGTCTCTCCCCGCTTGCTCCTGCAGCGTGGGCTGTTGAGAAAGGAGTGTGAGCTTGAAAAAACGTACTTCGTTTGAGCCACCAGTTGCCCATGCACTCCCCAGTGATGAAAAAAAATGGTACCCAGAAGGGGACTAAGGGTGCTCGAAGAAAAAGGGAGAAGAAATAAGGAATTTCTGGTTGAAAAATGTACCCTTGTGGTGATCCAGGCAGTTATATTTCATCTGTTTACATTGGATGGTAATAAAAGGAAGTGGGGCCAGCTGCAGAGCTCCTTACTGTGACAACAGTAACCTTCTATTATTCCCTCCAACTCCGGGAGGAAATAACCGAAACATCTGCGGCTCTTGGACTGAATTCACACACTCAGACAGGCAGCCCTAATGCTACTGCTAAATGGCTTCGTGTGTTCTCTCAGCAGAGACCCGCCCCTCTGGGGAGCCGGACAGAGCCTAGGGAGACGCCACTGTGAGCTGAAATTCCAGCACCTCTTATCTAAATAGGAGCACGGTCACCAAGCAGCCACAGCCCAGAGGCAGCCCTGTGGGAAAAAAGCATTTGAAAAGGGAACATGGGGCAACCTCCCATTGTTCCCCTTTTGCTGCCAGCTCACACTCAAAACGCTGCAAGGGACCGGGCACTGTGGTGTCAAGTCTTCTCCTCGCTTCCAGGAGTGGCTGGCATTAGTGGGCAGAGGCGGGGCAGAGAGGTCACCTGCCTGTAGGGTTGAGACACCCACACTGTCTGATGATGCCGCTCCCTGAGGGCCAGGTTCGGAGTGCTCTGTGGGGCCTCATCGAGCACACAGTCTTTGGAAGACTGACCGTGGTGACTTTGTTCAAATAGCACGGAGCTGTTTTCTTTTATCACTTAGAATCTATCTCTTATACATATTCTGAATGAGCTCCTCAGACTTCTCTAGACCCAAATTTTTATTGTATATCACTTTTGCACATATGTAAAAAGGAAAATAAGAGCCAAATAAATAGGTTAAGAGGTTGCTAAAATCACTTCACATTCAGAGTCCAATTCTTCTGTACCACTTAAAAAAAAAAAAACAAAAAAAAACTTTGTGTTTTGAAATAATTATAAACTCATAGGTAGTTGAGAAATGCAGAGAGGTCCCGTGTACCCATCTCCCAGCTTCCCCCGGTGGTGAGAGCTACCATAACTATAGTGCGTTGTTAAGACCGTGAAATTGATTCTAAGCCCTATTTCACTCAGGCGCAAATGCCCATATTTTCCCACACGATGTCTGCTGGGCTAGCCAAAGTTTTGGTGACGTGCCATTGCTTGACTGCTCCACAACTGTTTCCGGGGTTATCTGCCAGGCCCTTGGCTCCCATCTCCCAAGCTTTTTATTGTTATTTTTTACTTTTTAAAAGGAAAATACCTAAATTAGAGAAGAGTTTTAAGTATATTACAAGAACTCTCAAGTATCCTTCACCTGGGTTTACCAGTTGTTAACATTTTGGTACATTTACTCTCTCATTTCCTTTTTTTTTTGCCCCCATTCCTCCTCTCCCTCTCTCTCTCCCCCTGTCCACTTTTGCCCCTTCCCCTCTGTCTCTCTCTCTCTTTTGGAATAATTTATAAGTTAGCATATATCATGTCCTTTAGCTCTAAATATGTCTGTATGTACGTCCTAACAAGAAGGTCATTCACTTAAATTACCACAGATCAAAATCAGAAAATGTAATATCAGTACATTATTACTATCTAATTTATGGAACTTAAATTTCATAATGTAGCCATTCTAAGGTGATAAACTAAAACACTGTCTAAGGTGATAAACTAAAAAATTAGAAAATTGCACATAAATTAGTAAAGCCAAATACAAAATACTTTATTTTAAATATGTTGATTTAGGGGTGCCTGGATGGCTCAGTGGGTTAAGCGTCTGCCTTTGGCTCCGGTCATGATCCCAGGGTCCTGGGATAGAGCCCCGCATAGGGCTCCCTGCTCAGCGGGAAGCCTGCTTCTCCCTCTCCCACTCCCCCTGCTCGTGTTCCCTCTCTCTGCATGTCTCTCTCTATCAAATAAATAAAATCTTAAATAAACCAACTTGTTTATTTATTTATTTTTAAAAAGATTTTATTTATTTGTTAGAGAGAACACAAGCAGGGGGAATGGCAGGCAGAGAGAGAAGCAGGCTCCGCACCGAGCAAGGAGCCCAGTGCGGGACTTGATCCCAAGATCGTGGGATCATGACCCGAGCCAAAGGCAGATGTTTAACGAACTAAGCCACCGAGGCATTCCTAAAATATGTTGATTTAAAACATGAGAACATTCTGTATTATATAAACTCCCAATTTATAATTACCAGAAGCTGTCCTATAGACGTGTGAATATTTTTGGCACAAGAAAAATATAAATAAAGAGGATAAATATTATAGGATTATTAATATTACTATATTAATTATATTAATATATTAATGATTATTACTATATCAATAATTGTATTGACATTAAATATATTAAAGGATTATATAAACATAAGCCTTACGATGACTAATCTGGGCATTGTGGCTATAGTTTCAGTTCTAAAATCAGAATATCCGGTCCTATGTAAGTTAGACAAATCACATTTATCTATTCATTTAACAATCACCTTACTGAAAAGAATGAAATAATAGATAACTGATTTGGAAAATATAGAACTATTAGGTAAGGACCACCCCTACACAGCCATTGTACTAAATCATAGATCTGCCATTTTAAACTGTTGGGAGTGTGGGAGAAACTTCAGAGCATCTGTGAAATGAAGTGGAACTTTGGATCCAGCCAGTTCAAACTTGGTGAACCCAGGCTGGGGAGGCTCTTGTGGACTCAGCCTCAGACCTGACTTTGGCGGTGGCTTTTGGCTGATGAAAAACAGCCCGATCGTAATTTAGGGAATACCAGAGTTTCTAAAAATCTTGCAAAAAAACCCTAAAAACATGGAACTCTCCAAAGGGGATAAGAGAGAGAGCTAAATAGGAGATTGAAGGGGATATGTCTAAGGTTGTCATTGAATTTTTGGTGTTCATTTCCAGTTTTTACAGATGCTTTTAACCATTATAGTGTTTTTTTTTTTTTTTTAAGATTTTATTTATTTGACAGAGATCACAAGTAGACAGAGAGGCAGGCAGAGAGAGGGGAGGAAGCAAGTTCCCTGCTGAGCAGAGAGCCTGATGTGGGGCTCGATCCCAGGACCCTGGAATCATGACCCGAGCCGAAGATGAGGCTTTAACCCACTGAGCCACCCAGGCGCCCCTATAGTGTTTTATTTTTAAAAGTTACTAGAAGGGGGCGCCTGGGTGGCTCAGTGGGTTAAAGCCTCTGCCTTCAGCTCAGGTCATGATCCCAGGGTCCTGGGATCAAGCCCCACATCAGGCTCTCTGCTCGGCAGGGAGCCTGCTTCACCCTCTCTCTGCCTGCCTCTCTGCCTACTTGTGATCTCTGTCAAATAAATAAATAAAATCTTTAAAAAAAGTTACTAGAGGAAGAGAATCATTATTCTGTTTGTCATTAGGGGCTTAGTTTTTCCTCTATTTATTAAAAGATAAAAACAGTTCAATCCAACAGGTATGCTGTGGGTTATCAGTTTATGCCCAAATTATACTCTAGTATCAGCACCAGCAAGGGCTAAGGGTCCTTTTGTTGGCATTTGACGATAAATAGAATTGACTTTTTTTATAAATTGAAAGAGATATCTAGGAGGATCTTCACTTTTTTTTTTTTTTTTAATTTTGAAAAGGAATTAGGGAGCAAACAGTTTTTAAATGCTTACCTACCTAGATGGCCTGTATATCAGTGGTTTTTAAGTATCAACTGGGGACCAGTGCTGGCTGTTTTACAGTGGTCCATGGCAAAAAATAAAGACAAAACTGCCTGCCTGTCTATCTGTCTATCTATATATCTGTCTATCTGGCATAAGGTCACCAACTGTCTTTTTATAGGAAGGACTGCCTTCCTGCTGCTATTTTTTTCCCAATACAGTGTTTGGGTGTAAAATACTCTTAGGGACTGACGAGAATGAAAAGTGGCAAAACAAAAAGTTAGCAATGCTGTGTTGGTCCTTTACCATTCTTTTTCTTGCATTTACTCGTCAGTGCAATTCAACAGTCTGGGAGCCATCATGGCAAAGCAATGCTGTATCAGAAAGAGTTCTAGTTCAGGAGATAGGAAGCTTCACCGTCTGCCTCTGGGCAGGCTACTAGAACCCTCTGAGCCTTCCTTTAGGTGTAATGTGGTATACTGATTTCTACACGAAGGGTTGTTGTGAGGAATAGATGAGCTTTTATGTCATATAAAGTGCTTGGTCTATAAAAACAATCACTAAATGGAGGCTGTGAAAAATCTATCACATGAGAGCACTTTAGAAATTCTGAAGCACTGTACAAATATAAGGTACTGGTATTAGCTAGGATTTAAATTTTTTAAAACATCAGTCGGATGATGAATAGCTTCCAGATCAAAAGCGCCTGTGTTATCAGAACAGCAGTAAATCTTTCACCATATAGGGCAAGTCAGTGATGCTAACAAAGCTGGCTGGTTGTGCACAAACTGGCTTGAATCATGATGCAAGACACAGTCCCAGTTCACTTACATCGAGTGCTACTTATCTGTGTCAGGAGTCAACTTTGAAGGGATGTATTCTTTGAAACTGCTTGAAAACTTGCAAAGATGGCTCAAGCGTAGGTTTCTTTCTTCTTCTTTTCTCCTCCTCCTTTACAGCCAAAGAAGCCGAAAGCCCCAGACAATCCATTTCATGGCATTGTTTCCAAGTGTTTCGAGCCTCATCTCTACGTGTATATTGAGTCCCAGGACAAGTGAGTGATGAACATTTTGCTGTTTTCTACTGCGTTTCTCCCTCCTCTGGTCATGATTTGGGCTCATAAGGGAATAAGCCCTTCCAGAGGCTGAAGGAGGGACTTGGCGGGCCTCCTATGACCCTGCCTGGAAACCGTCTAGGGTATTTTTATATCTTATGAGTGTTATCATTCATTGTATCCATAAATCTTAGAGTTTGACTAACCTTAGAAGCCTGAGTTTGACTCTAATGTCCCAAATGGATCCCAACAACCCCTTCCTATGTGGGCACTGAGCTCTTATATAGCTACAAGGCTTGGAAAATGGAGAAAGAAACCTAATCTTTAATATACATGTTTTCAAGTATACTTTGTTTAGGTTTTCATTTTAAAGTAATTTAGACTTAAAAAAAGTTACAAAAAATTCTCATAGATACTTCCTCCAGAGAATGCTACCATTTTATACATAATCACAATTATCAAAATCAGGAGGGTAACATTGTGCCATGAATGTCCACTTTCTGGCCCAAGATCCCGTCATGCCTTTGGTTGTCAGGTCTCTTTAGTCTCCCTTAACCTTGAATATTTCCTCAGTCTTTTGTTTGTCTCTCATGACCTTGACACTTTACAGAGTATTGACAAGTTATTTTCTACAGTGCCCTCAGTTTCAGTTTGTGTGATGTTTGCTCTTGATTTGATCTAGATTATGCACTGCAGGCAAGTATTCCATTACAGGTGATTTTTTTTTTTAATTTTTTATTTGATAGATCACAAGCAGGCAGGGAGGCAAGCAGAGGGGGGCGGGGAAGCAGGCTCCCCGCTGAGCAGAGAGCCTGATGTGGGGCTCCATCCCAGGACCCTGAGATCATGACCTAAGCCGAAGGCAGAGGCTTAACCCACTGAGCCACCCAGGCACCCTTATAGGTGATGTTCTGTCCCTCTGGGTATGTCATTTGGATGTGTCCCAATCCTGGTGATGTTAACTTTTATCACTGGCTTAAGGTGCTTGCCAGCTAGCTTCCTCTGCTGTGAAGCTACTATTTTTCTCTTTGTAACTAATAAGTATCTTGTGGGGGGATACTTTGGGACTGTGTGAATATCCTGTTTCTCCTCACACTTTGCCCACTCATTTTGACATCCCTTGATGATTTCTGCCTGAAGCAGTTATTACTGTAGTGTTTGCCAAATGCTGATTTTCTGTTTCCATCGTTTCTCCTCTACTCTTTGATTGGAGTTCCTCTGTAAGGAAGCACTTCCTCCTCTCCCCCCATGTGTTTATGTTTATTTATGTCAGTGTGAACTGGTGGATTCTTATTTTCTTTTGTGGATTATCATCCATTTAATATATATACTTTTTTACAAACTCAGGAGTTCCTGAAAATTTTCACAAGTTTCTGCTGCCAAGTTTCCTCACAGTCAGAGGACTATCTACAAGTTCCAATGTCCATTATTCATACAGAGGAGGAAGACCCCCTCCTCATCCCTGAGTCTGTCCACAGCCAGAGGATCTGTTAAGGCCCTTCCACACTGGAAGGCAGATTTTGGAAAGGTCAGGTTTCTGGAGGCAGGCTGGCCCTACTCTGAGACTAGGCCTTGTAGCCTGAAGAACGCATTTGGGAGGACCAGACAGTGGCTCATGCAGGGAGCACAGTAGCACCTGTGAGAAAGTTCTCTAAGGGAGTTCTCTGGGAAAGCATTTAGGCACTAAAGTTTAGTACCCCCCCCCCCTTTTTTTTAATGCTTCTGTTGTGAGTTAGCAAATTCTTATTTCCAAATATGTTTCAGACATAAACCATGAGATTAAGAGACTATTTCCAGTGGAATCGCTACATAGAACATTATTATTATTCACCTATTTGATTTTGTAGATTATGTCTACTCTTTTGGTCCCCAATTACAAAATGTTTTGTTATTAAAGTCGTAGAAAATGAACTTTATAGAAGAGCCATCTGTGTTAACAAAAACAACCTCCTACCTGCCATCCCTCCCAAAAAAGAGTTACTTTCACATTTTGCCTTATAAAGCCAGTTTGCCTCATCCTCTCTATCCATTGGGCTTCTGTCCGAAGGCATACAGAAAGGCAGTAATTACTTATTGCTCTTCGCTCCTTTGGAACACCCTGTCTTATTAAAAAGAACAAGAACCCTTTCCCTGGGGCTCCTGGGTGGCTCAGTCAGTTAAGGTCATGATCTCCAGGTCCTGGGATTGAGCCCCACTTTGGGCTTCCTGCTTGGCAGGGAGTCTGTTTCTCACTCTCTCTCTCCCCCTCCCCATCGCTCGTTCTCTTTCTGTCGCTCAAATAAATAAATAATTTTTTTTTTTTTAAGAACTTCTTTCTCAGGAAGTCAATAGGACACCTGCGGGGGCAGGTAGAAGAGCTGTTATTTACCTATGAGATTAACAGGTCTTAGCGCAGCCCACCTGGATGACTATTTTTGGACAAAACCCCTTCTTCCCTCATCAACCCAAATTCTTATTTTTAGAGAGATTTAAAAGCTGTTGGATCCTGACTTGAAAGTGCATATCTGAGATAACCACATACTTTCCCCAAACCTTCCTGGTCTAGAGAATCGTTTTTCTGAATTAATAATTCCAGTCTCTACTCTTTTCACATGGCCTTGATTCATATAGAGTATATGCATTGTTCGTGATACTTCGGGCAGAGAGCCAAACCTCCCTTCCTTAGAGACTCTCCATTTCTCTCTGAAAAATGAAGTGCTGGCCACTCAGCCTGCCGCTTGGCCTCACTAGGATGTTTCCACAGCCCCGGGGGTGTAGCAGGAGCTACTCGGAGGAGAATTGCGTAGGTTGTACCGTTGTTCCAGAATAAGCAGCAAAGGCTTGAAGTAGAAAAGAGAGTTCAAGAAATCCATTCCCTCAACTTTAAAAGCAGAGAATCAGACAAAATAATGCCTAAAGCGGTGGCTATTAACCTTTTTTGAGTCACGGATCCCTTTGAGAGCCCAATGAAACTATAGACTCTCTTGCCAAAAAAAAAAAAAAAAATCACATAAACCCACACACTATCTTGAGTGCAATTTCAAGGGGTTCTGCAAAGCCCTTCCTCCCTTTTGTCCAAGAATCTGAAGGGAAGAAACTCAGGTAGGGACTGTTTTGGTACTTATTTCATTCTTGTAGCTCTGACTCAAAAAATCTGCAATGGAGGAAAATTTTAGACCATTCACAAACTCCCCGATGACAGAGACCCAACAGAGTGTAGTGGAAAGAGCGTCGGCCTGGATGCCGGACAGACCTGGATTTGAGTCAGAACTCTGTACTCACTAGCCTGGGACCTCAAGCATGGTACTTAACCTCTCAGAGTTGGCTTTGTCCTCTCTCCAGCACAGTTAGTAACGTTCCCCTCACAGGATTAGTGGCGAGGCTGAGAAGAGCAGACATGTTGGCATTTGGCACGAGTAGTCAGGAACCGTGCCTGGCCTGCCCTGCCCATCTGGTGCTCTTGTCCCAGACTTGTCAGTGGTTGGGTGGTCTGATCAGTGTTGCCAGCTTTCTGTTGGGCCTGCATTGGCCCTCTCATCTCCCTAGCCTCCCACCTGCCCAGAGAAAGTTCTGGCAGCACCTGTGCCAGCCAAAAGCCAAACAGCAGTGGGAGGACCGCAGAGCCGGGACTTACGGAGGACGAAGGAAGTAGGGATATCCCCAAAGCCATCTCCTTAGCAGATTTGGCTGAGCTGTCCTTGTATGCTTTAAGCAGCTTTCTCAACTTTTGTTTATGTTCCAGAAGGAAGTTCATATACCTTTCCATCTTGGGAATGCAGGGATTTTCTCTGGCTGACTCTTGGAGAAGAGATTTCTCTACATAGACACTTTCTTCAGTTTGCAGGCAAGAGTGCCCCCATTACTCCTCGAGACTTCAGTGCATGTTTCCTATAAATAAGCACACAGTCTGCCTCACCGTAGCACACCTGTCAACATCAGGAAGTTAACTTGATCCATTAGTACCATTTAATCTGTAGACTTCATTCCATTTCACTGGTGGTCCCTGTCATGTCTTTTCTAGATCCAGGATCCATGCCAGGACCACAGGGTCCATTTACTTGTCACATCTCTTTGGTCTCTTCAATCCAGAAAAACAACTCATTCTTTCTTTATCTTTCATGACCTTGAAATTTTTGAAGAGTACAGGCTAGCTCGTTTGTGGAATGTCCTTCCGTCTATATTTGACTAATGTTTCCTCATGATCAATGATTTATGCAGAAGTGGGGCTGAGTGCTTCTCAGTAATTCACATCAGGAGGTGTACAGTATCAGTTTGCCCTACAGCCTGTGGTGTTCATTTTTATTTTACTTTTTTTAAAAAAGATTTTATTTATTTATTTGACAGAGAGAGAGCAATCATAAGTAGGCTGAGAGGCAGGCAGAGAGAGGGGGAAGCAGGCTCCCCGCTGAGCAGAGAACCCAATGTGGGGCTCAATCCCAGGATCCTGAGATCATGACCTAAGCCAAAGGCAGAGGCTTAACCCACTGAGCCATCCAGGCGCCCCATTTATTTTACTTTCTTTAGTTGGAGTCTGCCAGGCTTCTCTCTTTATTAATAAGTAATTATTAACAATAACTATCAGGAGAAACGTTGAAATCATATAGTCTTTTTCTCATCTTTCACCTCCCACTGCTACTTGCCTGAATCATTTATTACTAAGATAGTTGCTGAATGATGATTTTTTTCTAATACCATCATTTCTTCTGCGTTTATTAGTTCTCAAAAGCTTTCTCTTTCCCCCACTTATTATGTCAGCACGTACTCGTGGATTCCTATTTTATTCAGTGGATTATAGCCGTTATTACCTTTATTTAAGTTTATGCTGGGATAAACTTAAACCTACATAAAAGTTTCAGAAATAGCTCAGATTTCCCATATTCCCTTCTCCCAAGTTCTCCTGATGTCAGCGTCTTACATAACCACAGGATACTTACCACACCAGCGAGTTAACAGTTCTATTTGCTAAACTCAGGCCTTATTTGGATTTCCCGCCGGTTTTTCCACTGATGTCCTTTTCCTCTTTCAGGATCCATCATTATTTTATTGCTCAAACTGTCCCTGATTTGGCCACTGGGACCCCTGCAGGCTGGTTTTTCATGCTTTTTTGTATGCACCTCTCATTTCTGGGGCCCTTGCTTTCTGGCACAATAAAATATATCAGCTCATCTGGTATTTTCCTACCCCAGCCCAGGAATCACCCATATTTCCAGGCTCTCTTGTTTCTTTGCCAGGGAATGATATTTAAAAACTAAGTTCTGGGCATCAGGTATGTTCATTACTGCTTGAGTGTCATGCTTCTAGGTCCATGCAGCTGAAAGAGTGAAGGAATATATGTGTGTGTACATACACGTATAAACATATACACCTGTGTCTATTTTTATGCCAATTTATATATTAAAACCTGCAAGTTTATGCTCACTCTAATTCTTTTTTTTTTAATTATTTTTATTAACATATAATGTATTATTTGCCCCAAGGATACAGGTCTGTGATTCATTAGGCTTACACATTTCACAGCACTCACCATAGCACATACCCTCCCCAGTGTCCATAACCCAACCACCCTCACCCTATCCCCCCATCCCCCAGCAACCCTCAGTTTGTTTCCTGAGATTAAGAGTCTTATGGTTTGTCTCCCTCCTGATCCCATCTTGTATAATTTTTCCCTTCCCTACCCGCCATAACCCCCTGCCCTGCCTCTCAAATTCTTCATATCAGAGAGATCATATGATAATTGTCTTTCTCTGATTGACTTATTTTGCTCAGCATAATGGAACCCTCTGGTTGCATCCACATTGTTGCAAATGGAAAGATTTCATTTCTTTGGATGGCTGCATGGTATTCCATTGTATATATATACCACATCTTCTTTACCTATTCATCTGTTGATGGACATCTAGGTTCTTTCCATAGTTTGGCTATTGTGGACATTGCTGCTATAAACATTCGAGTGCACGTTCCCCTTCGGATCACTACATTTGTATCTTTGGGGTAAATACCCAGTAGTGCGATTGCTGAGTTGTCGGGTAGCTCTATTTTCAACTTTTTGAGGAACCCCCATGCTGTTTTCAAGAGTGGCTGCACCAGCTTGCATTCCCACCAATAGTGCAGGAGTGTTCCCCTTTCTCCGCATCCTTGCCAGCATCTGTCATTTCCTGACTTGTTAATTTTAGCCATTCTGACTGGTGTGAGGTGGCATCTCACTGAGGTTTTGATTTGTATTTCCTTGACGCCAAGTGATGTGGAGCACTTTTTCATATGTGTCTTGGCCATCTGGATGTCTTCTTTGCAGAAATGTCCGTTCATGTCTTCTGCCCATTTAACTTCATTAGATTATTTGATCTTTGGGTGTTGAGTGTGGTAAGTTCTTTATAGATTCTGGATACTAGCCCTTTATCTGATATGTCTTTTGCAAATATCTCCTCCCATTCTGTCAGTTGTCTTTGGTTTTGTTGACTATGTCCTTTGCTGTGCAGAAGCCTTTGATGCTGACTCGAATTCTGATCCAACACAACAGGGTTTATTTTTGCCTTCTCCTTCCCTCATCTCTGACCACACTCTGCAGCAGTGAGAAACTTGGCTCCCTAGATCTTCCATGGATTTACTTACTTGTTTCACTTACCTGTGTGTAATCCATCTCCCAGTTGTGCTCAAGCCAGACCTTGGCTCCCCACCCCCACTGGCCACACCAGAGCCAAATCCTCAGCCCCAACCCAAGGGCAGGGGAGGAAGGGGTGCAAATTAGCTTTAGTATCCTTGAATTAACAAGCTCTGTAAGCTCCTGGGGATCCTAAACGGCATTGCCCATGCTCACCTCCTTGCCAGCTTTGTCTTACTGCCATCTTCCTTTCTCTGTGTCATTCTGGTTCGAATATTGTTGCTAGGGATGCATATTGCAAATCCACCAGAAGAAACCTCCTTGGTCGTTCCTCTGCTGAAACTGTTCTGCAGTTGTCTCTCTTTCTGGGTCACTTCACTGATGAGCAGGATGGGACCCCCAGCAGTAGTTCACATGGCTCCCCGACATGCTTCTACAGTTCTTGGGCAGAAAGCTCACGCTACAGGGGCGGGGGTGAAAGATACCATCCACACCCATGACATGTTCCTTCAAGGTGGAGAGAAAGTGAATATAGCCACAAGCACAATGCCATCTCTCCATAGAGTGCTTCAGTATTGTAAAATCAAAGCATAGTACAGCAGGTAGAGCTGGGCTTTGGAGTCTGACGTCTGCAAGTTCCGGTTCCAGCTCCAACGAGGTCTGTGACCTAGGGCAAGCTATATTACTTTGCTCAGCCTCAGTTTCGCCATTTACAAGATGGACATAAGAATGCCTTCTCTTCAGGGCCATTGTGAGGAGGTTGTATTTCTAATGCCCCGATTATGGTATATGGTGTGAAGGCAGGAAGCTTCCAGTGGTTTGCTGTGGGAATACAAAGGACTGTGTAAGTCAAACTGTATGTCAAACTTGTCCAGTTCATGACTTCTGCCTTAGCCACATCCCGTCTTCCTCACATCCCCCCTTTTACACACCATGTTCTGTGCTCATCTCTGACTCCAGGCCTTTATTCCCTCACCTGAGTCTGCTGCAAAATTTTTTCTCTAGTTTCCTTCATCTGCAACAAATTGTACATATCGTCTGTACTGCCAAATTAGGATTTTATTGCTGTCTTGAAATCTAAATATCCTGAGCCTCAGGGTCCTAGCTCCCCAAATAGGCCAAAGCTTCTGATGGGCCGATGCTATATCTTAACCCCCATATGCAGAAACACCTTGATCAGGACTTGACCCTTTATAAACTCTTACTTGATTGTACTTATTTTATGGTGTTAAAAAACACCTCCTCATGACCAGTCGGCAGCTTGATAGGCCACACACTCCTTTCTCCAGTAATCTTACAAGAAGGTCTCATCAGAACTCAGGCTAGTGTTTGGTGGCTGGAAGAAAGGACAACCTTTGTTGTTATTGTTGTTTTAGTTGAACTCATTTATATCTTATATGTGTGGCACCCAGAGCCTTGCATATATGAAGTGCTTAGTTGAAAATCAATTGGATTGGACCATCTGTGCTGTGATGCATTGATCACTCATTTTCCAGTGTCTCATATGGCAGAGAAGCATGGCGATGCAAAGAGTAGCGTGGTAAGGGAGGGAAGCTTACTCTGATGGGTTTGTATCTCATCCGGACAGAGAACAGTGTCAGAAATAACCTGGGAGACAGGTTACAAAGAATGGAGGATCTTCAGAGAATTTTTTTTTAAAGTGGAAATTTTCTTTATGTTCTATGAGCATGATTAATTTATAATCTGATTGATCAGATTGGCTCTGATCAAGACAGGGGGAGTAAGTATCCTGACCTCAACTAGTAAGGGAATCGAACTAAGTTGGTTAAAGTAAAAACACTTCAGAGCTCTGGCCCCTGTTTTTGTTGGCACTAGAGATTTGGCGACTAGAACCTCTCCTAAGAAGGCTCAAGTGCAACCTTTTGCTTTCTGTTGCATGTTCTCCTCCACTGCACCAGCCCCTGCCCCATCTCCACGCACCCACCCTTCCGTTGCCATCCTTTGGAAACAGTGTGGGGGCTATTCAGCTGGTATGTCTTGGGCACAGACATAACTAGATTAGCTTCACACATACGCGTGAGGGGTAGGCCTGGGGAGAGCAGAAGTGACAAACCTTATCCCTACTCCCAAGAGAGCATGTGATAACATATGAATCAGAGAGCAAGCCCCTTTAACCTTATGTACCAGCTTCAGCTCATCAGTGACGGGCAAGAATGCTGTATCAAGAAGGCTTCTGGGACGTGTGGGTGGCTCAGTTGGTTAAGCGGCTGCCTTCGGCTCAGGTCATAATCCCAGCGTCCGGGGATCGAGTCCCACATCGGGCTCCTTGCTCGGCGGGGAGCTTGCTTCTCCCTCTGCCTCTCCCTACCACTCTGTCTGCCTGTGCTCGCTCGCTCTCTCTCTAACAAATAAATTAATTTTAAAAAAAATTTAAAAAAAAAAAAAAAGAAGGCTTCAGAAATTATACCAAAGATAATGAAAAAGAGAGCCCTCATTGATAGCATCGCCTTCTACAGGCCCAGGATGGGAGAAGGTCATCATGTTTCTGGAACATTTGACATCCTTATGCTGGAGGGTAAAGTGTTAAAAAAATAATAATGAAGTGTGAGTGTGTCACAGATGACAGAAGTTGAAATTGAGACAGAGGCTTGACATAAATAGAAGCCATCTGGGCCTAGCCTATGGATGAGTGGAGAGGTGAAGGGGAGCATCTTGGCCTAGGGAGGCATCCAGGCATCACAGGCGAGGGCCCAGAGTCAGGGACAGAGACGGGGCAGGGGGCAGTTAAGGTGAGTCAGGCTGGAGTGGAGGGGCCCTGTGCAGGTGGGATGGGCAGAGGTGCCAAGGAAAGGGGGCTGTGACCCTGCAGCTTTCCCAGGTTGGATAACGAGTTCCTTCCCTGCTCACTGGCCTATCACCACAAGGACCCAGCCCAGGCTCTGAAGTTCTTTGAGGGCCGAGTGGCAACATCTGGGTATAATCAACTTTCAGTAGGAAAAGCTCTGGGGTAAAATGTCAAATTTTCTCCTATTCCTGCTAATTGATGCTGTGTGTGGTTCTTGTCTTGGTCTTCCTGTTATATAAATATATTTTGAAAGCACAGCTGGATTCCTGTAGCCTGAGACAGTAACCTAAAAAGACATAAAATGTCAAGGGGTGGGGACTCCTCCCATTCTTCGTACAGCTTAACAGTGTAGGAAACAATGAGTAGAGAGCCCTGCTGGACCCAAGCTGTGGTGACTCAGTATGACTGAGGCACACTCGGTGATGTTTGAGAGGGGAATTGGGGGACAGCTGCCACCATTTGTCACCATCGTGACCTGCAGCAAGCCTGGGGCTGCCACACCCTCCCTTCTCCCAAGATTTTTTACACCTTCAATTCTCAAAGTTTTAAGGAGAAAAACTACATTAAAGGAGAAGGAAAATGTTAGAATACTTCTTTACCGTTTCTCCCTGCTCAGGCATCCATCCCGTGGGCACATTTAGGTTAACGATAGCAGACTATTTGCTGCCATCATAACCTTTTTGTGTTTTCGGAGATGGGAAGGTAGAGTGGTTACAAGCATGAGGTTTGAGCCAGGTCGTTTGGTTTTGAATCCCGGGTCCCCTACCCCCTTACTCTGTGACCCCAGACAAGGTCCTTAACTTTTCTGCTTCTTGCTTTTTGGAAAATGAGGACAGGAATACTATCTACTTTGTAAGGTTACTGGGAAGAGTGAGTGAAAGTCAGTGAAAGGACGCTTCTAAAGTGCTGACGTGGGGCCTGGGTGGCTCATTGGGTTAAGCCTCTGCCTTCGGCTCAGGGTCATGATCTCAGGGTCCTGGGATCGAGCCCCACATTGGGCTCTCTGCTCAGCGGGGAGCTTGCTTCCCCC
Organism: Martes martes; assembly: GCF_963455335.1. NCBI lineage: Eukaryota > Metazoa > Chordata > Mammalia > Carnivora > Mustelidae > Martes > Martes martes. The sequence goes on along the minus strand of NC_137904.1, from coordinate 21,051,314 downwards.
TCTCTCTCTGCCTGCCTCTCTGCCTACTTATGATCTCTCTCTCTCTGTCAAATAAATAAATAAAATCTTTAAAAATAAAAAAAGAAATAAAAATAAAGTGCTGACATGGTGTGTGCCCGGGACATCGTAAGTGTTCAGAAAATGATCACTCTTGTTACTTAGGGTTTTCATCTGTGGTGAGAGGAGATGGTGCTGATAGGGTAGTAGGACCAGGGCAGGCATTTAAATGGTAGCTTCTAGGCTCAGCTGGGCCACTAGATTGTGTGACAAACTTTCTAGACCTTAATTTTTTCATCTTAGAGAGTCCCCTAATACCTTAGCTCCCCTCACAGAGGCTTGGGGTCAGATGTGATCATGAAATGCCTGGAAAAAGTACAGAGCAGCACACAAGTAAATGCCAAATGTTCTTGCTGCTGTTATTGTCAGAGTGCTGGTGGTAGTTAATGAAGACAGGGATGGAAATGGTCCAGCTTTAAATGTGAAGAGCATTAGGAATGGTTCACTTATGACAGGCAAGCACATTTGCTTTATGTTTCTTGAAATAACATCATAGACTTTCTTCCTCCTAGAAACCTTGGCGAGCTGATTGATCGGTTTGTGGCCGATTTCAAAGCCCAGGGGCCACCTAAGCCCAACACTGACGAAGGGGGTGCCGTGCTCCCGAGCTGTGCTGACCTCTTTGTCTACTACAAGAAGTGCATGGTGCAATGCTCCCAGCTCAGTACTGGGGAGCCAATGATCGCCCTGACCACCATTTTCCAGAAGTACCTCCGAGAATATGCCTGGAAAATCCTCTCTGGCAATCTACCCAAGTGAGTGCTGTTCTTTCTGATCTCAGCGGGGAAGTAAGATTCTGAAAATGCCTAAATATGGGAATCTAAGGAAATCTCCTCTGACATTGTTTACTGAACTGCTAAGAGTCTCAAGGAGGGAAACTCTCTTACTGAGTTCCCGAGGGTCTGAGACTATTTCCTTTCTAATGGGATTCCACAGCTGATCAAGACCTTTAGAGGAAATGCCCACACTGGCTGCCAACACAGGTCAGATCTTAACCACAGTGGACCCAAGGGAGTCATTCTGTTATGTATGTATTTAATTTAGCTAGGTTCAACAATAGGTTGTTGGCCAAAAAAGGTAAGGTGGTGGTAGCAATCACTCTTAAACAGCATGGGCAGTTTCATTCAATGAGAGCATACCCTAGGATGATGAGCACACTGGAGGCATGAGTCTGCTTTTCCCTCGATCTGATTACGTTCCAAAGTCTCTCTTACGGTGTGTGTCTTGTTGAATAGAGTCTAATGTTTGAAGGTATGGTAGGATTTGGGGAGAGGGTGTTGCCTAGCACAGCCCCTAATTATAGTGGCTTCACTGTGTTCTGGGACATTAGAATATTGCTATATTGCTTATTAATTGAAATTAATGGCTGTTTGACTAAAGTTTAAAGATTTTTGGTTCTGGGGCACCTGGGTAGTTCAGTCGGTTAAATGTCCTACTCTTGATCTCAGCTTAGGATTTGATCTCAAGGTCGTGAGTTCAGGCCCCACACTGGGTTCCCCGTTGGGCATGGAGCCAAAGATTTTTGGTTCTATAGCAATTTCAATTATGGTAGATTATGATCTAAAGTAATGCTTTGAAATTTAGTGTTTTTAATCATCCCCATGGCTAAATTCAGTAATTCTGAAAGTAGTTGCTGTTATTTTCACTAAAATGTGTCATATATGGGAGTTTTACACTATTTGGAGGAAAGAAAATAAAAGCCCTATGCTCTAACCAGAGATTTGAAGTAACTGATATATTTCACCAATGAAAATTTCTTTGACTATGTTAAAAACATTTTTAAGATTCTTTAATAACTTTTATTCTGATCATCAAAATATTATAGTTCAGAAAACACAGAAAAGCAGAAAGATAGAAGTAAAGTTAACTATAATCTCACCACCCAGAGAAAACAAATTTAACCTTTTCGTATATGTTTTTCTGTTTTTTTAATTTATAAATATAATGTGTGTGATTTTGTGGTTTTGTTTATTTAAGGGTATTGGGACTATACTGCTTGGAGTTTTATACCCTGCTGCTTTCACTCAGCATCGTCCTGCCGGCATTTTCCCCATGTGTCACAGCAGGAAACAAATGATGCACTCAGCTAGGGTATTGTTACCAAAGCAACTATTCACAGAAATGGGGGCAAAGTGAAAGGAGCCAACAGAGGATTCTGAAGCATCCAGATATTAGGCGGTGATTGTTACTACTTTAAAACTCCCTTGAGAGCTGGGGCTGTGGACGAATGGTTGCCACACAGAAAATGGAGAGCCACAGTCCCTGCCAGCACCACACGGAAGCACAGGGAGTGGGAGGCCTTGTTAGGATTCAGACTTCTCTCTCCCCTGCCTCTCCGCCTTCTTGTCGCATCTCCTGGTGACTTGACTGAACCCAACAGGAGGCCAGAGGACCAGGGAGCCAGGGTGATAAGTCTGTAGAGGTCAGTCTCCTGAGCCACAGAGAAGGGAAGAGAAGAGTAACGAATGGATCTGGGAGGCCAGCAGAGAACATTCAGCACTTTTCTTGATGTCATGCTAATCCAACATGCAGGAGAACCTCACTGAGCTTCTAATGTTCTTACTGACCATTCTCTTACTTGATCATTTAGGTTGGGTTTACTACTTTAATATTTTAAATAACACTCAGGACAGCATCCTTGAACAGGAGTAGAACTACTGGGTCAAATATGTGAACGTGTGTTTTAAGCTCATGAAATACACCTCCAGGAAGTTTGGACAGCTTCATGCCCCTGACCCATAGTGCAAGAGAGTGTCAGCACCCTCACACCCTTGTAAGTGCTGGAAATGAAGATATTTTCTAATCTGTGACTACTAGGAAGACCAGGCAGTTTTGAGGTTATTTTTTTGATGTTTTTAAGGTAGATGTCACTGAATTCTGTCTGCTTTAAAAAGAACTTAGACTCTCACAGTTAAAAGAGCAGGAGGTTTTATAACTCTCTACGTTTTGTGAACACGTGATTAGATCAGTAGGCAGGGAGGAGGCAGTCGGGGCTTTGGGCAGGAACCATGTATTAGCATTCACCTTGGTATCCCACCACAAGCATAATGTACAAACTCCTGTGCAGAATTTTCTTACCTGAAACAGTGGTGGAACAAGCTTTGTGCTACAGATGATCCTGAATGAGCTCTCCAGATCAGGAGATGGCAAGCTAAGCAGAGGCCACTCAGCAGCCTTCTCTGCAAGTATCCAGGTTATCATAGTTAATATGACCGGTTACTGGCTCACTGTTGGAATTGTTTCTTCCTACTCCTGATGGTCAGAGAACTTAAACAGATGATGGTCAAGGTAAGGTCAGTAGGAAAAGGCTCATTGTATGTGGGTTTGTTTGGGCCACGTCCAGCCTTTCCTTCCCCCTTTTCTTTGTCTTAAGATGGGCAGTTACCAGTTCAGGAAGCTAATGAGAAGCCCCCTCCTAACCACTTCCTGTTCCCCTTCCTCAGAACCACAAGCAGCAGTGGAGGGCTGACCATCAGCAGCCTCCTCAAGGAGAAGGAAGGCTCGGAAGTAGCCAAGTTCACGCTCGAGGAGCTCTGCCTCATCTGCAGTATCCTGAGCACAGCCGAATACTGTCTGGCCACCACCCAGCAGGTGAGCTGCCCATCGCTCCCTTTTCCAGAACCATCTGGGCCTCCTGACTCAGTAGGTAAAAGTGTGGGCCCTCACAAGCCATGTACAGCCTTGGGCAGATTGGTTGGTCATAGAGGAAAACTGCAGCAGCCAGCAGACGGTCCAGGCAGCCATCTTACAGAAGAGCCTTGTTAAAAGGAGACCAGGGAAGAAAGTCTTGACCGATCTCCTCCCCAGGCTAGTTTCAGCTGCTCAGAGGACATGCCCTTTTGAAAGTAGGTCAGTAGCACTGTCTCCCCTATGAGAAAAGCAGTGACAGACTTAATGATGCTAGGACCCGGCCACTGGTGGCGATGAGTCACAGCCAGTGACTCCATTCTCAGAAGTGTTACGAGGCTAAGCAAAATCCTTTGGGCTTTTATGTGTCTCCTGAAATGTACACAGCATTCTCAGTCTGCCTAAACCAACAACCATTGTTTGGATACTGACGTTCAGGAACTGTGAAGCAGGAAAGGGTGATGCTGCTCCTGGAGCTCCCCATTAGCAGGAGGAAGACCCAGAAGAATTTTCCACTTAGCCTCCAATGTGGGATTAGAAGTTCCTTTTCACATTCAGGATGGAATTCACCTAAGGCCAAGAGAAGGAACAGAACTAGAGAAGGTTGTGCTCTTGCCCCCTCTTCGGGTTTATTATTTACACATATCTGGATCACAGGAAGGTAGTCATAAGTGATGGTTCAGACAGTACAGCTCGGAGTGCCCTGTGAGCCAGGGCACGAATACAGGAGGCCAAAATAAGAAGTGTTCCCCCCAAAGATTCACAGTTGAGGTTAAGCAAACCAGAGGCAGTAGCTTGCTCTCTGTGGGGATGTGGTCACACTGAATCACACAGGGGATGATCTGGCAAGGTTTGGCCTTGCAGTCAGAGACAGTACTCCCTTTAGCCCCAAGAACTCCCAGGGCAGGACAGCAGTGTCTGTGAGGACCTCCAAGGCAGAGGTCCCAGAGTTTGGTGTTGAAGATACGCTATCTATTTAACTGTTTTGGATGTGTGCAGAAAAGGAAGATGCGCGCGTGCGTGCATAGACACACACACAGACACGCGAGTATTTTAAAAATAAAAGTCAATTAAGTAAATAAATAAATAAATAATTTTAAAAATTTAAAAGAAAAGTAAAATGACCGGTGAACCAAAGGGGGAAAAAAACATAAAAATGATGACTCTTAATCCCATCACCATCACATAATCGTATTAGCAATTTGGAGTACTTCTTTCAGTCCTTTTTCATGAACATAGTTTTGTATGCTATCATCTTAACTTAATTCAGTCTCATATCCCTTTGTTGTTTTTATTAACATCACAGCACTAGCATTTCTCCTGTTTCTATAATGCCTTTATTAGCAGCATTATTAATTGTTACATAATATTTCATTAAGGGATAATACCATAAATTATTTCACAGTATCCCTCATAATTGTTTATGCTGTTTCAGGATTTTGCTTCTAAAGTACTCCTACAAAGAACATCTAATATGTTTTACGTTATTGTTCTACAACAGATTCTTAAAAGTTCTAGAAGTACTAGATCAAAGATCATTTTGATGACTCATGATAGATGTAGCCAATTTTTTTGTTATTTAGTGAAGTTTTTTTTCTAAGATTTTATTTATTTGTCAGAGAGAGAGAAAGAGAGCGCACAAGCAGGGGGAGCAGGAGTTAGAGGGAGAAGCAGGCTCCCCGATGAGCAAGGAGCCGATGTGGGACTCGATCCCAGGACCCTGGGATCATGACCCGAGCCAAAGGCAGATGTTTAACTGACTGAACCACCCAGGTGTCCCTAGTGAAGATTATTTTTACTGATCATAAAAGTCATTCTTAGGGGCACCTGTGTGGCTCAGTGGGTTAAGCCTCTGCCTGCGGCTCAGGTCATGATCTCAGGGTCCTGGGATCGAGCCCCATCAGGCTCTCTGCTCAGCGGGGAGCCTGTTTCCCCCTCTTTCTCTGCTTGCCTCTCTGCCTATGTATGATCTCTCTCTCTGTCAAGTAAATAAAATCTTAAAAAAAGAAGTCATTCTTAGCACCTATATTTTGATCTCTAAATACCATTGTCCCCTAAAAGAAACCAGAGATTCCTAGAGAATTGAGTAATTGCGGGTCTGGGAGAGGAAATGTACAAGGTGACCCTGGAGCATCATGTCATGCAAAAAGCAAGAAAAATATCAAAGATGGTGACAGTCATTTCAGAGGGATTCAGGAGCCATAATGGGCTTCTTGTACAAAAGGATGTGTAGATGTGTCCAAGTCTTAACTCCCAGTACCTGTAAATGTGACCCTATTCAGAAATAGGGTTTTTGAAGCTGTAATCAAGTTAGGATCTCAACAAGAGATTATCTTGCATTTAGGGTGAACCCTAATCCAATCCAAGGACTAAAATCCAATGACTGGCAGCCTTAGGAAAGGGAGATCTAACCGACACAGGGAAGAAGGCCACATGAAGATAGAGGCGGAGATTGGAGTGATGCGCCTATAAGCCAAGGAACACCAAGGATTGCCAGCAACCGGAAGATAGAAGAGAGGTGTGGAATAGTTTCTCCCTCAGAACTTCCAGAAGGAACCAACCCTGCCAACACCTTATTTTGGGCTTCTGGCTTTTGGAACTATGAGAGAATAAACTTCTGTTTTGAGCCACCACGTTTTATAGTGATTTGTGAGAGCAGTCTAAGAACCTAACACAGGAGCCAAGGAATAAGCTCTGCTGGTCAGAGGTGGGCTGTATAAACATCAATGAGAAGTTAACTGCAATGCACCGAAAACATCAGATGTGTTTATATCCATGTGGTTTGATGATTTCTCTTTTCTTAGTGCACTTACTATCTTCAAAGAGCCTAAGAAACCACTGGTATGAATTGAATACTGGTAAATAAAGGGAAAGTTCTTAACCTTTCTTTCCTATTGAACTTATACCTCAGATTAAGGAAATCATTGACAATGGGAAATCTCTCTCTTTTTTAAGATTTTATTTATTTAAGTGAGACAGAGAGTACGAGCAGAGCAGAGGGAGCACAAGCAGACACTTAGCCAACTGAGCCACCCGAGGGCCCAGGAAATACCTCTTTATAGCAGAATTTCAGCTAATAAATGAAGAAGAAAAGAATTAGAATATCATTCTTTTATATCTCCTAATGAAATAAGGGATCTGGCATTGACCTTCAGTGGCTGCTGACATTACAAAAAAGAGACAAGCATCATGTATCTCCTGATAAAAGTACACAACACCAGGATGCCTGGGTGGCTTAGTCAGGAGAGCCTCTCAGCCTTTGGCTCAAGTCCTGATCCACAGTCCTGGGATTGAGTCCCTCATTGGGCTCCTTGCTCAGCAGGGAACCTGCTTCTCCCTCTGCTTTCCACTCCCCCGGCTTGTGCTCTCTCATTCTCTCTCCATAAGAAATAAGTAAGTAAAGTCTTTAAAAAAAAAAAAAAAAAGCACACAACACCATCATGAAATAGGTTTCTTAAAAAGAGAGCGAGAGAAGAACCTGAATCTGATCAGGCTTCTACATCAAATTACAATTTACAGAAAATACAAGGAACAGAGGAACATGTTAATTAATACTTCATGGATACAATCAACAAAATCCAACCTATGGGAAATTCTAGAGAGCAAACAATCCAGTTTCCTTAGGAAGAAAATTGCAGGAAGAAGGCAAAAAGAAATGGAAGGAGAAACCAGAGACAAGAATTGGAAAATAATAACTTAAAAAACAATACCAATTATTGATATCGGCTCATTAATTGTGTAACACTTTTACACATGTTGTTGCGTTCCTTCATGCAAGAGCTCTTCAGGAAGCACTTACTGTGGTAAGGACCAGGCACTCTATTTGGCGTTAATTAGCAGTAGTGAACAAAGTAGATAGTTTTTTACTGTCAGGAAATTTAGAACTAAAGGAGGAGCCAAGACAGTAATAAGTAGCCAAGATGTAACTTCAATTTTGTGGCAAGTGCTAGGTAGGGAGTTGTCTACTGAAGTAGCTGGTCAAGGAGGGCGTCTCTGAGAAGAGGTGATATTGAAGCAGAGACCGAGGGTGGGCAAAGGAGACTGCCAGGTGAGGAGTGTGGAAGGGTTGGGAGGTGGGGGGTGGCAAAACAAGGGAGCCGGTTAGGAAGGGTAAGCAAGGAGCGTTTCAGGAAGAAGAAGTAGGAAGTGTGAAGTATGAAGACCCTGAGGAGGTGTGTGTGAACTTGGTATGTTCCAGAACCTTAAGTTACAGCACAAAGTGAAGCCAAACAGGCAAGGGGGGAAGAAGATGTGAGCCAGAGAGCCTGACAGAACCCAAATCATAGTTAGAAAGTTTGGATTTTATTTTCAGTGTAACAGGAAAAGGCCACTGAAGAGTTGAAGCCTTGAAAGCCTTTACTGTAATTTGCTTCATCGGTCCCTTACAAGCATGTGGATTGTTTCCAGTTTTGTCACTAACATAAACAAGATCAGAATGGAAGCTTCTTGAAAAGAGGATCTTCTCTGTTTTGTTCACTTAGTAACTCATATATACTCTTGTTGCAGAGCTGGGCACAAAACAGGCTTTCTGAAAATTGTGGTTGAATTCATGAATGCTGCAAAGAATACTCAGAGATCTTTGTATATCATACTCATTCTCGTCGAAGTCTATTTCTAGACGTGAAATTGCTGTTTTAAAGAGTGTGTGTGTTTACATTTCTGCTTTTTAAACAAATTACCTTCTGAAAGGTTACACGAATTTACACACCCCTAAGAGCATTTTTAAATTTAAGACAAAATACTCATTATTCTTGAGTTTGTGTAATCAATGGCTTTGGGAGTGTTGGGTGAGTCAGTTCCTGGGATGCTTTGAGATGTTTACAATTCTTGGTCAGTTGTCTTTTTCTTTGAGGCGGCTGGGAGCGTAGCCAGTGTTTCTGTTTGGCTGTAGGCTGACGAAGGCAGACTGTGTTTCTTTTGTTTACCTCGGTATCCCCAACACCTTAACATAGTGGGTGGCCCATCGTAGCACTCAGTGAATACTTGTACTGGTTTTACTGCCGCTCACCACCAGAGTCTTCCAGTGTTGGTGAGCGAGCCTGCAGTTGGTTCATGGAGCAGGGAGGATCCTGAAAACTGGGGTCTTTTTAAAATTAATGAAATGAATTGTCAGTGTGTCATAAGAGACAAGTACAGCCCAGTGCTAAAGGGCAAAGGTTCTGAAGGAAGTTTGACTCCTGGCCCTACTGTCACGCCTCCATTTTCTCTTCTGTAAAATGAAGATAAAAGTAGAATCTACCTCATGGGGTTGTGAGAATGAAATGAGTCAGGACATGAAAAGTGCCCAGAATTGTACCTGAATCATCAAACTCAGTAAATATTACGTGCTCTTAGGACGATACTCCTTTGGATCACTGTTAAGCATGTTTTTCTCTCTTATTTTTAATAGCTAGAAGAAAAACTCAAGGAAAAAGTTGATGTAAGTCTGATTGAACGAATCAATCTGACTGGAGAAATGGATACGTTCAGCACGTACGTACCTTGCACATACTTGCTTAAGGCCTGCCCTTTAACCCCACAAAGCAACGTGTCTCTGGCTGTTGGCTTTAGGCCACTACAGAACCTAAGAGGTTTCCAGGGCCCCCTGTTGAATGAGGATTATTCTCCAGCAGCCAGTAAGAAGAAGCATCAGAAGCTAGCGCGGCTGCCTCCCATTTGCCCTGCTCAGATACAGTCATTTTTAGCTTACAGGGTCTTTATTGTTGCCCTATCTAGAATAACCAAAGAGAAGAAATCCTCCCTTGACCATCCCTGCAGGAAAGTCAAGTCCAAGGCCTCCTGTCCCCCACGCCACCCCAAATCCACAGCGGGCCAGCCCCACCTTCAGTGTCTTAGAACACAAAGTGTGAGCAGCTTGATTTTAGCCAGGTGGGGGGATGGTTGGGGTAGAAGGTGTCTGTCCAAGAAGTTCAGACTGTAAAGCCTTCTCAAAATAGTTCTTTCACTAATGTTGCCTTGCAGTATTTTTGTTGTGGTCAGTAAATGAGATTAAGGTAGGCCATTACTAAGGAAAAATCAAGATTCTCTTCTTAGGTCATTTCCTCTCCTTTTACCAGCATTTTTTTTCCCCCAAGTTCTCATTTAAACATTTTGAGCAAACAGGTGCTTTTAGAAGAAGAAGTGAAGGAGGGATTCTGAGTGGAGTGATTAGGGAGACTAGCCATGAAATTTTTCGACCTGACTCAGTGGGGACACACCCAAATAAGACCAGGACATGCAAGCAAGAATGAAGAGCCAAGACGTTCCTCGTTGTCATCCATTCCTTTTTGAAAGCAAACTCGAGTTTTTCTGATGAAATGATGAATCTGATTTTGATATGGGTGCCTAAAAGCTTTGGCAGGGGCTGTGTTAGTCATTCAAAAAGCTATTTCTTTAAAGTGATGACCTCCGGGGTGCCTGGGTGGCTCAGTCATTAAGCATCTGCCTTCAGCTCAGGTCATGATCACAGGGTTCTGGGATTGAGCCCTGTATCAGGCTCCCTGCTCAGCGGGAAGCCTGCTTCTCCCTCTCCCACTCCCCCTGCTTGTGTTCCCTCTCTCACTGTCTCTCTCTCTGTGTTAAATAAATAAATAAAATTTTAAAAAATTATTAAGTAAAGCGATGACCACTGTAATTTGTTTGATTTGCAGTGTCATCTCTAGCAGCATCCAGTTGTTGGTCCAAGATCTGGATGCTGCCTGCGATCCTGCACTGACTGCCATGAGCAAGGTGAGGTTGGGGAAGCGCTTCTTCTTAGACCTCCAAGAGTGACTGCAGGTGCTTGCTATCATCCCTGGCCGGTGGCTTCTTCGGGTTCTTCACTGCTTCAAGTGTCAGCTGGAAGGAGACCAGAAAGCCTCCAGGAGTTGAGTTTATCTTGTGCCTTAGGCCAGTTGCTTGTCCTCTGAGAATAAGACAGGGAGTTGGTATGTTTGGTAGGTCTTTGTTGAGCATCTGACACATGCGAAAAACCGTAAAGGGGTCTCACCAGAATGGGCGTTTTTGTTAGTGCTTACAGCAGTAACTTCTGACTCTTTCTGAGCTCCTGTATCAGCACAATAATATTTGATCAGATTGTGAACCTTGGTTTCCTACTGTCATGGTGGCACATTGGTCGGGCTCCGTCCCCTCCTAGAGCACATGCTGCCTCATGTTACCATTCGGCTTTGATGCGCCCTTCCTAAAAGTATCCAAATTCCTGAATTGCATGGACCATACAGCCTATGGAAGACTCTCTTGTTCATTGATTAATTAAGTTGGAAATGGGCAGTTCTTTCTTGATTCTTTAATCCAAATAACATGAAGCTATCTACCCTAGAATTTCTAGAGCAGGGGTCAGCAAACTAAATAACTTTTTTATTGGAACACAGCCATGCTCATTCATGTGTATATTATCTGTGGGTGCTTTTGTGTTACAATAGCAGAAACACTTAATGAGTAAGTCAGTCATGAGACCATATGGCTCAAAAAGCCTAAAATACTGACTGGCCCTTTACAGAAAAAGTTTGCCAGTGCCTGTTCTCGAAATATCAGACTCTTGTAGCAGTCTTCTGGAGAAAGAACTTCTCTGGAACCCACTGGTCAGTAGCAGAGTACAGTGGAAAAAACACTGGCTTTGGAGTCAGATGGACCGAACTCTCCTCGTTCTTCCTCTGGGGGTATCAACTTAACCTCTGTGGGCCCGGGTGAACCCATCAGTACGTGAAATGCAGCTCTCTACCCCCAATGTTGCGAGGACGGGGCATGAAGAAAGTGACTGGCCTGATGCCAATCCATGTTGCTGCTCTTTCCCTCCTCTCAGGAGGGGTGGCCATGTCACAGGGTTGTGTAAGCATACATTTGGTCTGAATTTAGTTTTGTAGTAGATTGTAAATATTTAACAAAAAAAAGGATGAAAACCAAAACTTAAGCTGCAGGGTTTTATGAAGCTAAGTGGGGAGTCCTGAATTGCTTATGTCACCGAGTTTCGATTCAAAAGATTGATCCTTCCACCAATCAGAATTGGATGTGTATTTCCAGGATTCTCAGTGTTTATGAGTAGCACATGAGCAGGCAAATTGAGGCTAACCCATTTTCTTAAAGGAACGTGGCTCTGAAGATTCATTCTTTGGGCTCTGATTATCCCCTAGCTGCCGGTGAACATTCACTGTGTCTGCATGTGATCTGTTCCAGCTGCCATCTCTCCTGGACTGCCACACACTTTAGATCGGAATGCAGCTGGTAAAAGAATTTTACATTTACCAAAGGAAGAGTGGATTTTTTTTTCCCCAGTAAAATAACAGTTGTAGGGGAGTTTAACACTCCAGGTGCTGCTTATATGAACTGTCAGTTCATTAGTGGATTTCCCTCGCACTCCCCCCACCACCACCCATTTCTCCCCCAGACCCACACCAGCAAATATTAACAGAGACCATACCTCCAGAATCTTTTGTTTATATCATAGGAAAACCACAGACTAGGGAACGCAGCAGCTGGGAGACCATTACTCTTTGTCTGAGTCTTCTGGAGTTCTAGTGAAATGAGATCCATGTGATGAAAATGACCAGATATAAACAAGCCAAGTGGTCACAGATTGATTCAACACACACTCAGTTATTTGTGCCTGCGTCCTGTTTTGTGTGGTTTCTTTAGGACTTCTTAAAACTTTTGTGTTGCGATAATGCTTATTTTTGTCTCCCAATTCCATCATTTTTGCCGCTAGTTGGGCAGTTCAGTTCGGACTCTACCCAGCACAGTGCTGGGAGCTTCAAAGCTGGGAAAGACATGGACCTCACCCCAAGGTGCTTAGATTTCGGAAAGTGTGGGGTAAGAGATGTGTGAGATGAGAGGACTGCTCAAATAACAGCAGTACAAGGTATGGGGAAATCACTACTGTAAGAAAAGTACAAAATATGCCCTCTTTTAAAAGAAGAGAGAGTTCGTCTCTCTGTTTGTATCAAGTAGGGAAGCGAAGAAGGTCTTCTTGAGGAAGTGGCATTTTTAAAAAAAAATTTTTTTTTCTAAAGATTTTATTTATTTATTCAACAGACAGAGATCACAAGTAGGCAGAGAAATAGGCAGAGAGAGAGGAAGAAGCAGGCTACCTGCTGAGCGGAGAGCCCGATGCGGGGCTCGATCCCAGGACCCTGAGACCATGACCTGAGCCGAAGGCAGAGGCCTAACCCACTGAGCCACCCAGGCTCCCCCATTTTTTAAAAATTTTTATTTATTTATTTATTTGACAGAGAGAGCACGAGCAACAGAGGGAGAGGGAGAAGCACACTCCCCACAGAGCAAGGAGCCCAGTGCGGGACTCAATCCCAGGACCCTGGGAACATGACCTGAGGTGAAGGCAGAGGCTTAACCGACTAAGCCACCCAGGCATCCACTTTGCCCATTTTTAAATTAGGTTGTCTCTTTGTTGAGTTGTAAAAGTTCCTTTATAGTCTGAATACTAGACCCCTTACCAGATTTATGATTTGCAAATATGTTCTCCATTTCTGTGGGTTGTCTTTTCACTTTCTTGATTATGTCCTTTGAAACACGGAAGTTTTTAGTTTTGTTGAAATCCAATCTTTGTATTTCTTCTTTTGTTGCTATACTTTTGGTGTCCTATCTAAGACACCATTGCCTAATCCAGAATTACAAAGACTTATACCTGTATTTTCTTGTACGCTGTTTTTAGTTTTAGCTCTTACATTTGGGCCTTCAATCCATTTTGAATTAATTTTTGTATATGGTGTGAAGTAAGGATTCGGCTTCATCCCGTTGCATGTAGATTTACAGCCATCCCAGTACCATTTGTTGAAAAGACTATTCTTTATCCATTGGATGGTCTTAACACTCTTGTCAAAAATCAGTTGATCATAGATACACAGGTCTATTTCTGGACTTTCTGTTTATTCCATTGATCTCTAGGTCTGTCCTTATGCCAGTACCACACTGTTTTGATTATTGTAGCTTTATGGCAAGCTTTAAAATCAGGAAATATGAATCCTCCTTGTTCTTTTTCAAGATTGTTTTGGCTGTTTTGATCTCTCGCAAGGGTGCCTGGTGGCTCAGTTAGTTAAGCATCCAACTCTTGATCTCGGGGTTATGAGAGCGAGCCCCATGTTGGGCTCCACACTGGATGTGGAGCCTGCTTAAGATTGTCTCTCTCCCTCTCCCTCTGTCCCTCCTACCCCTTTTCTCTCTCCCTCTCAAATAATAATAATAACAATAATAATAATAAATAATTGACCTCTTGCAGTGTCACCACTTTTTTTTTTGTCTCCCCCACAGTGTTCTTCTCCCTAAAGACACCACATATCTAGACTGCCTCTCTGTTTTGTTATAGCTGTCTCCCCTGTTAAGCTTTGAACAGCTTGAGGGCTGTGTCTATTCATTTTTGGATCTCCAAGGCATAGCTTAACATACATAGTATTCCCTGAATGACTTTGAATGGAAAGAGGGCAAGACGAAGAAAGAACTAAAGTTTGGGGACACCCATATGACCAAAGAATGGAGACAAAGTAAGATATAGATGACCCTAGGATAGAGCTGGTAGACATAGAGTATGTTTATAGGAGATGGCAGGATCATAGATTGAAATGCTTAGGTGCATACAAGGGCTGTTGAAGATATGGTGCTCCTTGATAGTACTCAGTAACAGGGCTCTTCTTTTTTTTTTTTTTTGAAGTTTTAAAAATTTATTTGTCAGAGAGCACAAGCAGGGGGAGCGGCAGGCAGAAGGAGAAGCAGACTCTCCACTGAGCAGGGAGCCCGATGCGGGACTTGATCCCAGGACTCTGAGATCATGACCCGAGCCAAACACAGACAACTAACCCACTGAGCCACCCAGGCGTCCCAATAAAGAGCTGCTTACTTTATTTATTCTTATTTTTTTGAAGATTTTATTTATTTATTTGACAGAGAGAGACATAGCGAGAGAGGCAACACAAGCAGGGGGAGAGGGAGAAGCAGGTTTCCCACTAAGCAGGGAGCCCGTGGGGCTCGATCCCAGGACCCTGGATCATGACCCGGGCTGAAGACAGCCGCTTAAGGACTGAGCCACCCAGGTGCCCCAGGGCTTTTTACTTTAACAAGTAGCATCCTGTAGCTGATTGAAGGCAGGTCAGAAATAGGAAATGCCCACATCTAGCTATTAGCTCCCCAACTATAGACAAGAACCCTGCTGCTGGAAAAGGAGAGGAAAACAGAGTGGCACAGCTTGGTAGAAATACACAGGAACAGCCTTAAACAGGCCAGGCCCATATGGCGGAAGTGAAATAAGAGAAAGAGTTTAATGGTCTCTCTGAAGTTCTAACTTTGAGATTACAGTAATGTGGGTAAATTATGTCAAAATGACCTTTCAGGCTGCTTTCCCTCCCATATTGCTTTATTTTCTTAGATGAGTTCTATGAGATGGTAAGTTATTATTTATGGAGCACTTTACCAGGAATCAGCACCCAAATGGAGTATCTCATTCAATTCTGACAATAAGTTTATAAGGTACCTGTATTGTTTCCTTCTTCCTTTCCCAGATAAGGGAGCTTACTCAGAGAAGTCAAGTCCCTTGTCCCAAATCTCTTAGCTAGCATGTGGGAGAGCCAGGATTCAAATTCAGGTCTTTTTATGGAGGATTGTACGATGCCATACATAGAGAGTAAGAGTAAGTCCTTTTGGCAAACGTGGAAACTGAGGCAAAAGTAGCTTAAGTAATTTGCCTTAAAGTGGAAGGGCCCTAAGCTGGTGTATGCCTGGTATTGCTGGATTTATGTAAATAGTCATGCTTCCCTGATCATGAGCTCTTCAAGTGTCCACAAGCATCCTGTTTGAGATTCGTCTTCAGCCCTTCTCGATCTGACACCATGGCTTTCCTACAGGGGAGAAAAGGGACTGAGTGGCCAACCCAAGTATTCTAGTCTGGATATTTCTCCCTGAAAAGCAACGAACTGTCATTCTAGTGTGTTTATTTTCTTTTTCATAATATGCCCAAAGCCATGTAGCCTTATAACAGTGAAGCCAGAAATAAAACCAAGTCTCCTGATTCTTGAAAAGGCAATTGCTTGGGATGCCTTAGTGGAAATATAAAGTTCTGTCTTTTAAATGTAAATTCTATAAATCCTTAGAAATTAGCTACTGTAATTAGGCTTTTTAAGTAGGACTTTTTTTTAAATTCTGCGGCTTCCTTAAAAAAAAGCCATTGGTTACATGGTACCTTCCTCACTATGTCCTTTTTCCTAGGGCTTCTCACATCACTAGGTTAAAAGAATCTGTCCAACATCAAACACACTTTGTTTTTGTCCATTAATGGTAGTTTGGCGGGGGGAGAAAAAAAAGAAACCGAACAAATTAAATTTCCTTACAGTTTGGCAGGTAATTTCTATTCTATTAGGTTTTAAGATTGTGAACATGTACTAATTTAGGAGGCTGCATTACTATCCCCCAAAGACATTTTGAAATAGCTAGAACAGTCCTCAAATCTGTTCTCATTTTCCTCAGTCATTAAAATGTAGATCTATTTCAGGAGGCCCACAGAACTCTGTGGTTATTCCTCAAGGGGCTCCATCAGTCCATTAAGCATCTCCCTTGGGTTCAGGCAATGATCCCAGGGTCCTGGGATCAAGCCCCACATCGGGCTCCCTCAAGTTCACTTTTCCACTTACAATCAAAACATATCTTTCTTTTTTTGTAGAAGAGATTCCTTTTTTTTTTTTTTAAGTCTTTTACATTCTTTTCTTTTTTTTTTTAAGATGTTATTTATTTATTTGACAGAGAGAGAGATCACAAGTGGGTAGAGAGGCAGGCAGAGAGAGAGAGGGAAGCAGGCTCCCTGCTGAGCAGAGAGCCCAATGCGGGGCTCGATCCCAGGACCCTGAGATCATGACCTGAGCCAAAGGCAGAGGCTTAACCCACTGAGCCACCCAGGCTCCCCAAGAGATTCCTTTTTCATTATGACCAAAACATATCACCTTCATTGTAAAAAATATAATTTTTTAAAAGAAGAAAATTTAAATAACTCATACTTAATAGATTTATTTTAGTCTTTTTATGCATATATTTTAAAAATATAAGTTCATATGGTATGTGCTATTTCATAACTTTTTTCCCATTTAGCAGGTTTTAATAGTTTTCTGTGTCATTCAATTCAGAGCTACAGTAATTTATAGTGATTGCATAGTTTTCCATAGTACAGAGTATTTGTTGTTTAAATAGTAACAGTAGGTTAACATTTACCATGGAATTAATACCTGTCAGGCACTATGTTAAGAGCACTCCATGTGTCATCTTTCAGTACCTGTATGGATTATAGATATTACCATCCCAGTTTTACAGCCAAGAAAACTGAGGTTCAGAGAGGTTGGGTAACTTACCTGATTGAACAGACAGTATTAGAACTCTGGACTGGCAGACTCCAGATTTCCTAATTTTAAGTATTCTAATGTACTCTTTCCCTTAAAATGTATGTGATCAACTCACTTTTGGTAATTATTTCCAATTATTTACATTTAAAAACAGTCTGGCAGAGCGCCTGGGTGGCTTAGTCAGGTAAGTGCCTGCCTTCAGCCCAGGTCATGATCCCAAGGTCCTGTGGGACAGAGTCCCACATCGAGCTCCCTGCTCAGCTGGGAGCCTGCTTCTCCCTTACCCTCTGCCCCACTCCTGCTTATGCTGTCTTGCTCTCTGTCTTTCAAATAAGTAAAATCTTGGGATTGATAACAGGGTGATGGGTATTGAGGAGGGTACTGGGTGTTATACATAACTAATGAATCACTGAACACTACATCAGAAACTGATTATGTACTATATAGTAGCTAGCTGAACATAATAAAAAAATAAATAAGCTATATGGTAAGAACCTCAAAAAAATTAAGTAAAATCTTAAAAAAAAAAACCAGTCTGGCAATAGACAGCCTCACGTATGTGGGTGACTGTGTGGGTGTTTTCTAAACATTCATAATTACTAACATCAGATTGTCCTAAAGGGAATTGCAGAAGCTATGTAAAATGCTATGTAAAATGCTAAAATTTTTGGTAGGGATTTCCAAAAGGTTGTACAGGGGTGCCTGTGTGGCTCAGCCGGTTAAGCATCCAACTCTTGGTTTCTGCTCAGGCCGTGATCTCCCTCTTGGGAGTTGGAGCCCTGCGGGGAGCTCAGCGGAGAGTCTGCTTCCTCTCTGCCCTCCCCCCCACCCCTGCTTGCACGCATTTGCACTCTCTCTCTCTCTCTCTCTAAAATAATAAATCTTAAAAAGAGAAATGTCATACAAATTGACCTTTCTATTGGCCTAGTAGTGAGTGAAAAATACATATATTTATCTTCCTAAAGCCTTTATTACTCCGCTTTCTATTCTGGATCTTCTTGATTTTCCCCTTAAAGTTAAGGAACGTGTGTCTTCCTCCTGTCACTGCCATCACCACCACCAAGTCAGCTGCGTACCTACAGCCTCATACGTAGATTTTCCTTGCTTCAATTCCTTCAGCTAATGTCAAGTTCATTTAGGGTGGTAACACTTTTGGAAAGCAGCATGGTAAAGTGGAAGGAGCATGGACTCTGGAGTTAGATGTTCCAACTTCTAGATCTCAGCCCTGCTAACTTACCAGTTATGCTTCATTAGGCAAAGCATGTCTTATCCTCAAGTCTGTCTTATTTGTAAAGCAGGAGTAATATTACCTCCTTTACTGTATTGTTATAGGCAATAAGTTAATGTGAAAATGTCAACCACGTGATGCATGATCACACAGGTGCTCAAAAAACGTTCCTTCTCCCTTTTTAATTCCCACACAGTGCTCAGTCCACTGCTGTGCACTCACGAGGTACCTATAAATACATCAGATGCTTGTTGCAGGAGTAAAAGTAGCCCAGACAGGCGTTGGAGTGCCTGTGAGTTGCCTGGGCAAGGGCTGTCCTTGGGGCCCAGTGGCCCGGCAGCCTAAGCCACAGCAGTAGACTCCGATTGTCTGAAATAGCCCCAGAATCCACATGGGTCAGTCTGTGTTATCTATCTCTAGTTCCATGCTCAAAATGAATAGGTAGGAATTTGAATTTGAGGAAAAGTAGCTTCTCAGGAGAGGCCTCTCTCCAAGCTTCATACAGCAACAGAGAAAAACAAGGTCCGAAGTAAACTGATTTCGGAGCTCTGTTCTCTGTTTGGTGGACTGATCAGAATTCTCTGCTGCAGTGGGCTCTTGCTAGGAAGTGATTATCTCCCCAGCCTTCCCTGTAAAGTGGTAACTAACATCCATCACACGCTCGCTCCTCAGGTAGCAGAAACCAGGGTTGCGGCCCTGGCCCACAGTCTCTCTCTGTACCTTAGTGCGATCATTTCCTCCCGTGCTGTTTCTGTGAGTCCTGTATCTTAATCACAGCTTCTTTGGCAAACTGTTTTTCATGTTTATACAGGAACAGCCCTGTGAAACCCCACCCAAACAAAAAGCACAAAAGGAAAACCTTTTAAGTAGGGCAGGGTAAATTTTAACTGTCAAATGCAAAGTTTACCTGGAAAAGTTGGACTTTTATTCCTACTGATGGCTTTTCATGATGTTTGTTCCTCTAGTACAAGCTACTTTTTGTTGCCTTTTTTGAAAGAGAACATTGCTTGGTCACTGTATATTTCATTAGCATCTCCCTGAGAAACAAGGCTTACCTTGCATTAAGGCACAGTGTTTTTGTTCCTTTTTTTTTTTTTTAAACAAGCATCTAGGAAACAGCCTGGTACTGTAGTGCTTGGGCTTTAGACAGACTTGTTGTCTCTGTCCTGTCATTTACCAGCTGTGTAACTTGGAGCAAGTTACCTAACCTCGTTAAGCTTTTTTACTTTCGTCATCTACAAGATTGCTGTGAGAACCCAATGAGCTCATGTGTGAATAGTAAATGAGGTGATGTATGCAGAGTGCCAGGCGAAGGGACCTGCCTATGGTGGGTCCTCATGTCTGTATCTTGGGCCATTCAGGTTACACCTCAAACCTTAAGTCATCTGGGATAGGGATGGCCAGCATCAACCCATCTGAGGTAGTGACTGGACGGAGTCATTGCTAATTACATTTTGCAGATTTTTCTTTTTTGAATAGTAAAACCAACATCAACTTTCATTGTTCTCCAGCAGCTTAAATAGTTTTCCTATGTCATTAAGCTGACTTAAATTTAAACTCACAAATCTACTTTGCTTTTGCTAATACTTCTTTTAATTTGACCAGTAGAGTCATAACTGGCTAAGGTATTAAAGCAAATTAGATCTTTTCACATATATTGCAAATGTGGATGTGTACTGGCATGGCCAGTGGTGATCAAGAGGGGTTAGCTCACCAGCGGGAACTTGGAGTCCGTCATCCCGCGCTCTGTCTTGTTTCAGAGTTGCTTTGTAGCCAGTGACAGGCCACATCCCCACCTCCTTTTACGGTTGTCTTCAGTCAGGCAATTATCTATTAACTTTTTGAGATGTTGAAATACAAAATGCTGCCAACTTGGAAAACAATAGTCATTCATGGTCATTGGAGGAGAGGGGCATCGAACTCCCTTCCCAGATTCCGTGTTTACCCAGAATGCTCTGCTCCAGGTGTTGCTACAGACCTGGGGAGAAGATGAAGTATAGACATTAACAGCATCTGTCAGTTTTGGCCTCACCCTGTGAGCTCATTTAAGTTCCTCACCTAGGGTGCTCACTGTTTGGATGGGTCAACTCTCTGAAATCAGATGGGAGAAGAAGCCTTTTGAATAAGATAAAAAGATAATGAGGAAAACATTACACATAACCAAAGCATTAGACTATAAAGTCAGTTCATACAGAACTTTCCACTGTTACTCCATTGTTTGTTTCTGATTCTTCCCCATAAAAAATTTGGGGACCTTTTTCTCTCTGGCACTTTGTTGTGGAACCTTGCATAAGACTGAATGTCTCTAGGGCTTGGTTTTCTTATCTCTAAAATGAAGATGGAAGTCCTTCCTGCTTTTTTATATGCTTACACATACCTAAAGCTTTTAAAATATAAATATCTGCTGATTTGAGGAAACATTAGGACAAAACGTAGAGTCACTCAAGCTTCCCAGGCACTGGGGAGTCATTCGTGCACAATATGATTCTTTTAAACAAGTTCCTTTAGTATTGAATTTTTCCTTTCCCCAAGAGCTCTATTTTAAAAAATGGTGTTTTCTTGCCAGAGACATCAGGGCCTCAGAACTACTGCCCTCCTTCTATGAACATATTATATGGTGTGTGTTTGGCTTCGGATCTTTTTAACAGACAGCCCAGCTCCACTCAGAGAGGCTGACTCAGCAGAACTCCTCCTGGACATTCCTACTCTTTTCAGGATTAAAGTGCCCATTTGCTACCTGCTCCGCAGGCTCTCTTCTCCTTCTGTATCCAAGGCGGGAGAGGCACTGTAGCATTGCGTCCTTCCCGGTTTTACTATAGACATGTTCCAGAGCATTTCTCCCAACTCTCATATGGTTAGAGCTTGAGCCAAGCAGGTCTCTCTTTTGTGTTCACAGCTTGCTCAGGGGTCACTCGGGTCCTCTCAGTGGTGCTGGTCTGCCCCGCACCTGCCATCCACACAGTCCCTGCCCCCCTTTCCCGCCCTCTTCCTCATGTCACTGTCTTATCCTCTGAACCGCCCCTTTGTAATGGCCAGGGATCTTCTTTTCTTTCCCTTGATGGAAATCCCAACAGAATCTCAAAGGTTTTAGGAGTAAGGTTTGAATGTTTTATTATGGAAAAATTGCAATTGTGTGCAAAAGTAGAGAAAACAGTATAACAGACCTCATGGACCCGTCACCCAGCTTCACTAATCTTATTTTATCTACTCCTAACTCTAGGTTATTTTGAAGTTAAGTCACATATGTCACATCAGGTCCAGTTCCCTTTTTTCAAAAATCCTCCCCTCTTCACAATTTACTTGAGAGAAAGACCTAAGTAGCCCTCATCTGGGTTTCATTTCACTTAGCCCCAGCCAGCTCCATTCTCCCAAGCTACCAACGTGCTCACAAGTGGCTGCCCCTGCCCTGTCCCCCCAAACCCCTCTTCTGACAGAACAGCCATAGGACCGTCCAGTTCACCTGCCTGGTGAGGGCTCCTTTACAAGATGGCCACTTGGATGGGAAGGGAAGGCTATTTAAAGCATCAGAGGGACAGGTTAGGAAAAGATACCTAACACCTCACTGGCCAGAATAAGGTGGGCATATTTGTTTTTATCCACAGTCAGCCAGGCAGACGAGGTAAGAAGTACTGCCCAAGATAAAATGGTGGTTGTGAGGCTAAGCTCTAGCCTCATTGCCACTCTGCCTGCCCCTTCTCCCAGAACGGGTCAGACTGTCCTCCTGTGAGGGATCTAAAGGTTTCTCTTCCCCATCTCCATTTTCAGATGCAGTGGCAGAATGTGGAGCACGTTGGTGACCAGAGCCCTTATGTCACCTCTGTCATTCTTCACATTAAGCAGAATGTCCCTATCATCCGTGACAACCTGGCTTCCACGCGGAAATACTTTACTCAGTTCTGCATTAAATTTGCAAAGTAAGTCCTGGAATATTCTTCTTTTTTCTTCTTCTTCTTCTTCTTCTTCTTCTTTTTTTTTTTTTTAAAGTAGGCTCTATGCCTGGAGCCCAACTCTGGGCTTGAACTCATGACCCTGAGATCAAGACCTGAGCCAAGATCAAGAGTTGAACCCTTAGGGGCACCTGGGTGGCTCAGTGGGGTTAAAGCCTCTGCCTTCGGCTCAGGTCATGATTCCAGGGTCCTGGGATCGAGTACCACATGGGGCTCTCTGCTCAGCTGGGAGCCGGCTTCCCCCTCTTTCTGTCTCTGCCTGCCTTTCTGCATGCTTGTGATCTCTACCTGTCAAATAAATAAATAAAATCTTTAAAAAAAAAAAAGAAGTTGAACCCTTAACCGACCGACCCACCCCACCACCAGTGCCCCTGGAACATTCTGATCACTGGGTTATTTTGAATGCCATACTTACCACTTGTATGCCTACAATATAGGTGTCCCACCATCCAGCTGGGGTTTATTCTGGTGCCTGTAGGCGAGCTAATTTTTTGTACCCCAAAGAAACATAATAAAACTAAATCCACTACTTTAAAAAGTTGCAGACAGCAGTAAGAGCATGAAGACATCAACCAAATGAAGACAAACTCAGAAATGAGTTGGGGAAACTGTTACTTTGAATGATGTGGACATAACAGTGCCCCTCCTTCCTCACAGACTTGGATAATTAAAATTATTTTTCAGTGATTTCATGTATATTATTTGTCTCTCCAACTAGATTATAAGCTTTTTAAGGGTAGGAACCCTCCGTTCTATTTCTTATAAGCCTCCGCTTCCTCCTTTCCCACAGTACATATTACTGGGACTGCCAGAATTTATTTGCTTCTGAACATCCTTGAGTCCAGGGAAGGTACTGGAAACCGGGCAGAGCAAGGCAGGGGCTTCCAGTGCCAAAGGAGATGAAGTGAACGCTTGCACTACATGTCTTTCTGCTACATTCTCGTGTGTGGCCATTTCTGGCTTGACATTTGGAAGTAGGGAAATAAATGGTTTGGTCCCTTGCCAGGCAGCATCTGGCCATAGCACCATTTCCCCGGAGGCCAGGGAACGTAGAGGGTCAGTGTCTCCTCGGACCAATGAGCAAACAGGCGTTTTGGCACACGTCTCAAGGAAGGGGCTTCGGGAAGGTCAGCCTATTCCGAGCTACTGTGTTTAGGTTGTCCTCATCCCATTCCCAAGGTGGGGATTTAGGGCTCCAGGTTTCTATCTTCCCCAGATCTCTGCCGGTTTGTATTCAATTAAGGCTCGCTCTCTCCCTCACAAATAAATCCCTAAGGAACAACAATTATGGGGGGGCTTGTGCATTAGCTTCAGTTTCCAGTTTGTCAAGAAAGGCTCGAGTGGACTCTCCAGGGAGGCATTAATGTTTGCAATATGGCAGATGACCCGGGAGTTGACATACTCTTCGCTCCCTGAGTGCTCTTCAGTGTGTGTTAAAGGCATTGCTGATAAATCATGTTGTGACACTCCCATATCCTGGGTAGAAACAGTGTCTGTAAAATTTTACTGTGGCCAAAAATCTCCAGTGCGGTTGCACAGGGGTCTGACTGAGCGAACGTCAAAGTGAGTAAAGGGTCCATCTGCTTAGCTAGTCCCAGCTTCAGTCTCACGTTCTCTCGGAGCCCTTAAATTTTATTACTAAGCTCATATTTGGGTGAGCTGGGAATAGGATGCCCGTCTCTCACATCTGGAAAAGTTTAACCCCTGACAGAAAAAGTGGTGTTCTGATTTAATCCACGGTACCCTAACTTGTAAAACCCCAGCCAAGAGGAGAAACTTCAGCAGTAGTGCTGTGGCAAGATTCCTCCCCAGCAAGGGCAGCCACCACCACCCTGCACAACTGGGGAAGCCCCGGCCATTCCCCGGTCACACTGCTGGGACTTCTCCCCTCCCCGTGACACATTCCTGGTCCCTGTGTTTTCCTCACCCCACTCTTGTAGCCTCACACCCAGAGCCGACCGATTCCAGGGTACGGTCTAGAGAGAAGTAACTTCGGTTATAAACTGTGTGTACCGTTGCAATTAGTCATGAACTCAGTATCACATTACTTGTTTGGCCTGGCTCTGGTTTCGAGCCCTGAAGAATCCCTTCTACATGGTCCCCGTTCTCCCTCCTGATCAGCAAACCTCCCCTTAGACCTGATCCCTGGAGTTAATCTTTCTTTCTCTTTAACTTCCTGTCTTAGCTCATCAATGTGAGGCCATAGATGTTTGCTTTTGCTTCCATTTGGTCTCTGAAGCAATAGCAGTCTTTCCTGTTTAGACATCAAAATCACCTCTCTCGATTAGAACTACTGTTTGAGGGCTGCCTGGGTGGCTCAGTGGGTTAAGCCTCTGCCTTTGGCTCAGGTCCCAATCTCAAGGTCGTGTGATCCAGCCACTTCCTCTGCCCCTCCCCACCCCAAATAAATAAGTCTTAAAAAAAAAAAAAAAAAAACTACTGTTTGAACCACAAGCAGCTTCCCTCACCACTAAACTGATTCTCTTCCATTCAGGAATGGGGACAGTAAGACAAATCTCTTAATAGTGGTTTAGAGGATAAAATGAGAAGTCATGCATAAACTGGTAAAGTGCTGGTATCAAGGTCGCATTCAAACGTGGTAGCTGCTACCATTTTGTTATTATTTATTCTTCATTCAACATGCCGCCATTTGAGCTCCTACTATGTCCCAGACACAGAATTAAGTGCTTTGGCTTAGTAGACATGGTCCCTATTTTCATTTTCCTTACGGTCAGGTGGAGGGAAAAAAACATGCAAGCAAATAAGTATTGTAAAGAGGGTTATATGCTAGGCTAGAGGTCTGTGGGCTCTGTGTAGAGTATGGTGCAGGTAACCAAGGAAAGGCTTCATAAGGAGAGAAATCCTTGAGCAGGGTACAGGATATGTGTATGTAGTGACCCACAAGGTCACAGGGAAGGGCATTCTGGGCACAGGGGGCAGGGTCAGCAAAGGCACAGAGAGGCATTAAGTAGCCTGAAGAATCAAGCATAGGATGCCTCAGCTCAGCGTGATACAGCTGGGGACAGAGAATCTAGACAATCAAGAAGGCTTTGTCTTCAGGCATTATAAGAATTTTAATCAGGGAAGGGTCTTGAGCCTGTTTGCATCCGCAGCAAATCCCTTTGGCAGCTGATAGTTGCAAAGATGAGGCTGAAGGCAGCAAGACCAGTTAGGAAAGAATCGAAAGAGCTCAAGTGAGGAGAGTAAGGGCTGCAGGGGTGGGTGTGGTCAGGAGGGTGGGGAAGTTCAAGGGAAGGGCTGGGAACTGATTGGTACTGGGGTGGAAGGCAGAGGGAGCAGCCTTGGGGAACTCCTGGTTTCTGGGTTGGATGACTGGGTAGGTGAGCTCTGGTCCACTAAGCCTGGGCTCCAGGGTGGGGCCGAGTCCTGGTTATGCTGGAATTGAGGGGCCAGTGCCATTCCAGTGACGTGGCCGGTACGTCATCGGGTACGAGCAGGCACGAATGTGTAGAGAAATAGGAGAGCGGGAGTCATGGCTCTGAGAGCAGCTTTTGTGGAGTGGGAGAGGAAAGTGCTAGCCAGCACTTTCTCTTGACCTCCACGTCCTGTTTTATTATCGCTCCTTCCTTGGTCATGGGCCCTGTGTTCTCCTGGTCAGTCCACCCTGGGTCTGGCCTCAGTGATAGGCATTTCTTGTTCCTACACCTTCCATTCTGCACCTGTACAACAGCTTTCCCTCAGGCCCTGCAGTTTTTTCTAAAAAGCCCTCCTGACCTGTTAAAATTCCTACTCCCTTCCCCCAACCCAGCTTGCCCTTCAGTCTCCAGTAAATTTTTCAGAGATCATGAAATTTTTCCCTTATTCTGACAGTTACTCCCTTAGCAATTATTTTCTGTCTTTGCATTTAACATCCTGTGACTATCTCACTGTCACATCTGTTAGGGCGTTTTCAGCTGATAGTAAGAGAAGCTGTGACTTAAACTCACTTAAACATGAGGTGAGCTTTGTATTTCGTATAACCAGAAGGTCAGAGGTAGGACACATCCAAAAATGGTTGATTCAGTGGTTCAGCAATGTCACTAAGGACCCAAGTTCCTTACTCTACCCTACTCTCCTGGGGGCTGGCTTCATCCTTAGAATGATGGTAAAATGGCTCTCGGTGTTCTAGCCAAACATAAGAATACCCTGAAGAAGAGAGGACGTCTTCCCACAGCCATGTACTGAAGTCCACTCCTATGGTCGGGGTGGCCGGCTTAGGTCATGTCCCAACCTCAGGACCACCAACAGTCAGCACAGAAATGCCATGGTCTGACTGGCTAAGGCTAATTAGAATTCCCCTCTGCAGTTTGGGAGGGATCAGCTTTTCCCCAGCATCCCAAGACCACATATACCTAAATAAAACCACGGTTTGGGCTGGAAGAAACAGAAGGCAGTGGTTGCTGAGAGGCGATAATAGCATCTACTTTGATTTCTGTTTTCTTGTAGAAGGAAGTAGGGCCTTTAAAAAAAAGTTTCTGCGTTTCTTTACCAAAAAGAAAATAAGCCTGAGGTGCCTGGGTGGCTCAGTCTGTTAAGCATCTGACTCTTGATTTCGGCTCAGGTCGTGATCTCAGGGTCCTGAGATTGAGCCCCGCATCGGGGCTCAGCGTGGAGTCTGCTTGTCCCTCTCCCTCTGCTCCTCCCCCTGCTCGTGCATGCTCTTTACCTCTAAAATAAGTAAAATCTTAAAAAAGAGAGAATAAGCCTAATTTGTCCTTTTTTTTTTTTTAATCCACAGCTCCTTCATTCCCAAGTTCATAACCCACCTCTTCAAGTGCAAGCCAATTAGCATGGTGGGAGCAGAACAGGTGAGATGAATCAGCCTTTTTCTTACGGCTTTTGTCCTAGGTCAAACACAAATCTTTCTAGTAGGGATTTACCCTGGAGAAATCAGATTGCTGATTTCTCCTGTTTGGGGACAGAAGGATGACCTGGCAGCTTAATTCATCCGCTTATTTAAGCCATTTTTGTCGAGCATCTACTACGTACCCAGGCATTGTGCTGGGCACAGGCGTACCACAGTGAACAAGATAGAAAAGATCTCTCCTTTGAGGTGCTCACATCCGGGTAAGAAGAGATAGATAAGATGTGAGTTAATAAATAAATGAGAAGAGAATTTTACCTTAAGTATGCTAAAGGGTATAAAACTAGGTTCTGTGAAAGAATATCTTAGGGGCAAGAAGGAATAATGGCTTCAGATTGGACACTCCACGAAGGCTCCTCCAAAAGCTGGCCCTTGAGAAGAAAGAAGAGTGAAGAGTCCAGGCAGAGGGGGCGGCAAAGACTCTGATTATTTTGGGTCCTCTAGTTGCTGGGTAGAGACACTTCTGAGTATCAAGCAAAGAAAGGCTTATCCTTTTGGTACTAAGACGTCAGTCACCTCACCCAAGAAGCCTTCTGTGATTAACCCCACCCTGTTCACTTGAATTCTGTGCTTTGACACCTCTGCTCACCAGTTATGTCACCTCAGCATTGATGGGTTGAGGTATGTGCTGCAGCGGAGTCCCCTCTTTTCGGCCATCACCTATCCAGACTGTCTGAAATTTGAGCTGCTTGAATTTGGAGAACAGTTTAAATTACCTTAGAAACAAAAGCAATAATACTCAGCCCCTAATTCTTGATAAACACCTATTCAGATATAAGCTATTCGTGTCCTGACCTTAAATGATTCCCCTGTATTCATTAAAAGAAATCCTCTCTAGACCTCTAGGTAGCAACATTTTACCTGTTTCGGTTACTTTTTATATTTGAAAGAACTCCCAACGACATTTTTAAGTGAGACGATGTAATTCAAGACATTTCCATAAGTCCTGCTCTTCCACTGAGTTAGTTGACTTGGCAGAGGCTCAGCTGTTTCCCAGCTCAGTGACTTGCCCTCACCCGGGGCCCTCAGCATTGCTGACCCGAGTCATGTCTCCGGAAGATGGCAAGTTGGCCTGTGCCCCAGTGCATCATGGGTCCCTCATGAGATATCGCAGCCAGAGATGCAATGGCTGTGAACATCAGGAATCTCTTGACTCTGATATGTGCCCTGTTTCTATACTCTTTATGTAAGGGCCATCGCCTTCCTAGCTTATGAAAAAGCAGAATGGTGTAAGCATGAAGGTCCTGGGGTCCAGAATGATGAAGGTGTGCAGCTGAATCCTATCTCGGCAACACAGCAACTGCTCGTCCTTCAGCAAACCTCCCAGCAAGTTAGTTTCCTCATCTAGAAAACAGGGATTGATCGTAGTTGTGCCTTACAGGGCAGTAGTGAGGATTGAACAAGATCATGCACTTCAAGTCCTTGATGCAACATCTGGCACGTGTATGCCCTCAGCAGAGGCTGGCTTTTCCCGATTTTCGCTTGCTCAGACCAAGAACATGACTTTGTTTCTGCTTTCAATACCCGTCTCGCCTGCCCACAACGTCTGGTTGCTACTTGCTGCAGCTGTCTGGCTGACCAGCTTTAAAAGCCAGAGTCCAAAGTGTTGTCTCAGAAAGCTTCCTGGGAAGTTGCATAGATCCAGACACCGACTATAGAGTTTCAGTGTTTTGCAGTTCTTGACTCTTGAATGTCATAAGCGTAGAACTAATTCTGTCCGTTGGAGACGGCAGAATAATGCCCCAGCATGTCTCCAGTCATTAGTACCTGTTCTCTGGGAGATCGTTCTGTGCGCCTCAATCAGAGAGGATGTGCAGTAATGATCTCTGTATCTAAGAGAAGCTCTGGAGATAGGAGTTCCTAACGTTCTGTCTCTAGACATGACGAAGCCATTGGAACACAAAGTTGGCCTGTTGGGAACATGTTTTTGTGAGTCTGCAGCTTTGCGTGGGCCATGCTAGCCGATTGAGTGTCTAACAACCATGATATTTTCATATTGTCACAGAAATCCAATATCCTACCTGTGCTCCTCAGATTTTCTCTTCTTCAAAAGAATGGTAAAATAATCAGCTTGGGAGTCAAAGCCCATATCTCCTGAAAAACAGCAGTTTGGCCAGAATTAACTCCTGCTTTGAGATGTGCATGAGAAAACCATCTGCAAAGCTGGATTTTACTTTGTTCACAAGGCAAATGGGAGTGTGTGATAAGGGATCCCAGTCCGGAAGTGGGCACGGGTGGGAACTGAAGGGCAAGGTGATCCCTGTTAGATACCCACATGAAGTTCAGGTGTAGGCGGGTCCACGCTTGCCCTGAGTACCTGGGCTGAGAAAGCGTGCAGTCCTAAAGCTGGAGGTGCGGTTACTTGGGCAACAGAACCACAGGAATCAGGTAGTTTACAAAGCCTGCAACAGATTCTGACTCAGGTCTTGTAGCAGCTCTAATCCAAGCTTTCACAAAAGCTGTGGAATTGAAAGCCAAGATTTTGCCTGATCTCGGCTGCCTTTGCTTTGCCACAAAGGCACTAGATCCTAAATTTAGATTATCTTCAATACTTGTGCCAAAAATAGGAAAGGAGACATTTCCCTGTTCTTTATTCTCTTCCTGATTACTATATAAAGTGAATTATTTATCTGTGGACCCCAGAGTCCTCTTGAGCAATTGCAGGGGCACATGGAACTGAACCGTACCACTATTTGTAATGCTTCTTCCTAGATGGTGATCTTTCAGAGATCTTACAGGATTTGCAGGGTCATTAATTAGTCTTATGGCAATGGCGTCTGTGACTGAGCACACAAGAGAAATGCAATCCATTTGCACAAACTTACCATATAGGAAGCAGCACAATATGGTATGGGGGGAAAAGGATCCCAAGACTTGAGGTCCAGTCCTTACTCTGCTATTATTGGTCCCTATGATCATGAGCCATTGCTTCCCTGATCTAGGCTCAGTTTTCTCATGTTTAAATAAGAGCACTGAATCAAACTCTCACACACCCCTTCCGGATGTATCATATTACAGAGTCTGAAATATTTTGAGCAGTATATCGCCTGTGAAGCTATTTTCTTTTCCTTTATATTGTCTTCATATACATACTGACCCTGTTTTTATTGTGGTAAAACATACATAACATAAAGTTGACCATCTGAACCACTTTTAGGTGTACAGTAGTATTAAGTCCCTTCCCATTGTTGTGCACCTCTCCACCAGCAGACCTTGTCATCGTCTTAAACTGAAACTCCATTCCAATGAAACAGTAGCTTCCCATTCCCTCCTGGCAGCCACCATTCACCTTCCTATCCCTGTGAATATGACTGCTCTACATACCTCATCTGAGTAGAATCATACAATATCTGTCCTTTTGTGTCTGGCTTATTTCACTTTAGTGTGTCTTCAGGGTTTATCCATGTTTCAAAATTTCCTTCCTTCTTAAGGCCGAATAATATTCCATCACATACACATACACATACACTACATTTTGACCATATTGACTTTTTAAAAATGCACAGAATTCAAAATCATCTGGAAAAAAATATTTAAAGCAAAATTTAGATTTTTTTTTTTTTTTTTAAGCCCAAACACCAAGGAAAAGGAAAAAGAGAATCAGGTAATCAGGTAGTATGTGCATAATGGCAGTTGGAAGAATGAGAAAATAGAATGGTTATTCCTGGGCACAGTTCTCGGTAAATCCCAGTAAATCTCCTCTAAGTGTGGAGTTCAGCACACCTTTTAAAAAAGCAAGTGGACGGGGTGCCTGGGTGGCTCAGTCAGTTAAGCGGCTGCCTTCGGCTCAGGTCATGATCCCAGGGTCCTGGGATCAAGCCCCACATCGGGATCCCTGCTCAGCAGAGAGTCTGCTTCTCCTTCTCCCTCTGCCTGCTGCTCTGCCTGCTTGTGCTCTCTTTCTGTCAAATAAATAAATAAAATCTATAAAAAATAAAAAAGCAAGTGGATCAATAACAGTGTAATTCCCATAAGCGATAGATTTAAAAACTCACCAACTACCACCTCAGCAAAGTAGGAATAGAAGAAAGATGGTTGACTCTGATAAAGGTTTTATGCAGAAACTTAGGAGAGGGGTGTGCGTTACAAAGGCTAAATCCATTTGTCAGAATTCTACAGTTCAGAATTGTACCTCCCAATATATGTACATTTTACCCCCCCCAAATTAAGTGAAGGATAGAGCACTGACAGCAGGGTTTCTCACCCTCTGCACCATTGACATTTCAGGCCGGGGAACCTGTGGGGCTGTTGGGTGCATTGTGGGACGTTTGGCAGCGCCCTTCACCATTACCCATTAGCCGCCAGCAACACCGTCCCGATTGTGACAAGGGAAGATGTCTGCAGACATCGCCAGACATCCGAGCACAAGTGAGGGTACAACCAAACCACCCCCAGTGAGAGCCACTGGATTAGAAGCATAGATGCAGTGTGATGAGAATGATGATGTCTTTGGTGGCAGCGGCATGGCAGGTACATAAGGAGTCACTATACTATTCTGTGTACTTCATATAGGTTTAAACCTCTCCATAGTAACAAAATTTACCAAAATAATAATAATAATAACAACAACAACAACAGTGGTGTTACCCTACTCATGAGTAATCCAAAATAAAATTTTGAGAATTGACATAAAACCCCATGCTTTCTGAAATTAAACTAGCTTCCTTCTGTATTTTCTGACTGTAGAACTTACATTCAGGGGCACATGGGTGGCTCAGTCAGTTAAGCGTCCAACCCTTTATCTCAGATCAGGTCTTAATCTCAGGGTCGTGAGTTCAAGCCCCAGGTTGTGCTCCAGGCTGGGTCTGAAGCCTACATTAAAAAAAAAATTTTTTTTTTAATTTAAAAAAAATTTTGAAGAACGTACATTCAGAAAAACTGAACTTTCTCCTTCCAGTTTTTGTGTACATGGGCTACTGTCCCAGTCGTGAAGGTTTCTCCCTTTTGCACAGCACTTTTCTCTTTCTGTAGAGCTTCTTGAATCTACCTACACTGTCACTCACTTTCCTATGTCTCTTTAAGCCGTGGTCCACCTTGATTTCTATGAGCCCATCCTTCCCACTCAGAGCTTGAAGCCTTTCTACCACTCAGCTGAAAGGGTCCTCCCGCTGTGCCACACAGAGCAAGCAAACAGACAATAGCCACCCCTGCGGAGGAGTTGACAGCCATCAGCAGGGTCACAAAGGTCCTGGAGATGGGAGGACCAGGCAAGCTTGCCAAATCAAGGAATCAGTTAATGAAAAAAAATTACAATAAACCTGCTTAATGGTCAATTATAGAAAGATTTTCTCTTCACACTAGGAATAACACAAGGATGTCTGCTACCACCATTTCTGTCTAGCTATTTCTCTCCTGTATGGCCCTTGAAGTTCTGTTGTTTAGAACAATAAGACAAAAAGAAAATTAATTCTTAAATAAAAGATAGGTACAGATTAGAAAGAAAGAAGCAAAACTGTTGTTTTTCACAGAGAAAAATGATTATGAATGACAGTATCCCCGGAAACCTACAGATAAACTATTAGAATACAAATTTAACAGGGTTGCAGAATTGATTTTTTCAGGCCAGTATTGATTTTTCATATTTTTATATACCAGCAACAAATCATTTGAAGTGAAAAAATTTAAATGAAACCATATATAGTAGCTTCAGGAAACAACCCAGGAATGAATCTGTCCAAGAATTTTCAAGTCTTCTACATGGAAGACAATACAATATTAAGAAACATTAAAATGGCAGGGTAGCTTAAGTTCATAGATTAAAAGACTCAATATTAAGAAGATGTCAGTTCTTCTAGAATTAATCTCTAGATACAGTAAACTAGCAAGGGGTGGGGTGGTGTGAGAGTGTGGTTATAAATTGATAAGCTGAGTCTAAAAGGTAGAAATGCAAAAGACTCAAGAATACCTAAAATAATTTTTGAAAAAGAACAGAGTCAGAGGACTTAAATCTCCAGATATCAAGACTTATTTTAATGTTATCATAATTTGGACTGCGTGGTACTGGCGTCAGGGACAACAAGACAGGCCAACAGCACAGAATCCAGTTCAGAGATAGACCCACTATGTGTATATGTTATAGACACTTGTTTTCTGCCATAATGACTCTGCAGTTCAGTTGGGAAGGGATGATCTCAATAAGCAGTGCTGGGTAATTGAATATCCACGTTGGGGGGAAAAAGTTGATCTTGACTTTTACCACACACCATATAAAAAATCAGTTCCACCAAGGATGTGGAGAAATTGGAACTCTTCCTATACTGCTGGTGAGAATGTAAAATGCTGAAATTTGGGGAAGTACTTTGGCAGTTTCTCAAAAAGTTAAACATAGGGTTATTACCAACGACTCAGCATTTTCACTCCTAGATACATACCCAAAAGAACTGGAAAAGTCTGTTTGCACAAAAACTTGTGCACAGGTGTTCATAGCAGCATTGTTCATAATAGCCACAAAGTAGAAACAATTCAAATGTGTCTCAGCTGATGAGGAGAGAAACAAATGTGATATCATCTGGAATGGCAATATTATTCAGCCACAAACAGGAACGAAGTATGTACTTGTGCTGCAACATAGATTAACCTCGGAAACATTACACTAAGTGGAAGAAGCCTGATTTAAGAGGCTACATATTGTAGGATTCCATTTACACGAAATATCTAGAACAGGCAAATCTAAAAGACAAAGTATATTCATGGTTGGTGAGGGCGAAGGGAGAGGAGGGAACAGGATGTGATTGCAAAGAGGTATGGGTTCCTTTGTGGAATGATGACATGTTCTGGAACCAGATAATGGTTATGGTTGCACAACCTTGTGAATATACTAAAAACTGAATTGTGCTTTCAAAAGGTAAATGTTATTATTCTATACGAATTATATCTTGATTTTTAAAAATTCCAGATGGATTAAAGCTCTAAAGGTGAAAAATAGGGGCCCCTGGGTGGCTCAGTAGGTTGGGCAGCCAACTCTTTTTGGCTCAGGTCGTGATCTCGGTCCTGGGATGGAGCCCCACATCAGGCTCCACACTCAGTGGGGAATCTGCTTCAGGATTCTCTCTCTCCCTCTGCTCCTCCTCCCACTCTCTCGTGCTCTTTCTCTCTCAAATAAATGGATAAATATTTACTAAATAAATAGATACCTTCTAGGAATGTGCCTTTATCTTCTTAAGGTTTTCATCACTAGTGATAGTCATGATGCCCCCCACCCAAGATTTGTAGGAGGCTTTTTTCTTTTCTTTTTTTTTTTTTTTAAGAGAAGAAGGGTGGGTAGAAGAAGAGAGAGAATCTTAAGCAGGCTCTGCACCCAGCATGGAGCCCAATGCATAGCTCCATCTCACAAGCCTGACAGCGTGACCTGAGCCAAAATCAAGAGTCAGACACTTAACCGACCAACCCACCCAGGTGCCCTATAGGAGACTCTAAGAAATAAATCCTCCTCATGCCCTGCGGCTCGGGGCATGATCCCAGGGTCCTGGGATCGAGCCCCACATTGGGCTCCCTGCTCAGCAGGAAGCCTGCTTCTCCCTGTCCCACTCTCCCTGCTTGTGTTCCCTCTCTCGCTGTGCTTCTCTCTGTTAAATAAGTTAAAAATCTGAAGAAGAAAAAAAAAAAAAGAAAGAAAGAAAAAGAAATGAATCCTCCCCAGGGACGCCTGGGTGGCTCAGTTGGTTAAGCAACTGCCTTTGGCTTAGGTCATTATCCCAGATCCTGGGAATGAGTCTCATGTCAGACTCTCTGCTCAGCAGAGAGCCTGCTTCTCCCTCTGCCTGCCACTCTGCCTGCTTGTGTGCATTCTCTGTTTCAAATAAATAAATACAATCTTTAAAAAAAAGAGAGAGAGAAAGAGAAGGAAGGAAGGAAGGAAGGAAACGAACCCTCCGGGGTTGCCTGGGTGGCTCAGTCAGTTAAGTGTCGCACTCATGATTTCGGCTCAGGTCATGATCTCAGAGTCATGAGATCAAGCCCCACCTTGGGCTCCACACTCAATAGGTCAAGTGTGCTTGAGATTCTGTCCCTCTCCTTCCGGCCCTCCCCCAACTCATGTTTACACTCTCACTTGCTCGCTTTCTCTCAAAGAAATAAATCTTTTTAAAAAAGAAAAAGAGATGAACTCTTCAAACTTTCCACATCTGGGTGATGACCTTCCACATACACAACATGCTGGCCACCTTGTACCCCAGTAACACACGAACAACATAAGCTATACCACCCCAAAAGTTTTCTCTGAGGCTCAAATTTGGCTGATGGCCACCTCTTGCCCAATGCTTCATGCCTAAGGAGATGAACTATTAGCTGCTTTCAGAGATGAAAACCAGCAGATTTTCATGATAAATGGAGCCTTTCACCTGCACTTTCCACAGACAGCTGCAAAGGCTGTCAGACTGGCTTTTGCCTTTTCTGACCTCATTGCTTTTTGTAAAACCTGAGACTGAGGTTTCCATCTGTACAGATGTCTGGTGAGAACAGAATTTTATTGTGATTGACCAGGGACTGAAAATAGCGTATCTCTCAAGATAGAGGAGACCCAAAGAATTATGTCAAGTTCATTCAAAACTCTCCCTGTCACTTAAGACCATACAATTATTTATGCATATAATATATCTCTGGGAAGTAGGAAGTACAGAAAAAGTGGGAAGTATCCCCATATGTTTTTAAACATAATCACTTTTTTCCCACCAACAAATAATGCTAAGACACGGCTTTGATTTTGACAAGGCTCTGAAAATTTGCTGCATGGAAGTTAAAGTTGAATCCTTACCAGGCATCAAATAGCATATTAAAAGAGAGAGAGAGAAAGAGTGAAAAAGAAAAAAGAAGAAGTGTTCCCAGTTAACATAAGTGTAGAAACTAATATCAAGAATACTGGCTTAACACTTAGCTCAGTCAAATCTTAACATGTTCCCACATTTGCTTTATTGTTTTAATAAAGTAAATCATTACCGTTATTACTGAAGCCCCCTGTGGGCCCTAGCCAGCCATTCCCCTCCCTCCATGCCCAGAAGTAACCATTATTCTCATTCTGATTTTTATCATTCCCATGTGTATTTTGGTATGTTCCATCAAATCATATAATCAAATTATATGATTTTTGTTTGCATTTTAAAACTTTATATAAACGGTACTATACATATCATTTCCTAGCTGGCTTTTTTTGCCTAGCAGTTTATTGAGATTTATCTGTGTTGATGTATGTTGTTTGAATCCATTCATTTTAATTTCAGTATCGTATTCCGTTGCACGAATATGCCACCATTCGTTTATCATTCAGCTGTTGATGTACATTTAGATTGTTTCCAGTCTTTTGCTTTTACAAACAGTGGATGCAGAGAGCATTTTTCATGTGGGCAAGAATTTCACTGAAGGATGTTAAGTGTGAGGGCTGTGTTATGGGTTATGGACATCCCCAGGTAGGAAAACATTACTGGATTTCCCCCAAAGTGCTTTAATTTGTACTCTTACCACAAGTGTAAATCTCATTGCACCATATCCATGCCAACATTTGGTAGTATCAATCGTTTTACTTTTGTAAAACGATGATCTCCCATGATCATCATGATCTGATGATCATGAAATGGTATATAGCTTGTAGCCTTCATTTTCATTTACTGGATCACTAATAACATTGAGTATCATTTCAGATGCCTTGTGAGCACTTGAGTTTCTGCTTTTGTGAATTACCTGTTCAAATCTTTGCCCCACTGTTGGTGTTATTATTACTGTTGGGGTTTTGCTGGCCTTTTTTATTGTTGCTGATTTGTAGGAATTGTTATATATTTTGAATACTGTTCCTTTACCAATATCGCAGATACCCTTTTCTGATTTGTGTTTTTCCTTTGCTTCTGTATCTTTTGATCTAGCCTCATTTTAAGGTAATAGATTTTTTGATCTGTCCTGTTTCCCATTCTTCTCTATCTATAAGTAAGAAGAATAATCTGTTTTCTTCTGAAAGTTTTTCTTATCATATCTAGGTTTTTAATCTACCTGGGATTTAGCATGCTTATTCTTCAGAGGCATGTATTGGGTTCCCTCGGAGCAAGAGCAGTGATCATTTCTAGTGGGCTCTGAGAAGTGTTCTGATGCTGGGCTCCTCATGTAGGCCTCAAGCAGTCTAACCTCATCTCTCCTATGCTTAGTACTTTAGTTTAATTTAATTTTTTAAAAGATTTTTTGGGCACATGGGTGGCTCAGTCGGTTAAGCCTCTGCCTTTGGCTCTGGTCGTGATCTCGGGGTCCTGGGATCGAGTCCCACATCAGGCTCTCTGCTCAGTAGGGAGCCTGCATCCTCCTCTCTCTCTGCCTGCCTCTCTCTGCCTACTTGTGATCTCTCTCTCTCTCTGTCAAATAAATAAATAAAATCTTTTAAAAAAGTAAAAAAAAGATTTTTTTTATTTGCTCATTTGAAAGAGAGTAAGAAATGGAGAGAGCACAAGTTGGGGGAGAGGCAGAGGGAGAGGGAGAAGGAGACTACCTGCTGAGCTGGGAACCTGATATGGGTCTCGATCCCAGGACTTGGAGATCATGATCTGAGCCAACGGCAGATGCTTAACCATCTGAGCCACCCAGGCACCTAACTTAGGTATTTGACTGTAAGCCCAAGGCCTTTTCAAAAAACAGATACTGGGAGAGTTAAGAATTTTCATCTCTGAAAACCAAGAAGAGCCCCAAATGCCCTAATAGTTGAATGACTGACAGTTTGACTAGCCACACTACCACATGGCATTCTTCTTTCCTTCGTGTAGCTTCCTTGCCGGGTTTTTTTTTTTTTTTAAATCGAGGCTTTAAATTTTTTCAGAGCAGTTTAAGGCTCACAGCAAAATCGAAGAGCAGGTACAGAGAGTTCCCATATGCTTCCCTATCCCACAAAAGCTTAGCCTCTCACCCATTAGCAATGGCCTGCCCCAGATTGCTACATTTGTTCCAACTGCTGCACCTAAGGTGACATACCGTCACCACTCAGAGTCTGTAGTTTATGTTATGGTTCACTCTTGTTGTTACATTCTGTGGGTTCAGTTTATAGTGACATGTATCCATCATTATGCTGTCATACAGAGAAGTTTCACTGCCCTAAAAATCCTCTGTGCTCCACCCATCTATCCCACCACCACCCCCAGTTCCTGGCCACCATAGTTTTTTTCCATAGTTTTGCCTTTTCTAGAAGATCATGTAGTTGTAATCACACAGGGTTTTTTCACCTAGTAGTAGGCATTTAAGGTTCCTCCATGTTTTTTCATGGCTTAAAGCTCATTTCTGCATAGTGTTGAAATTCAATATTCCATTACCACAGTTTATTCAGCTACTAAAGGACATCCTGGTTGCTTCCGAATTTTGGCAATTATGAATAAACCTGTTAGAAACATTTGTGTAGGGGCGCCTGGGTTGCTCAGTCGGTTAAGCAGCTGCCTTTGGCTCAGGTCATGATCCCAGGGTCCTAGGATCGAGCGCGGCATTGGGCTCTCTGCTCAGCAGAGAGCTTGTTTCTCCCTCTTTCTCTGCCTGCCGTGCCCCTTGCATCTCTGTCAAATAAATAAAATCTTTTTTTAAAAATGTTAAAAAAAAAAAAAAGTTTCACCATCAGAGCAGTGGTGGCAGTAGGACTGCCACCCTTTGCCACCTGGGGTGGGTATGTGATTCTCTTCTCCTAAACTGTTGGAACAGGCCAGAGTGTATATGCCCTTTGAGGCTTCAGCCATTTCCCTGCCACCTGGTTGCCAACAGCACAGCTGCTTAACAGTGCATGTGGAGTCAGCAGGAAACAGTGTGAACTTGAAGCCAACACTGTTCCACAGCATGTATCCGGGCGGCAGGAAACAGAGATACAGTGTCCTGTCCACCTCATCATCCAGCGCACCTGTCCATCATGTGACACACCTTCATCAGCAAGTTAATTCAATCTCTAGAGCTTTGATTTTGTCATCTATAAATGGGAACAATAAATGCCTATAGGGGAGGCTCTTGTAAAAATTAAATGAGATGAAACATTCCAATCATCTCTCCCAACACTTGGTATGCAATCAGGAAAGTTAATATCCTTCCAAACAGCTGGCATCCCAGAGAACAGAAGGAAAGAAGGAACAAAGGAACAAAGGAAGGAAAAGGCAGACTTGTATCTTGTTACCAAGATACTGATGTTTAAATTTGGTTTCTCTCCTACATCCTCACTAACATCAGAGAAATTAAAAATACAGCAATACTGGGCCACCTAGCTGGCTCAGTTGGTGAAGTGTGCAGGTCTTGAGCTCAGGATCATGAGTCTAAGCCCCAGGTTGAGCATAGAGCTTACTTAAAAAAAAAAAAAAAAAATTTAGGGGCGCCTGGGTGCCTCAGTCGGTTAAGCATCTGCTTTCAGCTCAGGTCATGATCTCAGGGTCCTGGGATCGAGCCCTGCATCAGGCTCCCTGCTCGCCTGGAAGCCCGCTCTCCCGCTGCTTGTGTTCCCTCTCTCTCTCTGTCTCTCTCTGTCAAATAAATATATAAAATCTTTTAAAACAAAATTTATGTATATATCAAGTTACCATTTTGTGCCTGTTGAATAAGCAAGAATTTTATGACCGTCTTCAGGGCTGATGAGGAAGGGTGTAGCCTGCACTCCTGCTAGATACGTGAATAGGTGCACATTCCATTTGAAAAGCAGTTCAAGATCTGTATCAAGAACCTTACAATGTCCTTATCCTTTGATCTGTCCTAAAGACTCTCCTAAGGAAATGCCTTTGATAGACCTAGAATTAGTATGTACAAAGTTGTTCGCCACAGCATTCATTGGTTATAATAATAAAAATCTAGGAGTGCCTAGGTGGCTCAGTCATTTGTGTCCAACTCTTTTTTTTTTTTTAAGATTTTTAAAATTTATTTGACAGACAGAGATCACAAGTAGGCAGAGAGTCAGGCAGAGAGAGAAGAGGAAGCAGGCTCCCCGCTGAGCAGAGAGCCCGATGTGGGGTTTGATCCCAAGACCCTGGGATCATGACCTGAGCCAAAGGCAGAGGCTTTAACCCACTGAGCCACCCATGCACCCCTATGTCCAACTCTTGATTTCAGCTAGGTGGTGGGATCAAGCTCTACATCGGGCTCTACACTCAGTGCAGAGTCTGCTTGTCCCTCTCTCTTCCTCCCCATGCTCGTTCTCTCTCTGTCTCTAAAATAAATAAATAAAATCTTAAAAATAAGTAAGTAAATTAAAATAAAGTTATGTACACACACACCATAGAGTATAAGTAGCCATTAAAAATAATTTTTAAGGGGCGCCTGGGTAGCTCAGTCATTAAGTGTCTGCCTTTAGCTCAGGTCATGATCTCAGGATCCTGGGATGGAGTCCCACATCGGGCTCCCTCCTCGGTGGGGATACTGCTTCTTCCTCTACCCCTCCCCCTGCTCATGATCTGTCTCTCTCTCTCTCTGTCTCTCACTCTCTCAGAAATATAAAACCTTTAAAAAATAATAATAATTTTTGGGCGCCTGGGTGGCTCAGTTGGTTGGGCGACTGCCTTCGGCTTAGGTCATGATCCTTGGGTCCTGGGATCAGGTCCCACCTCGGGATCCCTGTTCGGGAGTCTGCTTCTCCCACTGACCTCTCTCCTCTCATGCTCTCTCTCTCTCTCAAATAAAATCATTAAAAATTTTTTTTAAAAATAATAATAATTTTTAAGACTGCCAAGATGGGAAAATAAAATACAAAAAACTTCATATATTAACTGGGAAAACCAGGTTATAAAACTGTATATATACTATGATTCTAATATAAAACTGTATGTATACTGTGATTCTAACTTGGCGGGGGGGGTGTATTTATTTATTTATTTTAAAGTAGACTCCGTGCCCACTGTGGAACCCAACACGGGGCTTGAACTCATGACACTGAGATCAAGAGTCAGATGCTTAACTGACTGAGCCACCCAGGCACCCCTCTAGTTTAGTTTAGTTTTGTTTTGTTTTTTTATTTGACAGAGAGAGACACAGCGAGAAAGGGAACACAGGCGGGGGGAACGGGAGAAGGAGAAGCAGACCTCCCACTGAGCAGGGAACCTGATGCGGGGCTCAATCCCAGGACTCCAGGATCATGACCTGAGCTGAAGGCAGACACTCAATGACTGAGCCACCCAGGCATCCCTCTAGTTTAGTTTTGTCTACACACACATAGACCGGCAGGAATTCTACTACATCTTTTCTCTAGCTTTATTGAGATATAACTGACCTATAACATTGTGTAAGTATAAAGGTACAGGGTGTTGATTTTGTACATTTATATATTGCAAAATGATTACCACTGCAGCATTAGCTAATCCCTCCATCCTGTCACATAATTCCATTTCTATTTTGTGGTAAGAACATTGAAGATCTACTCTCTTACCAGCTTTCAAAGGGATATACCACATTTAACTGTGTCTCCCTTGTTTTTTCCTGGGCAGTAGGAGTTGTAACGAATGTTTTTATTTTCAAAATTCTCTCCAGTGCATTACATTTAAAATCAGGAAACTGTTACTAATCAGCATAGGTATACTAAGGGTTGTGTAATATGCTGCTTCATTCCCACAGCTGTTGCTGGACACCCATTCCCTGAAGATGGTCCTGCTCGATCTACCTTCCATTGGCTCACAGGTGGTGAGGAAAGCACCTGCCAGTTACACCAAGATTGTTGTGAAAGGCATGACCCGTGCAGAAATGATACTTAAGGTGGGGCTTATGTCTTCCTTGGGGTTTCTGTTAAAAGGGGCTGGTTATCTGGTGGCTTATTCCAAGTAGTACTGGTTTTGAAAGTACAGGTTAGGGTCTGTCCCTATCAGTCCCAAGGGATTGTCCACATTCCTTAGCTGAACTAGATTTTGACCTCATTAGATACTATTGAAAGTCAATAGACAGTTACTCAGGAGATCAGTAATTCTTTCTGACAAATGAATTTTTCGTTGTAAAGGGATTCTCTTGTAGTAGGATTTGGCCAAGATTGGAAATCAGGTGGGTTGTCGCCGTCAATCAGTGTCTCAGCCAAGGATCTCTTTGCTTCTCAGCAGGACTTTCCGGCCCAGGTGTCAGTTACTCCCTTCCCCATAAACCTCTTCAGCTTTCTGTATTCTGCGACTTTACAGGAACTCTAAACAGATGTTTCAGGGACTGAATCTAATCAGCGAATGGGCTCTCTAAAGCCCCATGTAACAAATTATTATATGTGGGTGATGATGTTGCGAATGTCTGAAGCCTTGAGCACCTGCATCTGATTTTCACCTGCCCTTGTTGAAAAGGGGGGTGAGGGGCTCTCGGAGGAGAGGGGAAGCCTGGAGAACAAATGAAACTATCATGAAGTGTTCCTAAAAGAGCAGGGCTTGGGGCGCCTGGGTGGCTCAGTGGGTTAAGCCTCTGCCTTCAGCTTGGGTCATGATCTCGGGTTCCTGGGATTGAGTCCCGCATCGGGCTCTCTGCTCGGCAGGGAGCCTGCTTCCTCCTCTCTCTCTGCCTGCCTCTCTGCCTACTTGTGATCTCTCTCTGTCAAATAAATAAATAAAATCTTTAAAAAAAAAAAAAAAAAAAAGCAGGGCTTGCAGGCTCGTTAGGTCTGTCTCCCAAACAGAATGACTCTCAAACGATGGCAGGAGTGGAAGGTAGCTATGGCACCTGAGACATCCATGGGACCAGGTGAGGGTCTGGCCTCAGGAAGTCGGAAGCAGCCTCGTCGGTTCACCCACACAGCTGGCTTACCCACCGGGGAGGAGAACATTCAGCTTGCGAGCTATCTGCAGGGAATGTCTGAGTGAACGGGTCCTTGTCCCGCTGTGGTTCATTCTCAGGAGTTCACAACAAAACCAGTCCATGGCAGGAAGAAAATCAGACACTGCATTCCAAAACCAAAGAGGAATGAATTTGAGGCTCTCAATGCCATTAGTTTCCTTCTGTTTGTATATTAATCAATAGTTTAAATGAATATAGTTAAATGAAGTTCAGATTTTAAGTCTTGAAGAGTGAGGCAGCTTTGGGATTTTTGTCTTTTTGTCCTCATTCACTTAGTTTTTTTTAAAATTTAATTTGTTGTGTTTTTTTTAAAGATTTTATTTATGACAGAAAGAGGTAGTGAGAGAGGGAACACAAGCATGGGGGAGCTGGAGAAGGAGAAGCAGGAAGCCTGATGTGGGGCTCAATCCCAGGACCCTAGGATCATGACCTGAGCCAAAGGCTGACACTTAATGACTAAGCCACCCAGCTGCCCCATAACCCACTTAGCTTTATGACTTTTGCGACCCATCCCTCAGGGATGAAGGTGCCTCGGGACAGAAGGAGCAGGTATCGTGAACCCCTGTCTCAAAACAGGAGACTCTAACACGGTGTTTCACAGAATGGTCCCGATATGTAAAAATCGCCTGGGAACCAGCCTGGGCCT
Organism: Martes martes; assembly: GCF_963455335.1. Lineage (NCBI taxonomy): Eukaryota > Metazoa > Chordata > Mammalia > Carnivora > Mustelidae > Martes > Martes martes. The sequence goes on along the minus strand of NC_137904.1, from coordinate 21,007,933 downwards.
TCTGAGCTAAAGTCTTCAGGAGGGGGACATAGAAATCTGTACTCAAAAAGCAATCCAGGTGATATTTGTGATTTAGCAAATTTTAAAAACCATGCTGTCACTGAATTTGGAGATGAAATACGGCATCGGGACATTTCTGAGCTCAGGATTGCTGTCGCTTAAGGAGATCTTGCAGAATCCATTTCAGAGTCAGCGTGCAAGTAGGGAAAAAATGATCATCCGCCTTCCAGTCATGACTTCCCCTGCAGGCCTGCTCCTGTCTCTCTCCCCCGGTAGGTAGTGATGGCTCCTCACGAACCATTGGTGGTATTTGTTGACAACTACATCAAACTCCTTACAGACTGCAACACAGAAACCTTCCAGAAGATACTGGACATGAAGGTCAGTTCAGTGAGTTGTTTTGTCCACACTCACACATCCTTGTCACACTCTGGTTCGTAACTGGGGTGGGGAGGGGAGGAGGTTGGGACATGGGGTCCTGGGGAGCTCTCTCAAAGTACCTCTGCCTGACCCCATGCTGCAAACCAGATTCTAAGAAGTGTTCTGGGGAGAAAGCTCCCAGGCTGAATAAGTTTCTGATGCCACTGTTAGCTCCGTGCCCCTTCGAGGACCATGGCACCGTGGAGGCTGGGAGCAGAAGGAATGCAGTGGGGAAGGAGTAGTACCCTTCCACACTCTGTCCCTTCTCTCTCGACCCCTTCTCTTGCTCCTATTATCTGTTTTTCCTTCCTCTGCTTTTCTCCTGGGCTGCTCCTGGCCTGGGCTGGTAACTGCCCTCAATAAAGTGTTCATCATCCACCTGGAGTAATTATGCCATTTGCACAACCCTCTGCTGCGCTTTCCCCCCAGGCCTTTCTGGGGCCAGATTTCATGATTATCCTCCTTTGTCTTTCAATCAGGGGCTGAAGAGAAGCGAGCAGAGCAGCATGCTGGAGCTTCTACGCCAGAGGCTCCCCACGCCGCCTTCAGGTCCAGAAGGCTCCAGCTCCCTGTCCTTACTGGCCCCAACACCAGAACAGGAGTCCTCGCGTATCCGCAAACTAGAGAAACTGATTAAAAAGAGACTGTAGGAGCAGACACAGGGCACTTTTGTCCCCTGGTCCGTGATGCTCAGCACCCCCCCACCTCTCCTGTGCTCCCCCTGACTCTCGGATCATCTGTCTTGAAACTTCCTGGGACATTTGGGTTGTTAATGAGTTTTGCCCACGAGCTGTCTTAATTTGCGTCCTGATCAAGAAGCCAAGCAAGGGCAGTGTGAGGAAAAGTCTCCTTAGTTGATCCCAGATTCCTACAGCAGAGGCGGCGGTGGGCGAAAGAGCCCCACAGTCCACTTGTGTTCCTGGGCTGCTTTCAACCCATCCCATTGTCACCAGCCTCACTCCCCCACCTCTGCAGTCACATCGTCTGGCTTGTGGCCCCGTCTCCTGTGCCTGTGCAGGCAGCTTGGGTGAGAAAGCCTGGATCCCACCCTTTCCTCTGTCTGCTGCTGTTTGAGGTTACCTCTGCAGCCAGGCCCCAAGACTTGTCCTCTCGGCTCCGTGGGCTTGCCTCTGGAGGAGGTGGCAGAAAACAGGTGGAGGACATTGGCCTTGCCTTATAAAGGCAGTGGAGGCAGGAGCACTCTTCCTTGTAGGTCCATTTTCCTGGTACATAATTGTCGTGACTGGGCCAGTGCGTTCTTCACATTTCTCCATAACCCACAGTCCCCTGTCTGTATACGTCTAAGAGAAATTCCCACTGTCTCTCACCTGGGAATATTCTGTGTGTCCTCTGTGCTGTAGGGCTCCTTGCTTAGGGCTGGGGGTAGACCTGTATCTGTCCACTCACTGCATGATGTAAGCAGATTATTTTCTCCATATCTTTATCCCCACCCTGCTCCTGACTTCTAGGGAAGGGATGGCCTTCTGTGAAGAGAAACTAGGACATTTTCCTAGAAAAACTTGTCCTAGGCTTTCTCCTCAGATGAAGCTGTGGGACAGCGCAGGAGGCCTGGGCCCTCTAATCCCCTTCCTGCCTATTTATTTTCAAACCCAAATTACTTTCCAGAATGATCTGAAACAACAAAAGCAATGTGAAGTGCCAGAGTGACCTATGACTTTATTACTATCAGGAAAGAACCCAGGTCCATGGATACCTTAGGAGCAGAATGTTGGCCTTAAACACCTGCTCGGAGCCTGCCCCAGCCCGGAACACACCCTGACCCCTGGCCTGCCCGTCCTGTCCACTGGCGTGCAGCCAGCACAGCCTGGCGGAAGAGAACTGCCTCCTAGAACTGCGTCAGTCCTCACATCGTCCTGCAGCGCGAGAACAGGCAGGGTAGCCGGTTGCTGCCCTGATTTGCCAGGCTCGCTTGCGGGGGGCGGAGCTCTAGCTCCACATGACCGTAGCCTCAGGGCTGCCGCTGTTGGTGTGGGCCTTCTTCAGGAATTCTAAACAAGTTGCTCGCCAGGTGGGGAGAGAGCTAAGGAGGAAGGAGGAGCTCTTTACAGAGAATGCACATAACAGGCCTCAAGATAAAATTGGGATATCAAATAGCACGCAAAAATGAGTTTTCAGGATAGAGGAAGTTTCCTGAAAATCCATAAAACTTATGATAGCCACACAGGAGGGCACTTTAAGGTTTGAAAGTCAGACCAGGAACTGATCATTTCCCCCCTTCTTGTTCTCCAGTGCCCTTGCCTCTCCATTAACCTCCTCCCAGATTCAGTCCATCATCCGGGGCCTCGTTTCTTCCTCAGCTTCCAGGCTTCTCTTGCTTGTCCGTGTGACTCTTACGTGTGGAGCATCTCATGACTCAACAGCACGGAGAAGAAAGTGCAGCCCTCGGCTGAGCTCTCAGGAAAAGCTCCCTAAATAAGGGAAGGGGGGATAGCGTGGGGAGGGCATTGGGCACGCATGGGGTTAGGGGCTCGGCAGCCAGGCAAGACTGAACTGTCGTGCTGCTCTGGTGACATCCTTCCGCCCGTACTAATGGAGGTTAACCTTCTCTTCCTGCTCTAGAAAGGGGCCAATGGGCCCATCTACAAACGGCACCACCACTTGGGCCATCTGTCATCAACCTGGGGAGCTGGGGAAGCCGGCAGGCTCCACATGGTTCTTGTCACTCTCGGTGTTTATCAACGCACACTTCTCTTCTTGGTTCATTCCTGAAGAGTCATTTTCTGGACATCTCCATAACACATTGAGATGTCAAGCTGCTGTTTTCCCCCAGTTGGTGGTCACAGCCAGGGAAGTTGCTTTCTTGATTTATTACGTTGTCAGGAATCTCCAAGGAGCCAGCAGATGTCAGGAGGAGTTATGTTAAATGCCTCATTGAAGGGGTCTGAATGCTGCATATCCGTCCTCTAAAGACAGCGTGTTTCTCAGCTGAGGGTACGTGTCAGAATCATGCGAGGCCCTTTTTACACCTACAGTTGCCTGGAGATTCTGAATCAGTATGTTTGGAGTGGGGCCTGGCATAGAAGTTATTATAATGTTTACCCTTAAAGACCACTGCAATAAAATTAGATACGGTACCCATTTCTCCCCCCTCCCTGCTTTCTCTAAGTCCTTAAAAAAAAAAAAAAAAAAAAAAAAACTTTGAAGCCACTTTATGTGGGTAAAATAAATATTGATCATTTATAACTGAAAAAGAGCTGCTGTTCTTATTATGGACAGACTTCCTGCTGGCTGGCTTAGAGGGGCCTAGGCTGGAGAAAGTTCTGTTTGGATCATAACAGTGAGACAGGAACCACAATGGATAGAGTGTTTTGACCTCCAGGTTCAGTTCTGGAATTGAAATTGTCACCACTCCCCTTCTTCTCTTAAGGAACAAAGAACTAGTACCTAGGACTTTGCCTGGCCCCCCCAGAAAAAGGTGCCTGGTCTTATGCCTAGGATGACTCTTCAGTGCAGATCAAACGGGACTGAGAGCAGACTGCCAAAGACCAGGGTGACAGTTGTGGGGCCAATGGGGCGAGCAAGCAGGTCTGCGGCTGCTGCCTGATGTGGGGCTGTACGCTGCTCCTGGATTGCTGCTGGACAAGGAAACCTGGTTCCCTGTTTGCGGAATGCTAGGGAAAATGCCAAAAGGTCACAGCTGGAAATGTAATTCCTCTCCCTAGGAAGAGAAATCTCCAAAATAACTAACTTGCTGACGGTAAAAGCCAGTGTTTCACACTTCTTGTCTACTCCAAGTCAGATTTCTAAAAATAAAATCATTAGAACTGCATCGGGCCCCTTAAACAATAACCTTGGAAACATGGCCGCATGAAAAGCTGGAGCACAGAAAGAGTCGGTGTTGCACTGTATATAGCAAATCCAAATTTCCAGTCTCATTCTAGGATTTATCAAAATAGATATCCTCTCAGACCCTCAAAGTTGCCTACCTTTGGGAGGTATCAGTTTCCTTAAAATAAAGGGACTGCGTTTTGTGTAAATATCTTTCATTTCCCCCATCTGGAAGTGATTTCTTGGTGCATATTGGAGCATGAAGTACTACAGTTAATTAAAGCATTACTGGATGTCATTTGCTAGGGTGTATTTCCTCACTGTTGACAGAAAACAGAACGGACGATAGGAAGGAATCAGGAAGCCCGTGAGCCGTGGGCCCCCCGCAGTGTTTCCCCTGCACCCCTGGCCCTTTCCCTGACCACCGAAGGGACCAGTGCCTGAAGACAGCCCTGCTCATCAGCAGGGTCCTAGCATGTCTGGGCTGTGCCAGACACCTTCTATAAATATGTATAAAGTGTGCTGCTTCCAACTTGGAATCCTTCCTGTGCCCTGAATTTCTGTCCTGTTGACTTTCCCTTCTCCACTTTGCTGTTCCAGTCATAGCCTGCTTTTCCATGTGACTGCAAATGAGTTCTCTCCTGTCCACAGTGTTAATCCTGTTTCCTTAATAACTGGGTGGGCATTTTACAGTGAACTTTTTGGGAAGTCTGATGTTTCTTTCAGCGGTGGAAAATCTGTTGCAGCACTTCCATTCAGTTGGCTTGGAGATCATTACCTAGTTTCCATTCTTTATTTTCACCAACTCCCCCACTTCAGCAGGGTATGCAGAGATCAATCTGATGAAAAAAGAGACGTTTCCTTATAACCCTCTAGAAGGGCAAGGCGGGACGGTTCACCTGCCCGGTTCTCTTCCCTCTCAACCTCCATAACTGGGTGTTGGAGGCCCTGGAGAGCAGCATGATGGGAAGAAGGTGTCAAGACCTGGTCTCCGGGGCTGGTTCTGGCACTTTGACATCAAATGAGTCTTTGGTCCTCTGAACCTTAGTTTCCAGGGTCTGTAAAAGGGGATTCTAATGAATCAGGCTGTGTAGGTCCCCTAAGACTATGTGGCGTGCCCATGCTCTGTAAACTGTAAGGCAGTGTGAAGTAGGAAGCGTTCATTATCACTGGCCAAGCCCAAACCCCTGGCAGCTGGCCTGGCTGGATGGTGGCAGCCACAGGGCTTGTTCTGTCCCTGGACTGACTTGAACAAAACAGCCAGTGGGCTACATAACCATGCTGCTCTGTGCCGGCTGCCTCTGCCACGGGCGTCAGAATAATAGCTGGTCTTTGCCTTTTTAGGTCATGCCCGTGATATCCAACTTATTCAAAAGCTTGAGGACTCTCCAAACCCTCTCGTCCCCTTGCCCGAGCAGCTGCTATTTTCATAGCATTTAGGGATAAACCTGCAGACAAGGAGAAGAGAGCTTCCTCCCTCCCTCCTGTTGGCTGGGCTGCCTGTTGTGGAAAATGTGGCACGTTTCCTCTGAATGCAAATTAGAAGGTTTGCCAAAGGCTGCCTTCCAAACGAATTCTTTAGATACGGTGTCTGGTGTCCACAGACCAGATTTCAACTGGCCATTCATGGCAGGCAGGGACAAAACTCTCGCCTGCCCTCTTGCCTCCGCCCACCCCACCCCCTCACCTACAATAACCAAAAAAAAACTGCGCAAGAATATCTTGGGACAGGCTATTTATCACCAGCTATTTAGTTTACAGTTGCCTTTCAAAGTTTAGGCCTTTCTCAAGGCCAGCTGAATCCCTGTAATCCGGGCTTTCAGTTTCCTCTGGGGATTTTGGTACAGAGAGTGCTAAGTGATAGAGCGATATTAAAGTTAAACAGGGTTCAGTGCTTTGTCCCCTGGGAATGTTTATCACCTAATCTGAGGACTCTGGTAGCTTCTGCTCAGTAATCAAATGGAATCTGTATGCTTGCCGGGCCTCCTCCTGTTTGGGGTAATTTTTCCAAAAGTGAGAAATTAAGAACAGCTTCTCCAAAAACTTCCCTTTACTTCCGAGGCCAAGACAAGTATTTGCAAAGCGGGCTGCCACTTTCGGGGGTACCAGGTGAAATGGAGGAGAGAAACTCTATCTTCTTGTGCTTGTTTGCTTTGCGCTACTGGAGAAGGAAGGCGGTTCTCAGGGACAAGAGAAGCAGACCAGCTGCTGGAGAGCCCGCATTCCACAGAATTCTTCACGAATGAAAGCCCCGTGGTTGGGCTGCCATTAGCAGACAGATGGAAAAATAACAAATATTGTATAATGAAAGCGTGAGTTCACACAGAGACACCCCACAACCCCATACCCTGTTGTGTCCCGGGGGCAGCTCTTAAAGGATTGCAAGTGCTGGCAGGTTAGCTGGCTGGCTCGGTTGTCAGAGGAGGGCACTCATCTAGGTGAGGGCCCAACTGATTCAGCCCCGGGCCCTGGGTTGCCACCCTGCTACTGTATAGGCAGATACTAACTTTGATTGTAAGGGGACCTGAGAGGTCTGTGCTATTCCAGTGCTATCCGGGAACTAGTGACTGAGGATTGACTGTGTCCTGAACACCTGGTAATGTCTCAGGGGATCAAAATCCCTGTGAAGTAGGTGTGATCGTCTCCAACTTTATAGACGTGGAGCTGGGGAACGGGAGGGCAAATGCTGCCGAGGCTCTGTGGCTGGTAGGTGGTGGTACGCGGCCTTGACTCCAGCCTCCGTCTGCCCATGCTCCTCATGCTACACCTGTGGCTTTCCAGTGTATGAGACAGTTTTACATGGGACTTTTGCTCTACGACACCGAAGCATTTTTATGCATGTATTTTCTGAGTTCAAATAACTTTCGAAGCAAATCCATGAGAATGCTGAAATTATTTTTTTAACTAGAAAGCATTTTATTGTTTGTAAATAGAAGGTTTTTATTTATTGTTTTTAAAAAATCTATTTATTTGTCAGAGAGAGAGAAAGCACAAGCAGGGGGAGGGGCAGAGGGAGAAGCAGACTCCCCACTGAGCAGGGAGCCCAATGTGGGCTCCATCCCAGGACCTGAGCTGAAGGCAGACACTTAACCAATTGAGACACCCAAGTGTCCCAATAGAAAGCATTCGAAATCTAAGGTTATGTGCACCAATCCCCACATCCAGTAGTATATTTCTGTGTTTGGCTTTGGTTGCACCAGATACAGAAATGTTAGTTTCATCCAGCTTAGAATTTGCAACTAAGGGCAGTTTTATTTTAACAGCCCTCCTTCGAATCCCAGATATTCTTCACTTACACAGCCGTGACAAGGACCCTAGCTCTGCGCGCACTAGAGCAGCCCCGACGGCTCCCATTCACACACGAAGGGTCTGTATCATTTGCTCCTGGAACACATCTGAGGATGCGTGTGGTGTTACTAGAGTTCTGAATGTTCAGTTATTAGAGTAGGTTTTAAATATGCACTCTTTAAAAAAAAATAGATTTTATTTATTTATTTGCCAGAGAGAGAAACAGCGAAAGAGAGAACACAAGCAGGGGGAAGTGGGAGAGGGAGAAGCAGGCTTCCCATTGAGCAGGGAGCCCAATTCGGGGCTCGATCCCAGCACCCTGGGATCATGACCTGAGCTGAAGGCAGACGCTTAACCCACTGAGCCACCCAGGTGCCCCTTAAATATGCACTCTAAAGGGGAAGTTAGAATCACACCTTCGTGGAGTTACTTTGCCCCCCAGAACACGTCTGAAGAACTACGGATTTCCTCCAGATGTCAGTCCAGAAGCTGCTCACCTCATTAGTAACTGCTGCACGTGGCTTTTCTGACCTTGGGGTGGAGTGGGTGGGGTGGGGAGCAGTGTCCCCTTTGGACAGGAAAGAGCACCATTTCAGTTGAAGTTCACACTCCCTGTTCAACAGCACAGCGAGCTGTCCCCCAAATCCTGTGTGAGTAACCCAAGGGGCCCCCTCCTGGGCTCACCCTTGCCACCTTGAGAAAGGCCATCGGGGGCAAGGAACCCCTGGTGCAAGGCAGCTGTTTTCTAAGAACAAAACAGTGCCACTGGAATGGGCGGAGGAAGCTTGGGCACCATCTGAAGGGAAGCCCATCCCTCTTTCAAAACCCCTCACATGTGATGCCTGTGGTCCCATGTCTGTGTAGGCGTGCTTCCCAAACATCCCCGGACTCGAAACATGGAAATGAGAATGTGTATGCTCCTGTTCCCTTCCACTGGGGCAACTCAACTGAAGAGGGTGCTGGGGCCAGGGGCAATGGACATGGGGACTGTGGCTGCTTCAGAGTGTTCCCCAAAGAGCCCCAGAGCTGGGGGGATCAGTGTGGGTCTTTGCTGTGTGTGAGCTAGTCCCAGGTCTGTAGTTGGGAAACCCTGAACTGGAGCATCAGTGTTAGATAGTATGTTAGTTTATTTGGTTTTAGAACATGGGTCAAATTCCTTCATTTTGCAGATGGAAAATGGAGGCCCTGAGAGTTTCAATCACTTGCTTATCCCCACTGTGATCCTGCACCCCCTCCCAGCCCCTGTGCTACTTCTGTTGCTCTAGTTATCATTTCAAATGGAAGGTACAGCCACTGCCTCTGTCCCCCACATGCATTTCTTCTTACTCAGCATCCAGTCAGCTAGTTTCCAGAAACTTATGTGGAAGGTCACTGATGATCTTCTTGCTAAATTTTCATTCTCCGTGCACTCTCCATTTATTTGATGAGTCCTTCCCCACCCCTGGGAACTCCTAAACTCCTTTGATGCCTTGCTTTCCTGCTCCCATACTTCTTGGTGTCCTTCCCTGACTCTTCTTGTCCTGACCCTTGACTGTGGTGAAGACCCGAACTTTGCACTCCACACTCCTTCAGAGAACACGTATCACAGGTGTAAATACCAGCTGTGCCTTCTGAAGTTTCTCATATTTTTTGTTTGTGTCCCTCCCCGTCAGCTGACCCCAGCTTATCTGCATGTCCCATCATTAGCTCATAGGTGCACCTCCAGATAACCTCAGCCCCATTTCTCTATGGCACCACCTTCCTTTCCTTGTTCCTCTGTCTCAACACCTTAGTCACCCTTAACAACTCTCCTTGTCAACCAATATGGTTATTTAATCATTAGACATTTTCTTGTGCACCTGGGTGGCTCAAGTCGGTTAAGCGTCTGCCTTCAGTTCAGATCATGATCCCAGAGTCCCAGGATTGAGTCCCACATCAGGTTCCCTGCTCAGTGCGGAGACTGCTTTTCCGCCTGACCTTCTCTGTTCTCATGCTTTCTCTCTCTCTCTCTCTCTCAAATAAATAAGATCTTAAAAAAAAAAAAAAATCATCAGTGAAGCTCCGCGTGTGTAAGTATCTTTGCTTACTTGTTCTCACCTTTTTGTAGGGTACTCTTCTAAAATTGTTCTGTTGGCATTTAAAAGGACACCTTTAAAATGCACATTTAAAACGTTGCTAGATTGGGATGCCTGGGTGGCTCAGTTGGTTAAGCCACTGCCTTCCGCTCAGGTCATGATCCCAGGGTCCTGGGATCAAGTCCCACATCGGGCTCCTTACTCAGCAGGAAGCCTGCTTCTCCCTCTGCCTCTGCCTGCTCGTGCTCTCTCTCTGACAAATACATAAATAAATAAAATCTTTAAAAAAAAAATCTTGCTAGCCCTTACCAAAACATCCTCTAAAGAGATGGTTTCACGCTTGCTCTTATCAACAGCATGTGTGCCCCCCCCCTCCTCCACATCACGGGCCCGAGATGTTTTTTCCTGCTTCTCGATCTAGAGGATATAGTTGTAGCTCTGCCTCTAGAAACTCAGTAAGCAGAAGTTCCCCCTTTGGGTTTCGTTACATAAAACCAAATGTGACCCAACCGGGCCTGTATCTTGCAGCAAGGAAGCTTGCTTAGGAAGCAAGAGCCCTGTGGCTTCCCTCGTGGTCAGGGCTCCTGGAGGACGTGCTTTGTTGGTTCACCCATGAAAGCAAAGGTTATCCTTTGTGTATGAGAGAGGTAATAGTTTGATATTAAATTGAGCCTATTTTCTTCTTTATCTCTTCCCTCTCCCCACCACTGCAGTCACAGGCAGGGCGTCCTATATGCACTGTCCTCAGGAGGGAACCTACAGAGATGTCATAGCTTAAATCCTTAGCTTCGGAACTACATAGACTTTTGTGATTCTGGAGTAGAGAGGAAAGTCTTGAGAGGTCTTTGAAAGCCGTGAAGGTCCATGCGAGAGTATTGGGATAGCACTGTGTTTGGGTTTTGTTTCTTATTCTAAAACTGTACCTTTAAATTTGTTTTTAAGATTTTATTTATTTATTTGACAGAGAGAACAAGAGAGGGAATACAAGCAGGGGGAGTCGGAGAGGGAGAAACAGGCTTCTCATTGAGCAGAGCCCGATGCAGGGCTCGATCCCGGGACCCTGGGATCATGACCCAACCCGAAGGCAGACACTTAATGACTAAGCCACCCACGTACCCCTAATTTTTTTTAAGTAACCTCTACATGGGGCTTGAACTCACAACCCCAAGATCAAGAGTCGCGTGTTCTCCCAACTGAGCCAGCCAGGTGCCCCTACCTTTATGTTTCAAGAGCCAAAATTCTGGAGGACTTGACATACAAGCCACACCATCATCACAGTGCATTTTGACATAACTATTTTTTTTCCACTTTAAAAGAAAGAGGGTTTTGACTGTCAGGAAAGGAAAAACTAGAGGAAATATGACTTGGCTTAGAGGCTGAAGGCCACTGAGAAGAAATCCAGAGCCCCACCACTCTGGGCTGAGCCCTCTGGGTGTATAAGAGACCTCCCTAAGTTTGAGGGAAATACTGTTCTAGAAGTTATTTGCCTGGCTTGCTTTGATCAACCTAGGAGAACTCAGGCCCCATAGAGCAGCCTGGAGGAGGCAGAAACAAAGCGCCTGAGGGAGAAGAAACAGTGTCCGAGGGTGTTGTCTGGACAGACAGGCTTAGGGGAGGGTGTGCCCCACAGAGCCCCTCACACCCCATCATGGTCAGGCGATGGCTCCCAAGCAGCCTGAGTTCCCGGAGGTAATGAAAGGGCCAACTCACTGGAAGACCCCTTGCACTGGGACAACTGTGATGCAGAAAGTGTGGCTTATGGCTATGAAAAGTCGCCTTCCATGGCCAAGCAAAACAAGCTCTCCTTAGTGGAGGCCAAAGAGGTAGGAAGGTGACCATGGACCAGGCCCTCACCCCAGCCACCTCACCCCTGCTGTCACCATGTTAGAATAAGCCTCCCTAGATGCCACCCAGGCAAAAGAGAATAAGAACAGTGATTAGCTAAAGCCACGAGTCTTTTCCAGAAGATAGGAAACTAAACTGAGTTAGCAAGACAGTTCCCCACTGGGAGAATACAGAGGCACGTGAGCTCAACTGAGTCCTGTTAAAAAAAAATTAAAAGAACATTATCCTCTCATCTGCCAGAGCACACAGTCATGAAACAACCCCATCACAAGTGAAGAGGAGAATTAAGAGCTTGTCACCATGAACTTGACATGGCATTTCCAGCCAAGAGCATGGCTGGAAGCCAGCCACCCTACCTTTTGCTTCCCTTGGTCACCAGGGCGACAGCTCTGCAGGACGCATGTCCAGCCGTGGAACTGACTCCAGAAGGGATTGAACTTGGAGCCTTGGCCATGTCTGCAGTGCCCTCTACCCAATGAAGCTAAGCCAGAAGAGAAGGACGACCACCAGATCTCTGCCATGACATCTCAAGATCTAGTCCGAGACTTAGGCAAACTCGAGGAAAAATGATTGGATTCCAACAATGGCCTTTATCCCTACAGTTCAGGCATTCTGAGGCCTTCCTGGCTGGGGCCACCAAAAAGCTCCCAAGGTTGATCACGAAGCAGGTGGCATTAGGTAAAGAGGATGCTCCACAGTATACCCCTCAGTCATAAGCAAAGATCGTCAGAGCTCCCGGCCTTGGCCTGTTGTTCCTCTGCCTTTTTCCCCTCTCTTCTTTGCCTGCTTATTTCTTCCTCGGTGCTTTAAAATCAGCACATGTGCTACTTCCTCCAGAAATCTTCCCCCAAGCCTCACCTCCCTCCTTCACCGAGCTGGGTGGAGGTCTCTTTGTGCTCCCACATTCTCTACCTTTCATACAGTAGGTGCTGGTCGAATGAATGAGTCTTGTGGGAGAGCGGACACTCAAATTCAAAACAGATTTTGGTAAGAGCTATCAGCCTTAGGAGCAGAGCTAAAATGTGTTCTGGTGGAACGAGGCCATAAATAGTATTTCAACTAGGAGCACAGAGCCCAAGAGTTTTCAATGTTCATGTGTGATGAAAGGCCCGGGCCTAGCTTGTGTTACCTGTTCTTTGGATTACAAGTGTGCAGAAGGACAGTCAGGTATCGTGTCCTAGGTAGAAGCCTATCTTGGGGGGTAGAAGATGATGATACCTGACATTCTAGAAACTCCTGCTTCCAACACAGCCCGCAAACCGCAGAAGGCCCCTTTTCTGACCCAACAGCTCTGGCCCCAAGAGGGTGCCAAGCAGACAGCATTGATGCTAACAGGTTAGCTGATACTGTGGGATATCAGGGTCCACTTTTCAGCTTTCAAAAACAAGGCATTGAGGGGCCCTGGGTGGCTTAGTTGGTTAAGCATCAGCCCTCGGCTCAGGTCATAATCTCTGGGTCCGTGGATAGAGCCCCTTGTTGGTCTCCCTGCTCAGCAGGGAGTCTGCTTCTCCCTCTTCCCTGCTCCTCCCCCCTGCTCGTGCTCTCTCTTGCTCATTCTCAAATAAATAAATAAAATGTTTAAAACAGCAACAACACGAAAACGAAGCACTGAGATGGGACTTGGGTGACGTTTGATGGTACTGGTGGAGCAGAAGTTCCAGCTGAGGCCTAGGTGGAATATCCCATCATCCCCAGGTCCAGACAGCCTCTTTCCATACAGGACCTGGGAGCCTCTTACAGAAGTCCTAGGAGAAGTGGCAGAAAGCCGGGCCTGCTCAGTGGGGAGGGATTTGGAATTCAAAGGGGTTTTTCAGTTGTGTTTCTTTTACTATTCGCTCCTTGGCCTAGCCCTGCAGGGTTCAAGTTCTAATCCTAGTGTGAGAAGCTGGCATAAAGGAAGCCATGCTTCTCCAGGACCACCCTCCAAATTAACCTCCCCCCACCATCAGGGTTGGCAGCAGCGCCCGGGGCTTTGGATAGTGCCTGGTGAGGAGCAGAGGCATGGTACCCACGACGGCATGGCTATGCTGCTATGACCTGCTATGACCTCTCCCAGGCACCTGGTGGATCCAATGGTGGTCTCAGCAAGGGCAGCCTGCCAGGGAACCGTGGTGGGACACCGTCATGGGACACCGTCACACAACTTAGCAGAACCAGAGGCAGGGGTGATGAGGGGGCAGGAAAAAGAAAATTGACGGCAGGCTTCCCATATGTGTGACCAGATTTACTTATGAGCACATGAGAGACACCTTCAGAGATTTCCAGAAATACCTGTCAGGGGTTGGGGTCATCCCGCAAAAGCGCAGGGCAAGAGGCAGGAAAATGCTAGCGCCCCTCCCCCCGCAGGGATATGGCGTGGGAAAACATGAGAAGCGGTTTTTCTTTGGTCCCTCTCCTCTCACCCCACGTTCTTCCCCCACCCCTGGCTAATTTTCAGCTGAGACTCAGAACTGAAAAACATTTCTTCAAAGGCACGTAAATGTCTTCAGCAAGTATGGAGAGTTCCCAGTTGTACATAGCTGCAAACCACAGCCGCCTCCTGCCTGCGTCTACTCAGCTTTGAACTTGGGGGAGGAGAGGAATGCACTTTGGGGCTACGGCTCCCGGGAAGGGACACCATGGCTCAAATCTTCACTGTGGAGCCAACTGGCCACCTCCATGGGCTCCCACTCACTGTCTCTCCCCTCACAGCCTGGGCAAGCCCGAGTCCCAGGGTGGTCCTGAAACACCACGATGTCTCCCGGCGTCCTCTGGAGTGTGACCACACAGACCTGCCGTGTGTTCCCCAGGGATGGTGACAGCACACCCTTCTACCCTGCCTTTCCGCCAAGGAGCCAAGGGTCTTAACTTCAATTGCTCAACTCAGAGCGATTTTTCTGGGCTGCAAGTCCTTGTCCAGTGTGAATCCACAGGACGGAGCCAGGAGCGCAAGTGTATTGATGCTGCTCCAAGGAGGTGGTGTGCCCCAGCTCTCTGCAAAATCCCATCTGGGTTTTATTTTGCAGAGGCCATGGCCCTTTTCTGTGTAACTAGGGAGCTTTTGGGAGCATTGCTCTCAGCAAACAAATAGAATAGAGGAGGATAGAGTCTGTGTCTGGGTTCAAGGGGATCCCCACACAGGGGACATCAGCCTGACTCCACCCCAATCTGCATTCAGCTTCTAGGTTCAGTGTTGCCTGCTGGGCTGAGCCAGAGGGCATTCCACCCAGTTGAAAGGTCAGAGAAGGAGCTGACCCGTGCCCCCAGGCCCATTTCCCTCTGAAATCGCTAAGCCAGAACCTTGGGATCCCTTGGCTCTCTCTGGTGGAGGCTGTCTTTGTAAGCACCAGGGGCTCAGGGTTAGAAACTGACCTCACCAAGCCTGTGCACACACACTCCCGTGAGCGGTGTCGTTTCTAAGGATCCCCTTTTTAATTCAGCTCCTTTTTTTTTTTTTTTTAAGATTTTATTTATTTGTTTGACAGAGAAAGACACAGTGAGAGAGGAAACAAGCGGAGGAGTGGGAGAGGGAGAACTTGGCTTCTCACTGACCAGGAAGGCCGATGCGGGGCTCGAGCCCAAGACCCTGGGATCATGACCTGAGCCGAAGGCAGAGAAGCTTAACGACTGAGCCACCCAGGTGCCCCAATTCAGTTCCTCCTTTTAATTGAATCCAGCAGGTCACTTGATGTTCTTTGAAAACTATCATCTTAGCCCTAAAATACTTACAGAAACAACGTTTCATTTTTTGAAAAGCATCTGGCTTGATGGGGGGCAGATGAAGGAAAGGGAGGACCTGCTTCTACGGTAAGGCAAATCCACCGCATCAGGAATTCCAGAACCCTGGGACCCAAGGGGCTGAGGTGACAAGGTGCCACGGGACAAGGGTCACAAGCCAGCGTGCTGGACCCCGAGGTGTTCTTAATCTGCTATCTGGCTGGGTTTACTGAAGACCAGCTGTTCCAAAACAATAAGCCGCAGCAGTTGGGGGCCTGGGTAGGGGTTGGGGGGAGGTCCTGCCCTGTGCTTGTCTGACTCAACTCCATTCAGGCATCAGCTTAATTTAGTGCAGAAAAAGAGGAAATGTAGGATTGGCATAATCGATCGGCATCTTTTGTTCCTCAGACGCCTCTGAGAAAGGCCTCAGGCCAGAAGCCAAGTCCTGTGAGGACATCGGTCTCTGTGACCCAGGCAGGGGGACCATGGCCCTGGCCAGCTCTGGAACGCCATCGTGGAGAAGAAGCCACTCTTCAACAGGCTCTGCGGTCTTGTCTGGTGTCATGGAGTCCCCCCACCTCCGATTTCTAGGTGTGCCCCAGCAATCCCTCAAAAGAAGGCCTGTCTTCAGAGGCTGAGCAGGAGTGGGTAAAGGTGGGACCCATTGTCCTTCCCCAGCGCTGGTTAGAGATTTTTAAAGAAGCATCCTTGGGAAAGCAATCGGGAATAAGACGAGGACAACAATGAGCACAGGTCATGGAGCTCTTCCAAAGGACAACTGTACGAACTCACATTATGAGCTCATTGCTCGGGCCAAGCAGATACAGCTGCCTTCCAGGCTGAGGGGCATGGCTCCCTCATAGTGACAGAGGACGTCCCTCTGATCTCGCACTCAGGACACATGGGCAGGTCGAAGCTGGATGGTGAGAGCATCTCTGCTCGTCTCCACCAGGAATGGTGAGTTGATAGAGATGCCAGAGCGGGCAGGACGTTCCCCGCCTTCCCCTCTGTCACCATGTGGCTTCCAATCTGCTCGGACTTCCCTTTGAACTCTTCACAGACAGTCTGACAGGGGCGTACAAACCTGGGATCCCTCCTCATTGTCTTTGGATTGGCTGGGAGCCAGTGGAAGACCCGAGTTTGGTGCCGCTTATGCAGAGGGAGCACCTGTTTCGGGGGAATCTGGGTGGGTCTCCAACTCTGCTTCTTCATCAGTGTCCAGACCTGGGGCTGGATTCATCTTCAAGCCCCTCCACAGTTTTTTCTGTGTGTGAATCAATGCTGGGTTCCTCTGTGGGGAAGGAGGCCACAGTGGACCATTGGCTTATGCTTCAGGAACTCATTGGCAGTTGTCCTGGGTGATGCCTGAGGATGTCCTCTGGGTTCAGAAAGCCCTGCCTAACCTCTACTTGAAGGGTTCTTAGGATGTAGCTGGGAATGCTGGGGGGCAAATTCCCTCCAGGGCGCCAAGTCCTCTCTCGATCAACAGACCATGCTTTCCACAACCCCAAGAAATGCGCCCATTTCTCCCATGGTGCCCCGTGTTGGAGGCAGCCTGGGAGGTGCAGAGGGTGGGATCAGCATGGGCAGGAAGGAACAGCCGCGTACTTGGCCCAGCTTCTAAGGCCCACTGCTAACGGTTCATCCTTGCACTAACCACTGGTCCAAGACTGTGCCCTGTTGACTTTGTAATCCATTCTCACAGGCCCTAAGTGAATTAGCGACCTCCCAGTACACAGGCATGTGCCAGGTTTTATTTTCCAGGGAAGGGAATGATCCAAGGCAAGCGGCCTCCTACCTGCTATGTGACTTGGACCAAGTCAATTCCCTTTTCTGTTACTTCAAAATGATGAGTGAGGAAGGTAGGAGGGCTGAACTGTGCCAGGAGAAACTCTAACATTGACCCACTTTGAATTCTGGCTTTAACAGGTCCCAAGCGCAGGGACCTGTTTTTGCCAGGACGTAGACTGCGGGGCGCGCACAGGACACAGTGCCTCTCGGGGCTGGCACCTGCCAGCTGGGTCTGGGTGCAGCTCCCGCTCGAAGCCCTGAGCTAAACACCCATCAGAAACTCCCAGAGGAGGGTGGCTGGTGGGGGTGGGAGCTTCCAGCATTTACTGAAAATCATGAAGGGCGCTGGGAGCAAACGTCCTAGATTTGAGGATAGCCCAGTTCTACAGCTGGCGCTACTGAACCGAGTTCCCACTGAGATGGAGTCTCTCTGTCAAACTAAAGAAAGGAGGAATCCCCCAATCTGGTTTTTAGAAAGGAACTCCTATGAATGAAAACTAAGTCCCCCACCTATTAGAGCCCCTAGCCCATTAGACAACCTTCAGGGCAGCCTACTGAGCTCGTGTCATTCGTGTCAGTCTGTGCCCACTGCAGAATTTTCCCCTCTGGTGTGGTCACAGCATGTTCAGCTGAGCCGCCAGACCAGGGAGGGATGCGGGTCCCGCTCCTGGAGTCCCCTGAGGATACTCGGAGTAGGTCTCCTCCGGGGCAGAAGTGAGAGCCGGAGACACAGAGAGCCCGCAAAGCTGAGCCAAGAGGCGTTTGGAGCCATACGAGGCGCATTAACTATTAATAATTTCCAGTTGTTTGCTCGCTGGGTTCAGCCGGCTCCCCAGGCCTCCGCAGGCCGGGACTCCACTCTGGCTCTCCAGACCGCCAGGGCTCCCCACTAGCGCCCGCCGGGCCCTGCCGGGCCAGGGCCAGGGGCCAGGGCGCCAAGAGGAGCCTGGTGCGAGCAGGATCCCGCGTCCACCTGTAGCGGGGCGCGGGGTGGCGGCGGTGCTGGGGTGCCTGTCCCTCCCGCGGCGGAGCTCGCCCGGCGTCCCCAGCCCTCCCGAATCGGCCGCGCGAGGCGGAGTGGGCAGCAGCGCCGTGTGGAACTCGGGCGGCGCACGGCTGGAGCGCAGCGGCCCCTGGCGCCGGGCCTCGCGGCTCGGCCGGTGCGGGTCGGTCCCCGCGCGCCGGGAGAGTCGGGGAGAGGCGGGAGAGGCGGGCGGGGCGGGGCGGAGGGCGGGGCCGGGAGCGCAGCGGCCGGCGGGACCCGGACGGCGCGCGGGCAGCCGGCAGGGAGGGCGGCCGGGCGGGCAGCGGCCCCCGCCCGCGTGTGCGCCCCTAGCGCCCCTCGCTCGTCCCCGGCCCCCGGCCCCGGCGCGCTAGCAGCCATGGTGGGCCGGCTGAGCCTGCAAGATGTGCCTGAGCTCGTGGACACCAAGAAGAAGGGCGACGGCGTCCTGGACAGTCCGGACTCGGGGCTGCCCCCCAGCCCCAGTCCCAGTCACTGGGTACTCGCGGCGGCCGGGGGCGGCGGCAGCGGCGGGGAGCGCGCGCCGGTCCCCGGGACGCTGGAGCCCGACGCGGCGGCGACCCCCGCGGCCCCGGTGAGTGCCCCCGCTCGGGCCCCTTCCCTCCCCATCCCACCCGCAGCCGGTTCCCCAGGGACCACAGCCAGCCTTGCCGGCCGGCTCCGGACGCGCCGTCGGCGCCGCCACCCGCCCGTCGGGACGGCGTGGCCATCGCGGGGAGCCCGGGGCGGGAGCGCGGCGAGAGCCTGGCCAGCTGGAGCCGGTGGCTGGAAAATTGTCATCGCCTGGGAGGCGCGGGAGCCCTAGGAGAGGCGAGCCCCCGCCTTCTGTCTTTGGGGTGGCGGCCCCCGGGGCTGCCAGGCTGCGGCTCGGCCATGTTCCTGCCCGGGGCCGGGTTGGAGAGGGGCCGGGGACACCGAGAAGGAACCCCAGCCTTCTCTGTCCTGCGGTCCTGGGACCCCCGGGCTTAGCCCCCCGCCGGTGGCGCCTCCCAAGGACCGGCCCCCTCCTGGCTGGTCTTGGGGAGAAGGGTGTGTGTGTGCTCTCCCTGATTCAGAGAGCAAGAGGAACCGGCGTTTGGGGGCCGTGTTCATGGTGTGGGAGGGGACCCTGGAGAAAAGTTACCCCGTGAGCCTCCCGCCTCCTGGTGCCTGCCCCTTCTCCTGTCACCTAATCCCCATCTGGCACTTGAAGGGTGAGAGGCCTTTAGATGGGTGGAACCTTTCAAAAAGGAATCCTTTTATTTTATTTCAAGGTTTTTATTTAAAGAAAATACACGTAGTCTTTTCTGCCTTAGGATTCGCTCAGGTGGTAGTGTTTATTGCCTTTACCTAGAGCTCAGGGGAAGCCACATCCTGTCTACAGCCAAGGCTCAAAGTGGAGCTCTCAGCCACCCTTCCTACCCCTTGGAGATGACTTTGTATGGCCCTCTCTGCTGGGGTGAAGTAGTCAGTGGCAGCTGCTGTTCCTTAAAGACCTCTGCACGTCAATGGGCTTGGAGTTCTTGACCCAGTGACCCTGTCTCTGGGACATCGGGGCGCATGCCCTTTGGAGCGCAGCACTTGCTTCAACTTGGCCTTCAGAACCCTTGTCTGGCCCTTCTAGCCTCATCTCCCTGACCACAGGCAGATACATACATTGGTGTCTCTGATGCTGTCCCTCTACCTCGCATGCCTTTTCCTTCTGAGCCCGACCCCTCCTACAGCTGCCTTTTTGACCTGTCAGACCCCTGCTGGCCCTTCAAGCTCAATTTGTCACCTCCTTTAGGAAGTCTTCTTTGACGCTTCCCAGAGCCATGCCAACATCAATGGCTTGGTCCCCATTCCCTGGTGGCACTTTGTTCATGTGTCACTTGTCACACCTGATGCCTGTCCCATTTCCAACTTGCACCTGTGCTGAGGTGTGGCATGTCTGTTGGGTTGGCAGGGAGGAGAGAGCCCATAAGGCAGGGGCAGGAGAACTGAGGGCTTGTGTGACTTCGGGCTGCAGTGTGAGTGTGGGAGAGTTGTGCACCTCCCCTCCTGCTGTCATCCCGCAGCCCCCAGGGCTGCCCAGAGGCGGTCCCTAGGTTGAGGATCTGGTAGCCAGGGAGCTGGGAGCAGAGCAGGGCCCACTGTCCCTGCTCCAGGGCTGTTTCCGAAAGCTCTGCGGCAGCCAGTGCCCACACCTTCCCCTACCCCCATCTACTGACCACGGTTCCCAGCCACAGCCCCTCCCCCAGCCAGGGCTTCTTCAGCCCTCCACCCAAGTTCAGGATCTGGACCCAGAGGACACTTCACCCCTCCCTCACCTACCCTGGTCCCCTTTGACTTTGTATTTCAACCCTGCACCCTCACTTGACACTGGCCTGGTAACACGATAAGTCTTAGAGCCTCCCTTCTAAAACTGTCTGCTTCCTTCTCTACCCTGGAAGATGTCGGGGGGCGGGGCTGCCACCTCCACATCCTGGCCCAAGTGTGGATCCTTCTCTCAAATTAGGCAAAGAAAGTGACAGATTGCCAGTAACCCCAGGAACCCAAGGCACTGCTCCCTGTTGAACACTTACCACAGAGGCCCAATTCCAGTCAACTCGGGGAAAACTAGCACCTGTGTCTAGGACAGAACCCTCCCTTATTCAGGCTACCTGCTGAACCAGAAAGTTCAGGGCCTCGTCCGGGCTAGGAGCCAGTTAACCTCTAGGGATGCTGTGCTCTGGTTCTTTGAATTTGCCGAGCAGTGGAAGGTGGTGTAGAGAACTTTTTTGGTGTTCATCTTACCAGTGAGTTTGTGGCTCCCTCTGTCTTGGTTGGGTGTTCATTGAGCCGTCCCAGAGGCTGGGAAGGCACAGGTCAAGTCCCACTGAATCTTCAGTGTGAAAAAATTTCTGGTAGAATTTTTTCGTTCTGGCCTTTTCTGAAGTGTTGTTGAGACCATGACAGGGTTGGGGGACACATCGTTGAGGGTTCTGGTTAGTGAAGTCCCAGTTTGTCAAGCTTTTCTCACTGCCTTGATGCGGGATGGGGCAACTGCCCAGGGGTCTCATCCCAGGGTCATGATGCTGAGCTCCTTAACCTCTCACAAAACCCCAGTGAAGAAAGGAGGCATCCCCTTGGTGTACAGATAAGGTAATGAGGCACGAGATGAGACCCAGTCCTCCTGGCTCTCCAGCCAGAGCTCTCCCCATGCTGTGGGGCTGCCTTTCTCCAGGATCATTGCCAGGACAGGGACACAAATCAGAGTCGGGCCCATCAGCCGGAAGCTCAGAGCCCGGACCTCCATGGGGGGCCTGGCCTGTGGTCTAACTGCCTTCTCCATTCTTGCAGAACCCAGCATCTCTGCCCAGCCCTCTGACCTTTGCCTGCTCACCAAGGCTGTGCCCTCTGTCCTTTGGCGAAGGAGTAGAGTTTGACCCCTTACCACCGATGGAAGTAAGGTAAATACAGCAGGCCCAGATTGGATTGGAGTTTTTCATTTTTTCCTTGTTTATTCCAGAAATGAATGCTTGTTTGTTTGTTTGTTTTTAAAAAGTTAATCACAAAAAAGTGCCAAAGACTACTCATAGTTTGTTGGGTACTATGTTGGATTTCTTTATGTGTTCTAACCAATTAAATATACAGACACGCCCTGCAGCACCTGGGTGGCTCAGTCAGTTGAGCTGCTGTCTTCAGCTCGGGTCGTGATCTCAGGGTCCGAGATCGGCCCCGTATCGGACTCCTTGCTCTGTCAGGAGCCTGCTTTTTGTTCTCCCTCTGCTGCTGCCCCTGCTTGTGCTCTTTCTCTCAAATAAATAATAAAATCTTAAAATCTTCTAAAAATTTAAAATATATATATATATTTATATATAGATATACCCTTTGAAATAAAAACAAGATCATGTTATATGTAAAGTCCTGCGACTTGCTTTTGCCCTTTTTGCCTTTGCATATCGTGACCATCAGATGCGTAGAGCTTTATAATAAAATAATTCCTCTTTCGGGGAAGCTGCGTACCCCGTTGCCCCGCCCCTACTTCAAGGTGCTCTACCCTTGTCTCCTGTTACAGTTTCACTGGGCAAGGACGAGTCTTCCTTTGGGAATTGATCTCATCCGGGATTACCTGGGGGCAGAGATCCACTGAGAGTCTCTGTTAAAGATCTGTCTCTTCAGGGAAAGGAATTTTACTTTTGGTAGCTTGTGGGTTTTTTTTTTTGCTGGAGTTTCAGTTCCCTAACACAAAGGGCCCTTTGATGGGGAACAAAGGCAGCTCACCAGTTTGGAGGTGAGCAGTTCAGTCCTTTATTCCTGTGGAGCTTTTATTTTGAACAAAATGAGGACATGACTTCCCGACCTTAGCTTCCGCCAGCCTCTTACCAACTGGCTTAAGAGGAATAGATGTTTCCATCATCCAACCGACCCACTGGAGAGAATGCTAATTCTTACTCCTGGACCCATGGGTAGGGTCTGTGTGATGCTCTATGAAGCTGTAATAATTACTCAATAAAATGAACTAATGCTTTGCTTACATTAAAAAATAATAATAGTAATTAGCTCCCAAATTACCAAAGAAAGAGTTAAAAAAAAAAGTAAGGTAGTTGTTGAGGAACATGGAAGTTAATTTATTTTATGGAAATCAAGATGGTAATTGGCTCTGATAAGGTCAGATCTCTGCGTTTCTGGTTTGAGGGGTCTCCCCATTGAAGACCAAGGGGGACCAAGTTCTAGTACTCAGTATTACTGAACTTTTAAGAATTCCTGGGTTCCTTCATTCTGTCATTAAAGAGCGGATGTGGGAAGTGGGGTACGTCTGGCTGGCTTAGTCGGTAGAGCATACAACTCTTGATCTCAGGGTTAGGTGAGTTCGAGTCCCATGTTGGACAGAGAGCTTACATTTTAAAAAAAGCAAGCTGATGGTGACTTCAGGGGACAGAGAAAACAAAGCATGGACCCCTTATGAGGGGCTAGAACCCACCTTGTTCTGCCACTGACATACACCACTTGCTGCGTGTGAACACTCCGTTCAGTTACTTCTGGGCACGTTTCTCAGAAAGAGGAAACAAGACGTGGAGAAGCAGCCGGAGCGGCTCTTCCAGCTTACACACATGGGTGCCACCTCCAGGGGCTGCCGCCTGCCAGGAGAAACAGTGCATACAGGGTGAACGTGGGGATCTTGCACACCTGCCCATAAATCCCATCCCCACCACTCACTCCCACTGTGACCTTGACCTCTGTGCAGCCATTTCTTCTCCCGGATGCTTGGTTCTGTTAGATTAGATCCTGGAAAGAAAGTGCTTCAAACAGTACGGCCCAGTAAGCTCTTCCTCAGCTCTGGGCTGCTTCTGACGAGAGCAACCCCGTCTTGGGGTTCGCACCCCACCAGAGGATCAGGGTTACAGTAGGGGCCATCATGCCCCAAGCTAAGGGGAATGGCTTCGAGCTGCCTTCTCTCTCCCACCCAGGTACACGTCGTCGGTCAAATATGACTCTGAGCGGCACTTCATCGACGACATCCACCTGCCCCTGGGCCTGGCAGTGGCCTCCTGCAGCCAGACCGTCACCTGCCTCCCCGACTCCACCTGGCGCAGCTACAAGGCAGAAGTGCGCTTCGAGCCCCGCCACAAGGCCACCCGCTTCCTCAGCACCACCATCGTCTACCCCAAGTACCCTAAGACCATCTACACCACCACGCTGGATTACAACTGCCGCAAGACGCTGAGGAGGTTCCTGTCCAGCGTGGAGCTCGAAGCCTCAGAGGTCCTGGGCAGCGACGGCCTCTCAGATGAGTGCTGACGGGGGCGGGGTGGGCTCGGACCGGCTCTTCTGCTGCCCTCGAGGGGCCCACGTGCTCCAGAGGAGTCTGGCCTCGTCATCCCTCAAAGTGCGGCCTGGGGAAGAAAACAATTTCACAGCCTCTTATAGTCATGGAGAGAATTGGGTTTTTAAAAATGTTCAGATTGGTCTCCAAAGGTGTGTATTTCTCATTTGTCGCTGCATGGCTTCCCCAAAGTCTCAATTTGTCGAACAAGTAGAAAGCCAACTGGAGCGAAAGGAAAATGGCCCCAGTTTGAAATAGGGAGGGAGGAGAGGGCTCTTCTACTCTCGGCCGGTTAGCCTGAGGAAGAACGTGGAGAAAGTCTCTGGGCTGGAAAATGTGAGCTGTAAGACCTTCCAGCCCTGAGTCGTCTTCCCCCACAGCAGTGCTGGTTCCCTGAGCTGTGACAGCCATCTGGGTCCAACCTGTGGAGAGCTCAGTTCCACTCCGTCATTTATTTCCATTTCCATTTGTATTTCCTGTTCACCCAAACTCTCGGAATTCTCTACATCCTCTTCATATCAAAAAAAACCCAAGCCACAATATAAGATGCCTTTTTAAGAAAGAGAGAAAAGTTTCACCCTGTTCTCCCCACTCTTCAGGAGGCTCACATCCACCAGGGGCCCGTGTGAGAGCCGTGGCCTCGGTTCTGGGTCCTTCCACCGGTAGGGTCCGAACTTGGGCAAAGTGCCTTGAACACTTGGCATCTGGTAATGTCTCCCCAGGCTTGTGTAACTCTCCTGATATGTATTTTGGGTTTCCAAATACTTTCCTATTTTCTTCATAAGACAAAACATAGCCTAGAGAAACAGCATTTTGAAGGACTGCTTAGGGAAACCACTTTTGGGGACTCCACGAGGTTTCGGCCCACCCAGGACTGGCTGGTGTCTGGGAGAGGCAGATGTAGATGTTTCTGGTGACCTGCTTCATCAGGATGTGCGTCCTTTCCAGGGACTCCCGGTCAACTTCGACAGAGTCAACACCGCAGAGGAGTTCTGCCAGTGCCTTAAGTCTAAGCCAGAAAGCAAGAAAATTGCCCCATCGTTCCCTCCAGGTGCAGGAAAGTTGACTTCAGGATAGGGATTGATGTCACAAGCCACACCCCAAAATTTGGGTGCCGTTGGGATGGTGCACGTTTCTTGTAAGTGCTTACTGTAACGTAAGTGATCTGTAATCATGGTGTTTGGCGCATGTGGAGGACACTTCGAGAGCTCAGCTGAGCCAGGCTCAGAAACAGAAGGGGTGGCTGGGCCAGAGGCTGTGGTGGGCCAGGCTGTGTCTGGTTTCAGCCCACGGCCCACCCTGCCTCCCTACCAGCCCATGCCTCTTCCTCCTGCCAAGCCCTGAGGGGTTTGAGTGAAAAATGTGGCAGGTAGCCTTTTCTCTTCCAATATTGGAAAGAACCAATCCGTGAATATTTTCTTTGAATACATCCAGATTAGACCATGTGCTCGAGGGTTGTAGAGTATTGTAAACCCGGATTCCCGCTGTATTTTGGGGTTTCTGTTGATGGCTTCTGTGTGTCCTGAAAGCAGAATCGAGAGCTGTCTGGGGACCCTGGAGCCACAACAGGGACTTGTGTTCTGAGGAGAGCAGGCATGATGATAATCACTCTCACTTAAAGTCATTCGAAGCCTCTAAAGCCAAACTGTCTGGTGTCTTCTTCAACTTTAACAATGTGTGGTCTGTCATGCCCCTAACTGTTGGACGAAACCGTTGGTGGAGCCTTTGAGTGGGTCCGTAGTCCCCAGTTTGCCACAGCGAAGCTCAGCGGCGACCCATAAAAGTGGCACTCTGGGACTCCAGGACCTCCGTCATGCAGAGTGACAGATGCTGTCCTCCTTTGGAAGAGTAAATTACGTGGCATTTCTTGATTAAAATAGATTTTTTTTCCTCTCTGATTTCATAATCTTGGCACTTAAGACAAGTGGTAAATGTAAATTTTAAATTACGTTAAGAGAGTTCCCAAGGCTTTGTGTCCTGGCCCGGTGGGGACACGTGGATGAGCTCAGAACGATATTATAGGCAGCGTGGCAGGAGAGACGTATGGGAGAACATGGCCTTTGTAAACGGTAACGTTTTGAGATGTCCGTATGAGATTTTGTTTTGTTTTTGGGGGGTTGGGTTAAGTTTGGACAAAGCATTCTAGCTGTGGAGAGAATCTGAAATATATCAGTAAAGTAAGTAGAAGTGAGTCATTGTGAATGGGTAAGGCGAAGGGAAAAGCAGGTTTTATCTTAAGTTATTCACTAGGGAACTAGCTGCAGTTCTTTCTAATCCTTTCTTTCCCTTCAAACCTGCTTTGCTGCAAGTTACGGGAAAGAAGCGTAAGAAGATGTAATGGGACACTTCAGGGTGGATCAAATGACATTGATCTTGGTGGACTTGTGTATGAGTTTACGAGGTGGAAGCAATGGTTTTTAAAATTCCTTAAAACCCATCATTCTTAAGCATATCTGAGAGATACAGTTTACTTATGAATTAAAAAGTCTTTTTTCTCAGTCTCTTAAATTATAGCTTTCATGTAAGAAGGATGATTTGTATTTTCAGAGAAAAGTTGTTTCCTTTTCAAAGTCAGACCTTTTGAAAAGAATAATTACCTTTTCATTTGACTCTTTTCCTGTTTCTAACCTTAGGAAATCCAGAACAGTGTTTGACAAAAACTATTTTTTAAATTTATCTTTGACATCTGTCCCATTGCATTTTGCTTTGTGACCTCTTCATTTAACAATAAATTATCTTTAAGAAACAAAACTTAGAGATGCCTCTCTTTTTTACAGTAAAATCATGTTTTGGTGAAGAAACATGAGAAAAACACCTCATCTTGAGAAATTTTAAGATGTGATTGTATTTTAATACCATGATACTTCTGTCTGGAGGAGCATTCCCCTGGGGTACAGAAAGATTTCACAGGCACCCCTCAGCACAGATAGTTTTAGGGCATTTGTTTGCAGATTCAATGTGTACTCTTTGCTAAAACCCATCTACCCTGAAATTATGACTGGGCCGGTGCCTTCCTTCCTGCCTCCCCTTTCAAATTGCCTTTCTCGGGGCGCCTGGGTGGCTCAGAGGGTTAAGCCTCTGCCTTCAGCTCAGGTCATGGTTTCAGGGTCCTGGGATCAAGCCCCGCATCGAGCCCCGCATCGAGCCCCGCATCGGGCTCTCTGCTCAGTGGGGAGCCTGCTTTCCCTCTCTCTCTGCCTGCCTCTCTGCTTACTTGTGATCTCTCTCTCTGTTAAATAAATAAAAAAAATATTTTTAAAAAATTGCCTTTCTCCCATTTTGCAGAAGAAATACATGTGTTAGTCTAATACATCTTTACTTGATGGTGGGACATTGCTCTGGGCCGGACAAACCTATAGGCACTGGACAAAGGGACAGCTAGAAACACTGGAATCAGGGCACCAGGACCCCACTGTAGGGCTCCTTGTCTATCAGTGTCCTTCACACACTCTTGTCAAGAATGAAGTACAAGGGCAGAAGTGAGGTCGGCCTGCCGTGGGAAGTTCTTACTTCCAGTATCTCTCGAAGTAAGGCAGCTGGAGTGATAACACAATTCATTTAATACCTACAATCTCTTCAATCTCAGACCATTGTCTTCCCTGATGGAAAGTCCCTTTGGGCAAAGTGTTGATAAGAGAAGAGTTGATAAGAATTATCGAAAGTGAAGGCATCTTATTTCACTCAAGTGTCAAATTCACCGCAAGGCTTGGTGGCTTATCGGTTAATCTTTGAGTTACAACTTAAATATGTCCCAAGAATGCATATAATTATGTGTGTGCATGTGGGTTTTTTTTTTAAGCCAGTCTCTTTTTAACAGAAATTAAGTCTAATTTGGCTGGCTCAGGTGACAAGAGCTAACAGTGCCACTTAGATTATATAGTGTAAATTTCCCATAAAATGAATGAGCTAATAGCAGTCCCAAGGTTATGTTGGAAAAATATTTAAAGCGTGTAGATTAAAGCTATAATTGTGTGTGTGTGTGTGTGTGTGTGTGTGTGTGTAGAGAGAAGCAAACATGTTGAAACTAATAATATTTCAATTTTGCCTCAAAAAATACCTTTCTAAGCATATCAGATTAAGCTGGTACCTCAAGGGAAAAAGTAGCAGGTGTAATGAATACTATGATAAATCTTAGGAAGCCATTTTCATATACATCCCAGAAATATGAGAAGGGAATGACTCTATTGATTAGGTAACAAATCCTGTTGCAAGAAATACTTCTTCTCAAAACTGAATTCTTTTTTTTTTTAAAGACTTTATTTATTTATTTGACAGAGAGATAGAGCACACAAGTAGGGGGAGCAGTAGGCAGAGGGAGAGGGAGAAGCAGGCTCCCCGCTGAGCAGGGAGCCTGATGCGGGACTTGATCCCAGGACCCCAGAATCATGACCCGAGCTGAAGGCAGACGCTTAACTGACCGAGCCACCCAGGAGCCCCTCAAAATTGAATTCTAATAATTTTATTTTAGAGCAGAATCACTACAAAGTGTTTCGTTCATAACACTACTTCCTGAAATGCTTTCTATGGAATAAAATAAGGTTCTATGATCAAATAAGTTTGGGAAAATGAAAAGCTGCAGATCCCAAATATGTTTATTGTGGGCCTTCATGGAACACCTGCCATTAGTCAGCTCTTGCTGTGTAACAACCACAAAACCGTAGTGGCACACGGCAGCAGGCATTTATTTCTTGTGTAAAAATGGACAGGTCTGATGGGGCAGTTCTGCCCAAGTCTAGGTGTTGAGTTCAGCTTTGTTCCGCTTGTCTCTGAAGCAGGCTCCTTAGCTGTTAGTTTCAGGTTACACGCAGGCACTTTTATGTTTGGCCCCAAGGCCCCCAGACCACCAGACTTTGAGACCCTGGCTTCATTTCTCCTGCATTCCCTCTTGCTCCAGACCCCTGTAATTTGTTTTGTGGTTTCTTCGAGTTGTATCTATTGGCTGCCCACATGCCGCTGTGAAACACCCTCTGATGGTGTTTGGGATGGGATGAGCACTACACCATCAGCAGGACAGCCTCTTCAGTGGCTGTGTAGCCACCCCAACCTAAAATATCATCGCTCAAAACTCTCCCAGTGGACTGAGTGCTTCTCAGGGGCAAGGCGCTCTGCTAAAGGCTTTATGTAAGTACAGCATTTGATTCCCACTGCACTGAGGTAAGTAGCTGTGTCCCTGTTTCCAGATGTGGGAGGTTAGTGCTCAGAGAGGTTAACAATCTCCCCAAGTTCACACAGCTAGCACATAGCAGGAAAGACATAAATTCAGCTCTGATGTCAAAGCTCATCCTTTTAACCACCGCACCGGGATATCTCATAGCAGAAAGGTGACCACAGGCCAGCCCCACTCTCACCACGCATGAAAGACGCCCCTGCAAAGCGACCAAGGCATCCTGTGGCCCCACTGTCCCACGCACCACACCCCCAGCCACTATGGTTGATCCAGAGGACAACTGAACCACTCCATCCTCTGCTGTCTTTACCTGGAGCCCTGCGGCATCAGGCAAGGTCCTGTGGCTGAGGATTAACACATGTCCCGTCTCCTCCTCCCCATGGGGACACACCAAAGCCCTTGTTCCTCTTCGCTTGATTTTATAGGTGCCCCTCAATCTGGACAGCATCCCAGGGAGGGCCATTCCTGTCTGCTTGACAGCCCCTGCTGGACCTGGCTGCTAACCTAGAGAGTCTAGGGAGAGGACAGGGCTTTTCCGAATGCCCCTTTGCTATATTTTGTCACAGTACGGCAACAACTTTGTAAGTGGCCATTTAAGGAAAGGTGAGAAGAGGGCTGCTGTGTCAGCTGGGGCTAGCAGGGACCAAGATGACCATTTTCCCTTCACTTTCAAAAAAGCATTCTGTAATGTTTTGTATTGGCTTTCAACTTCTCCCAAGTACAATGCAGGTCGTAACTCCTTGGAAGGCAGGAACCTGATCTTAAATCGCCACTCTGTCCCTCTTGGGCCCTGCACCATGTTGCATAGAGACTACCCCACCCTGGACCTCCGGATCTGCATCTTTGTGCCTGAGGAAGGCCTCTAGGAAATGCCAAGAAATTAACACACACCTCCCCTCAGGACCATCCCTCAACCAAGGCCTGTGGGCAGTAGAATGCCCCAGCTCCCTCAGTCTCAGGCGGGAGAATCCTGACAATGTTTCCAGGTGGGATCGAACTCCCGTTACCCAGTATGGAAACAGGCTTAACCATGCCCCTGGATTGGCTGTCTTCCCCTCCCTGTGCCTTCCCTACTGAGCTTTCCTTTAGATCCCAAATAATCTATTTCCATTTGAGTCTTTGTCTCAGGGTGTGCTTCTGGAGAACCCAAACTAATGCAACACCTTGGCCCCCCACTTAATAAATATTGGAGCAAAGGAAGAATATTAACTTAGGACAAGTAGTGTAGTAGGACCTTTTTAATGCTCTAAAACTTCACTTAAAATGCTGTTTTAGGGGATTAGAGGAGGAATATATATATACATATATACATGTATCTATATGGGGTTTTTTTAAATGAAGTAAAATTGGTATGTAACATTACATAAGCTTCAGGTGTCTGATGCTACAATGTGATCACCACCACAAGTCTGCTTACCACCCATCACTGAGCCCCCTCACCCGTTTCCCCCACCCCCAACCCCCTTCCGCCAATTTGCTCCCTTGGGAGGACCATATTTAGAAGAGAAGCAATACTCCTTTTGAGACTTCTCATAATTATGTCCCAGGGATGGAGTTCTGGAACTCAGTTATTTTGAAGACCACATAAGGGCAGGGAGTGTATGTAATTTAAAAAAAAAAACAAACCCTCTGGGATATTTGGGGCATTTTCCTTGGGCCTAGAGAAGCATGCTCTGTGAGGAGTTTCACCCATTAAATTAGCTTTAGATTTAGAATCGATATAATCTACACACTTTCTCTTTTAGAGAAGATTACAGATGTCTGTGATGAGAAATTAAGTAACAAAGAGATGCCAGATTATCTAAGAAAAAAGAAAATCAGAAAGAGCTCTGTCCATTACATGGCTTCTGCTCAGAAACAGTGCCTTCCCCAGGCCACGAAAGGCACCCTGATGGACGGAGAAGCTGACCTCATCGACACACCAGACATCTGCTTCCTTCAGACAGTCTGATTTCCTTTTATTATTATTCTTTGGTAACACAAAAGCTGGTGGTTG
This sequence comes from Martes martes, assembly GCF_963455335.1. Lineage (NCBI taxonomy): Eukaryota > Metazoa > Chordata > Mammalia > Carnivora > Mustelidae > Martes > Martes martes. The sequence continues at coordinate 20,977,096 of NC_137904.1, read as the reverse complement.
AGGGAAAGAGTCAGGCTGGATTTTCACTCTGGCGCAGCAGCAGCCGGGTCAGAGGGCAGCAGCTTGGGAGCGAGGCTTCCTTCAAAGCAGGGCCTACCATCCGAGCTGCTGTCTTTATTGCAGAGGTACAGAAGGTTCTTGGGGCTCTCCTCGCCACCCAGGTCAGAGTGGAAGCCCTTGAGGGCCAAAATGCGGTACCGCTTCCTCCGGTTCAGCTTATATAGGCGAATCCTTTCTTTTTCCGCCTCTGGGTCAGCGAGAACTCCGTCCCAACGCAGGCTTTCGTTGATGTGTTTGGAGAGGTTCTCTTCTATTTCAGCGAAATGGGGGAGAGTTACAGTGGAGTAAGGCAGCCTGGGCTTGTTTTCACCTTTGTCCTGTTTGTGCTCTTGCCTGGGGCCATGATCTTTGCTGGAACTTAAGATGTCGTCAAAGGATGAGGACAGCTGCTGACTCTTCAGGCCTCGACTCTGCTGTTTATCTGCTAAGCAGATCAAGGGTGTAAGCCTGTGTGGTCAGGCTTGCCCTCAGCCTGCTCAGGTGTGATGCCCCAATCCCCAGAGATGTAGGGGTGTGGAGACCCTTCCTGACCTAGGGCTCAAAGAGCCAAGCCCAAGGGCCTCCTATACACCCACTGGCTCTAGGCTTTCGGTCAAGTAATTTGGGGGAAGGATGAACGGTTTACTGAGCACGAACTATAGGCCAGGTCCTTTGGATAAAGGTGATAAGCCTTATCTTCCAGGTGAGGAAACTGAAACTCCAAAAGTCTACCTTACCAATATTACATAGTGAGAGGTAGGGGCCAGGATTTGAACACAGGCCCGGATCCCAGTGCCCTGTTCCTATTCTTTCCACTGTGCCATTCATGCTCTTTATCTCACCCAGGTACCAAGCAGTTTAAAGAGTCTATGACTCCACCCGGAGTCTGGACTTGTTTACGATGGGAAGAATGGAGAACAAAAGAAAAGCTTCCTAAATCTGATTGTGGAAAGCAATATCATGCCCAGCCAGGAACTATTTCTGCTGTGTGGCCCGTACTGAGGTGTTTTTTTTTTTTTTTACATTAATACCATTTCTGAATTATAGAGCCCTCATATAAAATACTGTAAGCTGTAATTCTTTCATCAGCCTATCCTTCTGCTTTTTGGGTAGACAGAAATCCACCCCCCCCCAAAAAAAAAGAGAAAATAAGAAAACAATCCTCTCTGGGCATTTCTCTTTCTTCCTATTCCTCAAAAACTGTTTGGTGTCCCCTGCTGACCATAAGAGTTACATGCCACTATTATTTCCAGAGTCAGAAACTAAGCCAAAAGACAATACGTTTCCTAATTTGGTTTTGCAGATACATGTGGGGCTTTCTGACCTCAACTCCAGAACTTTTTTCTTGCCTATGAAGATTCCACTGGAGGAAGTCATTATAACCTTCCTACTACTCCCTTTCGCAAACCACAAGGATGACGTGGGGAAGGCTGCCACTCCGCCTGCCTCCAGCTTACGAGCAGTGCCAGCTCTACATGCAACAGGCCAGGGCCCAGAAACTTGAACCAAGGACTACGCGTGCTAGAGGTGAGAGCCACCTCCCTGACAGTCAAAGGCCCAGAAAGGGACCACACCAGTGGAAACAGCACTCACAGGCAGGTGCCTTCTATGTCATCGTTTCACTCTCTCTCCATAAACTGGGTGCTCAGTGCCTTTGTCAAGAAATCCAAAGGCTGCTGGAACAGGAACTTGGTGAAATATTGGTACTCTGTGGGCTTGTGGTAGGTGTTGGTATGTGTATGAAAGTGTTTGTGGGAGGTGGGGTTTATGCACCTGAGTGTGTAGCCAAGTATCCATATGTATGTGTCGCCTGGAAATGTGTGTGCTGGTTGAGGTTATCTGTACTTTAGTTATATTTGGTGGTTATAATGCTATAAGGGGGTGTTGTTGAGGGTGTTGGGGATTACAAGTATGTAGCAGTGACTGGTGTGATGGTGCCTGTGCAGTTGAGGGCAGGAGACAGCCTGTGCAGGAAGGATTCTTTCTATGCATTTACAGTAAGTCTACATAACATCAAGAGGGCAGGTGTCCCTAACACATGGGGCAGAAAGCAAAACCCTGTGTTTCTGTGACTGTTTGTCACCAGTGTCTTAGTATCTTGAGCTTGGGATAAGTCTTTGTGAAGATGAGGGTATCTCTGTAGGAGGGCTTGACATTTCTTTGGGGAAAGTGTGGTTATTTAAGATTCTGAATTTTAGCTGAGGGATTAGGAAATGGAGAGGGTGTTCGTGAAAAGCTGAGTTCCTGTGTGGAGCTGGGAAGCTCTGCAGGAATAACGCTGGGGATGTTGGGGATCTTTGTGGGGTAGAGGGTCTCCATGAATGTTGAGAATTCTCCATGCAGGACTTGGGGTCCTGTGGACATGTATGGTTTTTATGGGCAGGGCTGGGGCATCACTGTGTTGCGTTAAGTGGTATGTGCGGGGAGCGGGAGGACCTCTGTTTGGGATTGGCGAGTTTCTGTCTCTGGTCTGAAGTGGTCCCCAAGTAGATGGCGGTCTCTGTGAGGAGTGGGGACAGGTGACCTCGGAGAAGAATCTCTGGTACTGGAGCCTAGGCTGCTGCGCTAGCTGCTCCTCTTACCGTCCCCCTTGCCGGACCCCTTGGTCTTCTTCTTCTTCTTTTTCTTCTTCACCTTCCGTTTGTTCAGTTCTGAGGCGCTGCCTGCGATCGGGGGCAGTTTAGCCCCCAGAGAGCCCGCAGTGCCACCCTCTCGCTCCTCCTCGTCGTCCTCATCGTCCTCGCCCTCTTCGCCGTACCCCGACGCCCCCACCACACCGCGGCAGTCCATCCGCCCTCCGCGCCGCCACCTGCGTCAGGGACAGCCCGAGGCCCCTGCCGCCGAGCCCGCGGCCGCAGTTGCTGAGCGCTGGCTCAGCGCCACGCGTTTCCATGGCGACCGCCACGCACCGCGCGTGCGCAATCCCGGAGCTGCCTCCCAGGGGCCGCCCGGGACCGTAGGTGTGCGCATGCGGCTTTCAGCGTGCGCGAGACCTTGGCACAGTCTAAGGTGCGTCGGGGAGGAGTGAGTGGAGAGTTTCTAAAACTTGCCCTAACACGTAAGTCCACCTCTGTGCCTTTTAAAATGCTGTTGGTTGTCTCCCTAAATTTTTATGTCCCGAGTTCCAGTCTCGAGCGTCTTCCCTGGCCTTTCAAGCCCAGCGCGTCTCCAACAAACTTACTTCTCCGTGGTTCTCAGTGAGCAAAACAGCTAGACCAGGGGAAACCTGGTGGCCCTCCCTCCCCGACACTCATCCTGGCCGGGACTCACGGCCATGCTTGGCACGTGAACTTCTGGACCCCCCTCCTAAATGGTCTCTCTGCTTCCAAAGCCTCCTCGCAAGTTCTTTATCCGCACACCCGCTGCCACGAACTTTTAAAGACAATTGGCTGGCTAATTTCAGTCTCTCACTTAAAGCTCTCCAGTGGGTCCCCGTCACGATACCTTACAAGGCGTGGCGTGATCTGTCTGCTTTTCTTGACAGGTTTATCCACCACAGATTGTATTTTCCCAAAAACGGCTGCAGTAATAGCGCCTATCCTGCCGTGCTCTTCGAGAATTTTGCCACTTCCACATCAAGTGACAGAGTCTAATTCTACTCTCCTTCAATCTAGGTGGGCTTGGTCGACTCACTTGTAACCCATGCAATGTGGTGAAAGTGATGCTGTCGCTTCTTAGCTGGGTCATAAAACGTAATGCAACAGCATCCGTATTAGCTCTGGAGACCTGAGCCCCCAGGAAGGAAGTCTGAGTACCCCGATGCTGCCATGCTGTGAAGAAGCCACACAGACCACATGGAAAGACCATAAAAAGGAGAGAGACCATGAAGAGAGAGAGAGAGCGAGATGCCCCAGCTGCTCCAGTCCCCGACTCCCCACCTCCAGCTAGAGTCTGAGTGCCACAGCAGGAGCGACCTCCCCTACCTCCCAGGCCAGTCTCTCCCAGCCAAGCCCTTACTGAGTTCCTGACCCAAAGAAATTGTAAGAGATAATAAAACGATTATATTGGCTGACATTGCTAAGTTTTGGGGTGACAAGATATGCAGCAATAAGTAACTGGAGCATCAGTTTTTTAATTTTAGACGTTCGAGTTTATATGAAGTCATATTTCCCTGTGGTTGTATGGGCCATTTCCCTGAGGACTAACGTTGTTGAGCACTTTTTCAACTGTGTGTTGGCCGCCTGTATATCTTTGTGAGGTGTCTGTCGGAAGTCTTTTCCCATTTTGTAACTGGGATGTTTTTATTTTTAGTGTCAATTTGTAAGAGCTCTTCACATGTCTTGGGTATAAATCCTTTGTCAGTGTTATGGCTGCAAAGATATTTTTCCAGATCTGCAGCTTGTCAGTTATTTTCTTCATAGTGTCTCTTGGTAAACAGACATTTTAAATTCTCCGGAAGCCATTTTAGTAGGATTTTTTTTTTCCTTTTTGTAGCCTGCCTAAAGAGTCTTCCCTTATTCCTAATCACAAAGATAGTCTTCTGTTTTCTTCAAGAAGCTTTATGGTCCCGGAGTTTAAAGTTAGGTCCATGATCCACCTCAAATTAATTTTCTGAATAAGGGTCAGATAAGGGTCAAGATTCACTTTTTCCCAAATGGATTTCCAGTTGATTCAGCAATTTTCATTGAAGAGACATTCCTTTCCCCATTGACTTGACTTGGCACTTTTTGGGAAAATCAACTAACTATATGAATGCATTTCTGGGTTCTGTTCTGTTGCATCAATGTATTTGTCTCTCTTTCCACTGATGCCACACTGTCCTGGTTATTATAAGCTTTTTAAAATTTTATTTTATTTATTTATTTGAGAGAGAGAGAGAGAGCCTAAGTGGGGGGTGGGTGAGGAGGGGTAGAGGGAGAGGGAGAAGCAGACTCCCCGCTGAGTATGAAGCTTGACGTGGGGCTCCATCCCAGGACCCTAAGATCATGACCTGAGCTGAAGGCAGACACTTAACTGACTGAGCCTCCCAGGCGTTCCTCTGGTTATTGTCAACTTTTTTTTTTTAAGATTTTATTTATTTATTTGACAGAGATCACAAGTAGGCAGAGAGACAGGCAGAGAGAGAGGGGGAAGCAGGCTCCCTGCTGAGCAGAGAGCCCGATGTGGGGCTCGATCCCAGGACCCTAAGATTACGACCTGAGCTGAAGGCAGACACTTAACTGACTGAGCCACCCAGGCATCCCTCTGGTTCTGGTCAGCTTTGTAGTAAATATTGGTATCAGGTAGTTTGTGCCCTCTGGCTCTGTTCATTTTGAAGATTGTTTTGACTATTCTAGAGCCTTTGCTTTTCCATCTACATTTTTCAAATCATCTTATCTATTTCTTCAAATAGCCTACTTGGATTTTGATGGTGATTGCATCAGCTCTGTCAAGCTTGGCACTCTTCTGCTCAGTAATGACACTCTTTAGTATTGACCCACACACAGGCATGTGTGGCCACATTACTCTGTAAGGGACTCTTCTGTTACTCAGTCCTCTCAGACACTGGCAAGCTCTCAGTTTTGTCCAACACAACTCTGTACATGGTGAATGCTTGGAATCTGCCCCTCACCTATCTGTTTTTCTCCCTAGGAGCTAAATGGAATGTAAATGACAGAGATCCTTTGTGCAGATGATTACCTGCTGGATGAGATGTCAGGGTTTACTTTCCAGGTACACTGCCCTACTCCCCTTGGTGCTTGCAGACAGGTGCTTGGAAAGGCTATCTTTTCTCCCTTTCCAAGAAAGGCTGGCGTGTCTTCCCTCTCAGCTGGTCCTCCTTGCCTGGGTGCTCATCTGGCAGGAAACAGCTTGCCCACATTTCTATTCTTGATTTTGGTGAAGGTTGCATTGAGGTTATGCTGAGCCAGCCAGTCAGCTTTGAAAGAGAAAATTCACATCCAGCAAAGGAATACATTATTTTAAAAGAGTTTATTTATTCATCTGTTTGAGAGAGAGAGAGAGAGAGCTCAATGCAGAGCTCGATCCCATGACCATGAGGTCATGGCCTGAGCCAAAATGAAGAGTTGGATGTTTGACTGAGCCACCTAGGACCATGGGAATGCATTTTTGGTATTTGGGGTTTGGGGTTTGCAATTTTTGTTGTTTTTTTTTCTTTAATATTTTATATATTTATTTGATAGAGCGAGTGAGAGAGAGCACGAGCAGGGGTGAGGGATAGAGGGAGAGGGAGAAGCAAACTCCTCGCTGAGCAAGGAACCCAATGTAGGACTCCATCCCAGGACCCCGGGATCATGACCTGAGCCAAAGGCAGATGCTTAGCTGACTGAGCCACCCAGGCATCCGGAATATAGTTTTGAATGATCATAAAAATCTCTTGCAAATAGAGATTGGGGAAGTATATCCCAATTTGATGGATGAAGAATCAGAGAGATGCAAAGTGACTTGCTCAGGCTCTCTGTGTTAATTAGCTACCAAATCAGGCCTGAAATTACAACTGAACTAATGGGAGTTCCTCCTTGGTGAGTTCCAGGTAGAGACTACACCAGGTGGAGTGTCAGACAGAAGAAACTTTATTTGCAGCAGATAAGGAGATCATAGGGAATAACTTCCAAAGCTATAACTTGCCATGCTATGACTCCCTGAGCAGGAGTGAGTGGGTCTCTTTTATTTGGTTTAGGATCAATATTCAGAAAGAATATTGTCATTGTATGTAGAGGTGAGCATCAGGTCAAAAGTGGGTCTTAAGGAAATGTGCCTAAGCATGCATATGTTGTATGTTATGTTAATGAGGTTCAGTTCTTGATGTTGGGGTTGTGAGTTCTAAACCCATGTTGCAGGTGAGTTTGCTTAAAAAAAAAAAAGTTAGGGAGAACTTAAGGAAACCACGGTGAATGGGTACATGCAAATGAGCAGTAAATGTCAGGTCTTGGAGTCTTGCTGGTGACAAAACCCACATTCCTAGTTCTACATCTCTTGCGGGAAAGCAGTCAAATTTACCATGATCTTCACCGACCAACAGAAGAGATGGCAGTATTTTTTATTTTAAGATTATTTATTTATTTATTTGACACAGAGAGAGAGAGAGATCACAAGTAGGCAGAGAGGCAGGCAGAGAGAGAGGCGGAAGCAGACTCCCTGCAGCAGGGAGCCGGATGCGGGGCTCGATCCCAGGACTCTGAGATCGTGACCTGAGTGAAGGCAGAGGCTTAACCCACTGAGCCACCCAGGTGCCCCGAGATGATAGTACTTTTATAATTGTTGCATTTTCCCTATTTATACTTTGTCCTTGTGGTCTTAATGGCTGGTATTGTTTTGAGCAGGTAAAAGCTGAGGTCTCTTTGTAAGAATCAAGTTTTCCCTTTGGCCAGAGCTTTATGTGGGCCTGCCTTAGAGGGCTTGTGACTTTACCCCTTCCTGCTAATGGCTCAGCCTGGGTCCCTGCAGCTGGCTGGACTGCTGGTTCCTGCTCCCTGCTCTGTCCTGCCCACTGTCTCCATGCTGTCAGTTTCTTTCCCAAGGCCATCAGGCAGTTTCCACTTTTTAGCAGCACCAGCCTTAGACTTGGGCAAGGGGAGACCCCATCCTGGGTCTTGTGCTTCATGGGACCCCACTCTGACTCTCCTCCAGCTCTCTCCCTCCGTAAGTTACAGGAAGTCTGTGGAATCGAGTGCTCCCTCTCTCCCGTCCTTTAACCCACAATCTGAGTCCCTAACATCTTGGATTTTATTGCCCAAATGACCCAGCCCCTTTGTAGGGCCTGTCTGGGCCTCTTTCCTGAGTCTGTCCTCCCGAGTAGCCCTGGGCCAAGGGCAGCATAGCTGGCAACTCAATAGGCAGACTGAGGTGTCCATACCTATTCATTCAAGGACCTTGTCAGTGCAGGACAGAGCTGGGAATGGGAAGAGGGGTGGCAAGCCATGGGCTGGGTGCAGAACCCCAAAGGCACTGAAATTTTAAATTAAAATCTAGCCTCCCGGATTGTTATGAAGGTCTCTTTGTCAAGGTGGGAAATGGTAAATATTTTATTGAACAGTATGTCAATTTAACTTATAACTTTTAATATTTAGACATATGGTATGTGGGTCTCTGTTTCTACTCTTGCCCCAGGCTTTGCAACTGTTAAGAGCAGGTCTATTCTTTATCTTTCCTCCTTTTATTACCCACTCCAACTGTTTCCTGATTTTCACTTTTAAATAACAAAAATTCAGCCGAATAAATTTGAAGATCTAATTGGCCTTATCAATCTATTCATGAATTGACCTGCATCCTGATATCTAGCAAGTGGAGAGATGCTCCGCTGAGCCAAAGGAAAGTAAGGTTTTTAAAGACAGAGAGAGGGGAAAAAAGGAAGGGAGGGAGGGAAAAAAGGAAAGGATGTGGGAAGGAAGGAGGGAAGGAAGGAAGGAAAAAAGGGAGGGAGGGAGAGAGGAGGAAAGGAAATTATTAGGAAGGAATGCATTGTTTAGGCAAGATTGCCCTCCTAAGGGGAAGAGAAGGGTTCTATCAGTAAATTTCCTAGCATTGACCAGTTAATTCCATGTTAACTGGTTACAGTTAAAGGTTACATTGTTGGGGGTTTGAAACTGCAGTTAGTTTAGGTATGAAATCTTGTTAGCTGACTGGGCCCAAGTGGTGCCATTTTGGGCCTGTGATTTTCTTTTATATACACTTCATACCTCCTGTTACCTTAAAAAAAAAAAAAAAGTTAAAGGAAAACCCTACAACCAGTTCAATAAATTGCACCATATCCATATGGTGGAGTCCCTGGCAGCTTCTGAAACAGAATGAGGCAGCTTGATTTAGACTGATTCAGGACAGAGGCCAAGAAAGTGCTCATGGAGGAGAATAGTGCAGAGCAGTGTAAATGGTTTGCTAACACCTGCTACCCACTCCCTCACTTCTAGCCAGCCCCACTGAGCTTGCTGCTTCTTCAACACGTTGAGACAGCTCAGCTCCATCTTTATGCTTTCTGCCCCCAGAACACTCTTGCTCTAGATGTCCTGCCTTTGTTCTAAAGGGTACCAGAATATGCCACCCCAAAATATACCTCTTTGGAATATGGTTTATTTTGAGCGAAAGGCCACTGAGAACTAGCAGACACAGGAAAAGCTCTAAAAAGCTCTTGTAAAGGAAATTGACATTTATAAATGAAATTTACATTTGTAGAGACGTCTCCCTCCACCATACCAGAAGAAGTGAACTCTTAATTCCAGAAGTCACAGACTTAAATCTGCATAACAAACCTTACTAGACAACCCTTGCTTACCATACTCCCCCTGGTCACCTTCCCCTGTTCCCTGGCCACCTAGAAGCCCCAAATCCCTTTGCTTTTGTCTGACTTAAGGTAGTATACAAGCCTCAAGCACCTGGCCCTCCTCCTTGACCACATTTTTTTCTCTGTAAGCTCTGGCATAAGGTATTTAAAACTTTTATTCTCTTGAAATCTGTTTTCTGTCAGTCTAATTCACAGATCCTAGCTACTAAACCTTGGAGGATAGATACAGTTCAAATATTACCTTATGAGAAGCCTTTCCTGACTACTGTCCCTGACTGTCCTTTATTTTCCTCCAGAGCGCTTACCATTCTTTGACATCTACATCTAGTTGTCTGTGTGTCCTCTGTCTGTTTCTGCAAGAAAATAAGCTGGAAACTTTGTTTTGTTCACTGCTGTACCTCTAACACTTAAAACAGTGCTTGACATACAACAAGCACTCAATAAATACTTACTAGGGACGCCTGGCTGGCTCAGTTGGAGGAGTGTGTGACTCTTGATCTTGGGATCATGGGTTTGAGCCCCACATTGGGTGTAAAAATTACTAAAAATAAATAAACTTAAAAAAATGCTTATTAAGTAACACATGCGTGAACAATATATGCCATATATAGGGCGCCTGGCTGGCTCAGTCGGTTGACCATCTCATTCTTGGTCTCAGCTCCGGTCCTGATCTCAGGGTTGTGAGTTCAGGCCCTGACTGGGCTCTATGCTGGCATGGAGCATACTTTAAAAAAAATTGTTTTAAAATATATATATACATATACACATACAAATATATATCTCTCTATATGTTTATATATCTATATATCTGGCAAAGTGCTGAAAGGATATATAAATATCAGGTAAAGTGGTTGTCTCCTTGAGAGGAAGGGAGAGACTGCTTTCACTTTATCTTCTTTTGTGATGCTTAACTTTGTTGCCCAATGCATATAATACTTATTTTTAAAGTGATTTTTTAAGGGGCGCCTGGGTGGCTCAGTGGGTTAAAGCCTCTGCCTTCGGCTTGGGTCATGATCTCAGGGTCCTGTGATCGAACCCCACATCGGACTCCCGGCTCAGCGGGGATCCTGCTTCCTCTTCTCTCTCTGCCTGCCTCTCTGCCTACTTATGATCTCTGTCTGTCAAGTAAATAAAATCTTTAATAAATTTTTTAAATGATTTTTTAAGTTCTATAAATTCATCAACAGGAGTAAGAATTTTATTTTACTTTATTATTTAAACAAATTTTTTAAGAGGAAGAATTTTAAAAATGTGGTTGAGTCCCATGATGGAATTGATTTTATTTTATGGGAATGAAAAGTAAACAAGCTATGGTCAAATGGGACAACATGGATGTTGAGCAAAAAAGTTGCCAAATGCAGATAAGCAAATCTATAGGGACAGAAAGCAGATTACTGGTTGCCAGGGGGGTGGGAAGAAGGGGGAAACAGGAAGTAATTACTTAACGGATGTGGGGGTTTCTTTTAGTGTGATGAAAAATTTTGAAATTAGAGAGATGTGGTGATTGCACAACACTGTGAACACAGTAAATGCCCTGCGCTGTACACTTCAAAATGGTTAATTGTAGGGGCACCTGGGTGGCTCAGTGGGTTAAGTGTCTGCCTTTAGCTCAAGTCATGCTCTCAAGGTCATGGGATCGAGCCCCAAGTCAGGGTCTGCGCTCAGCGGAAAGTCTGCTTGAGATTCTCTCTCTCTCCTTCTGCCCCTCCCCCCTCTCTCAAATATAATAAATAAAATCTATAAATAATAAAATGAGTTCATTTTAACTGAGCAGTTATGGGTCACCTGGGTGGCTCAGTGAGGAAAGAATCTGCCTTCAGCTCAGGTCATGATCTCGGGGTCCTGGAATCGAGTCCCAAGTCGGGCTCTCTGCTCAGCGGGAAGCCTGCTTCTCCTTCTCTCCCTCCCCCTCCCCCTGCTTTGCTCTCTCTCTCAAATACATCAGTAAAGTCTTTTAAAAATAAATAAATAAAAAAGCATGGAGAATGTTACCATTTACAGAAAGTTTAAAGCACAAAAAACCAACATTATATTTCATTTTAGGATGCACAGGTATATAGAAGTATAAAGGAATGCAGGGAAACCAGAAACACTAAAATTCTAGAAAAGGTTACCTCTGGAGGTTGGGAGATGATCAGAACCAGAAAAGTTATACAAGGTGCTTCTACTGTATTGGGAACATTTCATTTTTTTAAAATTTGAAATTCTTTTTTAAGTAGTCTCTATATCCAATGTGGGGCTGAAACTCATGACCAAGATCTTGATCACGATCAAGAATCACATACTCTACTGACTGAGCCAGCCAGGTACCCCAGAAACTTTCATTTCTTTTTTTTTTTTTTTAAGATTTTATTTATTTATTTGAGAGAGAGACACATAGGAAGAGAGGGAACACAGCAGGGGGAGTGGGAGAGGGAGAAGCAGGCTTCTTGCTGAGCAGGACTCTGGGATCATGACCTGTGCTGAAGGCAGACACTTAATGACCGAGCCACCCAGGTGCCCTGAAACATTTCATTTCTTAAGCTGAGCAGCAGGTACACTGTGTGTGTGTGTATGTGTGTATGTGTGTGTGTGTATACATAACTTATTTATTTTGTTTTTAGAGAGGGAGATGGGGGAGAGGCAGAGGGAGAGAGAATCTTAAGCAGGCTCCACAGCCAGCACCGAGCAGATGTGGGGCTGGATCTCAAGACCCTGACCTGAAACCAAGAGTCGGATGCTCAACCAACAGAGCCATCAAGGCATTCACATATATGTATATTTTATATTGTTCCTTATACCTTTATGTAGGTCTAAAATACATTTTTTAAGTTTTTATTTTTATTTATTTAATTATTTTTTAAAGATTTTATTTATTTATTTGACAGAGATCACAAGTAGGCAGAGAGGCAGGCAGAGAGAGAGGGGGAAGCAGGCTCCCCACTGAGCAGAGAGCCGATGTGGGGCTCGATCCCAGGACCCTGGGATCATGACCCGAGCCGAAGGCAGAGGCTTTAACCCACTGAGCCACCCAGGCGCCCCTTAAGTTTTTATTTTTATTCATTTACTTAAGTAGTCTCTACACCCAACATGGGGCTCGACCTCACAACCCTGAGATCAAGAGTTGCACGCCCTTCCCACTCAGCCAGCCAGGCAAGCGCCTCTGTCTAAAATGTTTTCTAAGTGATTCAAAACTTCACACAACTCCAGCCTGTACATTTCCTTAGGATCCTATTATCTGCTAACTGTGTCACCTCCATTCATATGTTGAAATCCTAACACCCACCCCCACCTCAGAATGTGACTGTATTTAGAGAGAGGATCTTTAAAGTGGTAATAAAGGAAAATCAGGATATTAGAGTGGGCCTAGTTCAGTGTGACTGGTATCATTACAATTAGGACACAGGCTTGCACAGAGGGACAACTAGGTGAGGACACATCAAGAAGAGGGCTGTCTGTAAGCCAAGGAGAGAGGCCTTGGAAGAAACCACTCCTATCAGCACCCTGATCTTGAACTTCCGCCCTCAATAAATGTGGGAAATAAATTTCTGTTGTTTAACCCCCTGCAGTCTGTGGTACTTTGTTGTGACAGACTGGGTAGACTTATCCCAATTTTTGTCTTCTACCTTCCCCTACCACCCCACTCACGACCCACTCCATTCCCCTTCCCCACAGACCACAGCTTTACCTTTCCACTTCCTATTCTCCACCTGATACCAGGCCAAGTGACTTCCTGGTATGTTTAGCCACCAGAGCAGACAAATACAGCACAGAAAAGAGTGGGGTCTGCCATTGACTGTAGGCTAATCCTCCCACCTCCTGGTTTTAGCTTTTTTTTTTTTTTTTTAGATTTTATTTATTTATTTGACAGAGATCACAAGTAGGCAGAGAGGCAGGCAGAGAGAGAGGAGGAAGCAGACTCCCCCTGAGCAGAAAGCCCAATGTGGAGCTCGATCCCAGGACCCCGGGATCATGACCTGAGCCAAAGGCAGAGGCTTTAACCCACTGAGCCACCCACGTGCCCCTGATTTTAGCATTTTAAATACTCTCTACACCCAAAGTGAGGGTTGAACTCATGACCCTGAGATCAAGAGCCAGCCAGATGCCCCTTGTTTTTAGCATTTAAAAAACCCATCTTCAGACCTGAACCCAGACCCTGTAGGAGCTGGGGTTCCAGAGGGAGAAACTGGCAGGGAAAATGCCAGGAGCTTGGAGAACTGTTTGGGCTGACCTAAGGCCTGGGGTGGGGGGTTTGGGGAGGACCCACGTGCCCCACCTGGCTGGCTACGTCTTGTGCTGGTTTTACTTGTAGGGGTTCTAGAACTAAACTGGTGGGATTGCAGTCCTAGCTCTGCTACTTATTTGCTGTGTGACCTGGGGGAATACTTAACCTTTCTGTTTCTCAGTTTTCTCATCTTTTGAATAGTTACCATAATGAATACTTAAATCCTAGAGCTGTGGAGAGGATTAAGTGAGTTTTTGAAAACCCTTTAACCTAGTCCCTCATGCCTGTGAGATAGGGAAACCTGCTTTTTGCTCCTTTTCCTGCTTTGTTCTTTTTCTTTTTCTTAAGATTTTAATTTATTTGACAGAGACAGCAAGAGCGGGAACACAAGTAGGGGGAGTGGGAGAGGGAGAAACAGTCTTCCCGCAGAGCAGGAAGATCCAGCGGGGCTGGATCCCAGGATCCTGGGATCATGACCTAAGCCGAAGGCAGACACTTAACCCAGGCACCCTCCTGCTTCTGTTCTTGCTAGGACCTGCACCCTCACTTTTACACATGCCTCAGAAACCAAATAGTGTATGTCCTGCTTATAAGGGACAAGGAGTTAGTGATTTCCTTAGGTGGATAAAATCTAAGGAAGGACCAGGTGTCAATGACAGGGAAAAAACTATCATATGTGTAATTCAGAGCACCAGCACTAGACATCTGGACCCCCGGTCCCCCCAGCTCTGAGGAATAACACCTGGGCCCTCATCTTTGTTCTGACCAGTTCCTGGATGCCTGAGAGGACATGTATGTCCGGCCACCATGCTCAGTTAAAACCGCCCAGACCCCAAACAAAGATGAGACTCCCTCCCTTCCCTTGGGTCACCCACCACACCTGCATTCTTTCTACACCTACAATAATCTCCACGTTTACCTCCTGCTGGCTCATTTCTGCTTTCTATCCTGTGCACACCCAGGGACCCTCTTGGCTGGTCCTGTGGGAACCCCTCCATCCCCAGAGCCAGCCTGCCTGCCTCACATGTATATCGTATTTTGTTTTGTCTTGTTTGCTTTAAACTTCATGAAAGACGGGACACCAGGGTGGCTCAGTCAGTCAAGTGTCTGCCTTCAGTTTAGGTCATGATCTCAGGGTCCTGGGATGGAGTCCCACGTTGGGCTCCTTGCTCAGTGGGGAGCCTGCTTCCCCCTCTGCCTGCCACTCCCCCTTCTTGTGCTCTCTCTCACACATAAATAAATAAATAAAACCTTAAAAAACAGAAACAAAAAAATTCACGAAAGAGGGCTTTGGCTGCCCTGTTTTGAACTTCCTAGTTGGGTTCTTCTTGCCTTCTGGTCTCCTTGCTCGGGTGGGAGACTCTGCAGGCAAAGCATCCCCTGAAGGGAACAAAACCACTCCTTCAAGAGCTAAGGACGGCCCTGAGCCAGCAAAGCCCTGCCTGTGATTGACTCTAAGACAGGGATGGATTTGACCTTGACTGCGTACCTGCATGTACCCACCCACTTTGCCCCACATTTTCCTTACATAACCTGGAAGAATTTTTGGCACTCTGGAGACAGTATTTGAGACTTTAGTCCACTGTTTTCCCTGTGTTGGCCTCAGGAAGTAACTTCCTTTCTTGTTTTGTTATCATTCTGACTTTGGTGGTGCGGGGCTGAACCTGGTCTGTTCAAAACCCCAGTATGCCTGCTTCATTCAGATTAGTGTTTATTTCTCTAGACAAAAAGGCCTGGGTGAAGTAGCAGTGATGAGACGTTCTCAGCTCCTGGCTGACATTTATTCCTTGAAAACACAACTTTCAGAATATTTGATGCAGGGGCGCCTGGGTGGCTCAGTGGGTTAAAGCCTCTGCCTTCAGCTCAGGTCATGATCCCAGGGTCCTGGGATCGAGCCCCGCATCGGACTCTCTGCTCCGAGGAGACCCTGCTTCCTCCTCTCTCTCTGCCTGCCTCTCTGCCTACTTGTAGTCTCTGTCTGTCAAATAAATAAATAAAATCTTTAAAAAAAAAAGAATATTTGATGCAATTTGTGGAAGCCAATGAGAGTGATGCTTGTCAGGGCCATACCTCTGGGCCCCAGCACCAAGGGTGCTTTTTTCAAGATTTTCCCTTATAGAGATAGCGACCCGATGAATATTTCAGCCTGGTCCAGAGGTGGGGACCTTGGATGTTCCTGGAGTATCTCCCTTCCTGTAAGTGCCTGGGAGCATTGAAATGACACCTGCCATCGACTGGGCAGCCCTGAGCCAACAGCCCACATGGGGACCTTGGCCTCCTGGAGCTCCCTCACATCCTGGATGTCTGGAAGCCCAGGAGAGGGGCTCTGCTGGCAGAACCCAGGGAGGTGGGACTAGGGGCCTGACGAGGGCAGAATGGACTCTACTCCTCCACCAGCGGCAGAAATGGGGGAGCTGAGGCACCAAGCAACCTTTGTGTTGGAATGGAGAAGAGCCAGCCCTAGAGACATTTTGCATTGGAATCCTGGGCCAACCGCGTATTAGCTCTGTGACCTTGGAGAAGTATGTTTAGCTGTTCTAAGCCCTGGTTCCCATGCCTGTGAAATGGGGACTCTCATAGTACCTATGAGATAATGCACAGAAAGTACTTACACTGGGTCTGTGTGCTCCATGAAATGTAATGATCTGTGGCCTGGGCCTGGGCCATTGTTGGCTGTCTCTTCATGATGCAAGTCCCAGGAGGCTGGGACCCACCAGCTTATGGTTCTGTTTGCATAGCCCTTCCCCACACTGTATGTGATTAAGTGCTGGGACCCTTCTGTGGACTGTAGTTTCCTTTAGAATGTTAATTGATTGTATCTACACTTCTGCCCCAAGGCTGTTTCCAGAATTCTAGAGATCAAAGTTTGTTTTTGTTTTTGTTTAAAGATTTTATTTATTAGACAGAGATCACAAGTAGGCAGAGAGCAGGCACAGAGAGAGGGGATGGGAAGCAGGCTCCCCGCTGAGCAGAGAGCCCCATGTGGGGCTCTATCCCAGGACCCTGGGATCATGACCTGAGCTGAAGGCAGAGGCTTTAACCCACTGAGCCATCCAGACGCCCCTCAAAGTTTCTTTCTGTATTAGTTGTTGTTGAGTAGTGCTGCCAGCTCTATAGGAAGGCTGTTGCCTCTCTAGGGCCTTCCTGACCGAGCAAGGGGAGACTTTTTGTGTGTGTGACCAGATCCAGGCCTTATTGGCTGAGGGCTGAGCAGTTTGCCCTCCTGCTTGCCTTTGTGAGCTGCTGTTTAACTCTGAGTCACAGGTCTGTTGGCCTGAGGTGGCAGGGGGTCCCAGGCTCCATCTCATCTCATCCAGAACATTCCTGGGAGGTGTTACAAAAACACAAAACTAGTTATTAGATGATGGTGGTAAAGACAGATTTTATTCAATACTATAGCAACAGGGGAAAGAGACTTCTTTAGTATAGAATTGACTTTGGTTCCGCGCTGTGTGGAGGGGAGTTGGCCTTTTAAAGGGATGATGAGGGAATAGGGATGGGGAGCAAGTAGGGGCTTGAGCAGTCAGGAAAGTGAAAAATTGCCAGAGCCGGGTAAGGGGTCAGTGTCAAAGGGATTAGGCCATTAATCTGGCACTAACTGGCACTTACACAGTTAGGCACCTATCATCCTGCAGAGACTGAGACACAGGGGCCCTGTCATTCCTTCCTTCCTGATGATTATATTATATTTTATTTTTTTAAATATTTTATTTATTTGACAGAGATCACAAGTAGGCAGAGAGGCAGGGAGGGGGGAAGCAGGCTCCCTGCCAAGCAGAGAGCTCGACGCGGGGCTCGATCCCAGGACCCTGGGATCATGACCTGAGCCGAAGGCAGAGGCCTTAACCCACTCAGCCACCCAGGCAGCCCTGATTATTATATTTTAAAGGAATGGTTCCCAGGTCCTTGAGGAAGATACTCCTAGGTTTTAGGATATACATGTACCTCTCAAAGGGACAGAGAAAGGATATACAATACTAAATTTTTTGAGTAAATGCTCTAAGAAAATGGAGGGCAGGGGCTTAAAGACAAGTGTTAGCTGGAACAAATGGTAGATCCTTTTGGCAGCCTTGAGCTTTTTCAGACAGGAACTCAAGGAAGGCTGGTCATCCTGGTGACGTGGTGACATTAGGCTACTAAAAGCCATACTAGGGTTTTTTTCTTCAAGTCTCTATATGCGGGGAGTGAACAAAATTGTTTGTGTTCAGAGTTGTAGCTTGTATAGGCCAAGATGGAGGCCCAATCAAGAAGTGGGATCAGAGGAGGCATGCCTGGATAGCTCGGTCAGTTGAGCATCCAACTCTTGGTTCAGCTCAGGTCCTGATCTCAGGATCATGGGATGGAGCCCAACCTCGGGCTTGGCAACAGGATGAAGAGTCTTCTTGTCCCTCTCCCTCCCCTTCTGCCCTTCACCAATCAATCAATCAATCAATCAATCAAATCTTTAAAAAAAGAATAGAAGTGGGATCCGAGGAACCTGATAATTTGGCCAACGTGAGAGTCTTTCTCAAAAGGAAGGTCAATGAGACTGTTCCTGCTGAGGTTCTTAGGGGCTCAAAATGGAGCAATGTGTTTGTTCCAATGTTCTACATGTGGGCTGAAGAAGAGCCAAGGTTGGCATCTGCAGAAAGAAGACTCTTAAGTGGTATCCTGATGGTGGATTTCCACTTCTTCCTGAAAGGGTTAACGTTGGTGTACATTGGAGTCCTTGGGAGAACATGTGCAAATGTGATTCAATACCAGAACCTACGAGTCTACATACTTACCAAGCCCTCCTGTGCTTCTGACACAAGAAGCCCCATCTGAGAAATTGGCTTAAAGTATAAACATGGTCTCTCAAACAGACACACACACAACTGGAAGTCTTCTTCAGGCTAACCCCCACAGTGATGGTCTCCTGCCCGAGAAATTCCGGCGTCTTCATGTGTTCCCCAGGCAGCGTGATCCGACAGAAACCATTTCCATGCTGTTATGGAAGTCTTCTGGGCATGGCCATCATCAAGGGAGTGCCTCATCTGACCTCCCCCAAGACATCCCACAGACTTGAGGCTTCAAGATTACTTCTTGTCCTTTTGTCCTAAGGGCGGTTTCAGTGAATGTCAGAGAGCAAGCTAGTCACTGCCCTTCAAATGGAAATTCTCTAGTTCCCAAGGCACTCACTTACAGGCTTCTGCCCGAAGCCCCAGTCTATACCCTACACAGGGTTATGACACAGAGAATTTGTCCCTAGCAGGGCTCCAGCTTCTATCTGACACTGTGTGGGCTCAAACAGGCTTACTGGTTCCCATTTAGCATGTCCAGGGAATACTGCTTGAGGGCGAATTAATTCCCTTCTTTTTAAAAATTTTTATTTATTTATTTTAAGGGGAGTGTGTGGCAGAGGGAGAGGGAAAGAGAGCTGTAAGCAGACTCCGTGCTGGGTGCTGAGCCCTACATGGGGTTCAATCTCACGACCCTGAGATCACCACCTGGGCTGAAAGCAAGAGTCAGACGCTTAACTGACTGTGCCACCCAGGTACCCAGATTTATATCCCTTCTATTTTACAATACCAGGTAGGGGGAATGCTTCCCAGTCAGATACAATGTGCATCTGTTGCTGGGTGGACTGGGGATACCTGCAGGCTCTGAGGTGACTGCCCAGCCCATCCCCCAGAGGTCACTGGAGAGTCTTACTCTCATGGCAAGAGAAGAATTCAAGGACGAACCAGACAGCGCTTGAGCCGCACACGTGAAGAGAGAGAGTGTATATTCTGGAGATGCGAGAGAGAGCAAGCCCAGAGAGAGCTGTGCCAGGGCTTTGGGTCTCTATCTTTTATTGACAGTTGTTCATGAAGGTGTGGGCTATTTCTTACTTGGGGAGGGGATTTCTTTGGGAGCAGGGTTTTGTGATTTTTCTTCTTACCTGGTCAGAGTCTCAGGCCTTCTTTGTCTGGGGCCTGTCCAGCTTGGTCTGGCTTCTTGTGGCCTCGTGTATGGAATGCCATCAGGGCAGGTTGGAACCTTCCTGGGAGTGGAAGTTTCCCCCTTTGCTGGCCTCCAGGCATCCTGTTAAAGCCCAACTAGCTTTCTGCTCTAACACATTCTCATCATAAATAATCAGGTAAGGAGACGTAACCGGTTCACGTAAAGCCTGTTCAAACATTCCAGTTCCACAAACTTTTACCTTAGTTCCAGCAAGCCTTACGTGCCTGACTGTGGCCTCCATTAGGATTCCATCAACAGGTTTTGGTTTATAGGTAGAAGTGTTCCCTGGGCAGATATAATATTCATTCCCATAAAACCTTCACATAAAGAAGACACAACTGCTTTACATAAGAGCCTGTTTAAATATTCTGACTTTCATAATCTTACCAACACTCACATACTTATGTTCTCCATCTCTTTGCGGCCCGAATGGAGGCTTTGTCAATAGGTTTTGGCACCACGGTTCATGGGGCTCTCATGTAAAGGGGTCCTAGGAACGTAATTTCTTTACCCTCTGACCATTTACTCCCTAATGTGCAAAAAGCTTTGGGAGCGCCTGGGTGGCTCAGTGGTTTAAGCCTCTGTCTTCAGCTCAGGTCATGATCTCAGGGTCCTGGGATTGAGGCCTGAATCAGGCTCTCTGCTCAGCAGGGAGCCTGCTTCCCCTCTCAGTCTCTGCCTGCCTCTCTGCCTACTTGTGATCTCTCTCTGTCAAATAAATAAATAAACTCTTTAAAACAACAACAACAACAAGATTCCCAGTGAAGAGTTGAGCCAGCCCGGCCCTTCTGTCAATCTTGATCTTGGTTACTCTACCTAACCACTATGCTGGGTAGAACTGGTTAGGTTTCTTTTCCAAACTGGGGTAAATAGAGTGGACTTTTTTTTTTTTTTTAAGATTTTAATTATTTATTTGAGAGACAGAGAGGATGAGAGAGAGCATGAGAGGGGAGAAGGTCAGAGGGAGAAGCAGACTTACCGCAGAGCTGGGAGCCTGATGCGGGACTCAATCCCGGGACTCTGGGATCATGACCTGAGCCAGAGGCAGTGGCTTAACCAGTGGAGACACCCAGGTGCCCCAATAAAGTGGACTTCTTTGGGGCCTTTTAACATTGGGAAGACTAGCAGGGAGTCCTTTTGGTCCACTCAACCTTTGATATGCTGTATTAACACCTTTGTTTTAACCCCATCAGTGTCTGCTTCATTCAACCATTTCTTAATAGCCATCTAAAGATTTCCACTCTGCTGAGTGAGTCCCATGATTTTCCTTTCTGTTTCTTCTTTGCTTTGCTCTTAATCAATATTTGCTTTATTACCCCTTTTCTTTAAGATTTTATTTATTAGAGAGAGAGACTGAGGGAAAGAGCATGAGCAGGTGTAAGGGCAGAGGGAGAGGGAGACACAGGCTCCCTGCTGAGCAGCGAGCCCAACGCAGGGCTCAATCCCAGGACCCCGGGATCATGACCTGAACCGAAGGCAGACACTTAACCGACTGAGCCACCCAGGCGCCCCTCACCTTCTTTCTTAATAGCCATTTAAAAATTTCCACCGTGCTTAAACCGGTGCCTAGGCTCTGACCTTCCCCCATCTCTCATTAATTCACCTACTGTTTTTACTAATATCAGTAAGACCCATGAGGGGAAGCTGAGGCAGCAAATTTGATAAGGGTTCCAGAACTGTCCCTCAGTTTTAGACAGCAGTAAGGTTATATGGGGTGCCCATGTGAAAGGCACCCCATTAACCCTGGCATTTATCATGATCTGAGCAATGGACATATACAGCAGTGATTATCTGGGTCACCGTAAAGCATCCCTCGTGCCTTGCTACTTCATCTGGGGTGCTCTACCTGGAGGGTGTGGGCACAGATTGTCCCCTTCTCAAGGTAAACAGACCTCACTGTGGCTTTTATCCAGTCCCCAATCTGGCTGTTCCCTTGGGAAGAAGCAGCTTTGTTTCTGGGTTCTGTACCCAGTAGTCTGTGCTTGTTCCCTAGTGACCTGTGGGTCCCGCATCCACCAAGCGTGCTCTTCCACTCAGCAGCATTCAAAACCAGAGATGTAGGGGCACCTGGGTGGCTCAGTGACCTGTGACCTTGGGCACAGGTCACGATCCCAGGGTTCTGGGATCGAGCCCCCTCTCACTACCCCTCCCCCGCCCCGCTTGTGTTCCCTCTCTCACTGTCTCTCTATAAAATAAATTAAAAAAACAAACAACAACAACCCCCCCCAAAACAGAGACATAGCCCCCAAATTTGTTACTTTCATAATCCATTTTATTAAAGGTTTCCTTCCCAGGGGGCACCTGGGTGGCTCAGTGGGTTAAGCCTCTGCCTTCGGCTCAGGTCATGATCTCAGGGTCGTGGGATCCAGGCCCGCATCGGGCTCTCTGCTCAGCGGGGAGCCTGCTTCCCTCTCTCTCTTTCTGCCTGCCTCTCTGCCTACTTGTGATCTCTCTCTCTGTCAAAGAAGTAAATAAAATCTTAAAAAAAAAAAAAGTTAAAAAAAAAGGTTTCCCGGTCAGCTGACACCAATCTACAGGATGTAACCGCTCCTTCACACCGTTACTTCCTGGTTTCAGCAGTTTCTTGGTTTTGCCCTCCCCCTACATTGACTACCTTCCTGGGGGACCAGAGAGGTCTTAGAAGTACTTTCTGTTGTCGCTGCATACTTTTTCCCTTGGTGGGTGGCTTCGAGGCCAGTAACCAAAACTTAGACCAAAATCTGAGTTTAGCCTAGCATCAAAGTCCAACCCAGAACTCTCTTTTAGTTTCATTTGAGCTATTACCAATGATAACCAAAGGACTATTTTGCCTGTTTCTTACTGGTTTGCATTTCCTTCTACATCCTGGGAGCCATGTCCTGGGATTGGACCTACCTCTAAATTCCACAGGGAAAGTTTACCTTGAGTAACTGAGCACAGCTGCTGCTTCAGACCATCGGGGACCACCTCGGAGTCCACAGCTCCTTACTCCCACCTTTTTATCCGTTTTCTTCCCAAAGCACACCGTTTTCACAAGCCAGGGCCATTCCAGCCCAATCCCACTTTCCTGACATGGACTGAAGGAAAATTTTGCTTTGTTCTCTTTTAGACACATAACACTTCTGGCACCAGCTGCATGGGTTTTTCCACAGCAAGCAAGTCTCCAAACGTCGCCAGACGCCAGCTGAGTGTTTTACAATTTAATTCAATTCTGACACTAATTGCCCAGAGGTAGCACAGACTTCGCAAATTAAGGGCTCAATCCCACAACGCCTCCCCCACCCCCACGCCTATTCAGCTGCCAATCACTGGTCCGGGCCTCCCACGCTTCGAACTGATTGGTTATAAATTAGCGGGGGCGGGAGGTGTTACCAATTTATTACAAAGGATATGTTAAGAGATGCAGACGAACAGCGAGATGAAGAGGTGCATAAGGCAAGGTACGTGGGAAGGGGTGCAGAGCTTCCGTGCCGTCTCTGCAGCGTCACTTTCCCAGCGCCTCCATGTGATCACCAACCCCAAAACTCTCCCGACCCTTTCAGTTAGGATTTTTGTGGAGGCTTCCTTCTGTCAGCGCTTTGGTTAAATCCTTGGCTATTGACCAGTAAGTCAAGTCCCAGCCCTTGTCCCCTCTTTGCTCCCCAGAGGTGGGTGCTGAAAATTCCAACCCTTTTTTTTTTTTTTTTAAGATTTTATTTATTTATTTGACAGGCAGAGATCACAAGCAGGCAGAGAGGCAGGCAGAGAGAGAGGAGGAAGCAGGCTCCCCACTGAGCAGAGAGCCCGATGCAGGGCTCAATCCCAGGACCCTGGGATCATGACCCGAGCCGAAAGCAGAGGCTTTAACCCACTGAGCCACCCAGGCGCCCCTGAAAATTCCAACCCTTTAAACACAGCTGGTTCCCCCTGGCAACTGGCTCTTCCATCTTTCGGGCATCCTTTGGGGCTTTCCAAAAGCCACTCCTTTTTTTTTTTTTTTTAAAGATTTTATTTATTTATTTGACAGACAGAGATCACAAGTAGGCAGAGAGGCAGGCAGAGGGAGAGGAAGGGAAGCAGGCTCCCTGCTGAGCAGAGAGCCCGATGTGGGGCTCGATCTCAGGACCCTGGGATCATGACCTGAGCTGAAGGCAGCGGCTTTAACCCATTGAGCCACTCAGGCGCCCCAAAAGCCACTCCTTAATACAGACTCAGGTGTGCTTGAGAGGGGCTTGTCATGAATGAGAAAAGACGGTCCTCTCACTTGATCACTCTGGAGCTGTTTCAGGAGTCTGGGGCAAAACCTGAATTTTATAACAAAAGATGCCCCTATTGTTCTTACCACTCCGGAAATTGTGAGGGTTTTAGGAACTCTGGTTAGGAGTCGGGAAGAAGACCAAAATATATATTTCTTGTCCTATCACAGTATCACAGGGGGGAAGAGACAAGTCTCCATACAGAAGAATTCCAAATAAATTATGTAGGTACCCCCCCAAAAGGAAGGGAAGCATAACACCCCACTCCTTAAGTGTGGGCTGTGTGTAGTGACTTCCCTGGAGAGAGTAACTTTGTAGTGAAGAAATCTTATGAACACTACCTCGGTCTGGTAATCAAAGCCAAAACTGTGATAAATTAGGGCAACAGTTGTAAACTCTTGATATTGATGTGGGAAACAAAGGCAGAAGAAAAAAATTATTTAATTTCCTTACTACCCATAGCCCGTTCACAAGTCCCTGAAACTGACAGAGTGACATTCCTCTAAGGACTCAACGTTAATACTTTGCTAAGGGCAAAAGCTAATCCTATCCTGACAAGTCCCCACTCCCCACACCAGGATCCTATAAGTCTACTTAAACATACAAAAATTCCTTTGGAAACTTCCTTCATCTCTAAACCCCCCAAGATATGTTTTGGCAATCCCCCAACCATATGGCCCATGAGACCCAGAAGGGTCTCATGACTCAGGTTTTATTAGACAGTAATAAACAACATTTTCCCAACAATAGCTATCCATCTCAAGGTCCTGGAAACCTTGCTCCCAAAATATCTTAGGGACTTAGGCTATCCCTAACCCCCTCCCAACTTGTGGGTACTCCTCATGATGCCGGTGCAGCTCTTTCTGCCCACGTGTCCTGTCCCCGTGCTTTAAAAAAACCACCTTTTTGCACCAAAGACATCTCAAGAATTCTATCTTGGCCCTCAGCTTCAAACCCTAACGTCTTTCCTACATCAGTATGATGGGAGGAAAATGGCTCCTTGCCTATCCTTACCTCCTTTCCTTAGCCCCAGTGTGACTGTGAAAAAACAGAAAAATCCCAGTAGTGGGGCATCCTCCAACATACCTGACAAGTATGTGTAGACTTGAAATGAAAGTGGGCTCCGTCCCTAATTTAGGGCACTGACTCTTTCAAAGCTCTCCGTTTGGGGCCTCACCCTGTCCTTGGCTGTTGAGCACTCTTGAAACTCAACACTTCTTTGAGTCGTCCACCAAAATCTACTCACACAGAAGTGTTAGGGATAAATCTTCTCCAGGTGGTCAGCAGTCCAAAGAGAAACTAGGTGCCCCCAGAGGGGGTAAGCGCTCTGTCACAGGCTATTGCAAAAGCAGGAAGGGCACACCTCCTGGAGGGTGGATTTTGGGCGGGTAGCTGGGGTAGGGCCTGTTGAATCCTGGCAGCCTTGAGATTTTAGGGTTAGTGAGGTGATGGTGATAAAAAATGATGTTAACAACTCCCTCTGACTGAGCTTTTATTTAGTTTTTTTAAAAGATTTTGTTCATTTGAGAGAGAGAACGTGCAAGCATGGGGGTGGGCAGAGGGAGAGGCAGACTCCCTGCTGAGCGAGAGGGGGGATGAATCCCAGGACCCTGAGACCATGACCTGAGCCTAAGACAGGTGTTCAGCTGACTGAGCTACCCAGGCACCCTTGATCTTTTACAAAGAGCCAGGTCTTGTGTCATTCAATCCTCATAGTAGGACTGTTAGTCTGTTTTGCATATAAAGAAACTGAGACTTAGCCACTAGCTATCATGGTGATTTTGATTTAAATTAAGGAAAATTAAATGGAGTTTAAGAATCAGTCTCCTACGACCAAGTAGTTAGTGGGCAGCCCAGCAGTATGAGATTTCTTTCTTTCTTTCTTTCTTTTTTTAAGATTTTATTTATTCATTTGAGAGAGAGAGATAGAAAGAGCATGAGCAGGGAGGAGAGGGGAAAGCAGGCTCCCCAGTGAGCAGGGAGCCAGACAAGACTCAATCCCAGGACCCTGGGATCATGACCTGAGCTGAAGGCAGATGCTTAACCGACTGAGTCACCCAGGCGCTCCAAGTATGCCATTTCTGTAATTGTGGGAAGTCTGGTGGATGGTGCTAGCTTAGAGACATTCGCTTGGATGGCCAAGATCACATCTCCCATGGGGAAGATCCATATCCCAAATGGAGGTCTCCCTCTGGTACAGGTTGGGATTGCTGTGTGTCTGGAAAGCAGGGCTCTGATTTGGTGGTCACTCAACTACTGATTTCTGGCGTTTTCTCAGGAAATCATTTCATAAATTTTGGGCAGAGTGGAGGGTTTAAGGGCTTTAGCGTGGCCCTTCCATTCTCCCCCCCCCACCCCCACCTCGAGGCTCAGAGTGGATGAAGATAAGATGGAGAACATTGCGGAGGTTCTTGAAATGGTGGAACCAAGTCATCAGGCTGTTGAAAGCTTTAGCTTTTTGTTGCTGCTTCCTTTAGTGACTGTAGCGTTGTCTCCATTTGCCCCTCCATCAGTGGAGGATTCGTTCATTGAGCAAATAAGATGCTGACCTCCAGCGGGTCCTGGGTCCTGTTTCAGGCTCCAGAACCCGTACCCGCCTTCCGTTTGCGTCCAGGGATTGTTAGATTAGGTCATTTTTGGCTTTGGGGACTTGAAGCTCCTTAAGAAAAGAGTGATATTTGGAATCCAATATCAAAAAGAGGCCATCGACACCCGTCCCGTGGAGAGAGCTGCTGTGCAGCGGGGCCCTCGCCTACCGAGTGACCTCAGGCCCGACTCCCGGCAAGCGGCCACAGGTCCTAAGGCGGCGAGGGGCGGGGCGAGGCGGGGCTGGCGCCCGGGTACCTGCGGCGGCCGGCAGAGGGCAGCCAGGGAGCGCGCCCGGCGGCAGGGACGACCCGCCCCCCCCCATTCCAGGTGAGTGTGGCTAAAGTGGGGCCACCCCTCGTCCGGGGTCCAGTCTCGGAGGGCCGAGGGTGAGGGTGGGTGTCTGGCTCCCTGCGGGGCCCAGGCGGGCGCGCGGGGCGGCTGCGGAGCAGCGGGCGAGACCCGGGACCTCTCGCCTCGCGGGTGGGGGCGAGCTCCGGGGGGCCGGCGGGGCGTTCCAGGCCGAGGCGCCGCACTCCCGTCCCCGCCGCGCCCGCCGCGCGTCTCTCCAGGAGCCCGGGTTGGACCCGAGCGGCCGCAGGCAGCGCCCCCCATCCCGGAACGGCGTGGGCCCCGGGCCTGGCCTGTTGTCGGCCGGGGGCCCGCGGGGGAGCGCGTGGTGCGCCCCGAGGTGGGGCGCAGCTGTGGGCAAGGCGGGGGCGGCCGGGTGGGGGAGGGGAGTGGGCGGCGAGCGCAACTGCAGACGCCAGGCGGCGCTGGGGTGAGCGTTCCCCGCGAGCGAGTCAACAAGTGCCGTGTTTACCGAGCGCCCGCCGCCGGCTGCCCGCCGGGGCGCGCACGTGCGGCGAAAGGGGCCCCGGTGTGGCGGAGCCGCCGCCCCTCTGCGCTCAACCTGCCCTCGGTGAGGATCCCACACTCCGGGTGATTGGCTTGGGGAGCCTCCGTGGGCCCGTGCCTGAGCTGTTGCCCGTCGTTAGGTGGTCGGGAGTGGGACTCCTGTGGCACGTGCGTGCCCAGGAACGTGTGAGTGCGGGATGCGGGTATTTCTCACTGGCCAGACGGGATTCCTCTGGTTCACTCTGCCCACGTCTTTCAATGTGGGAATCCTGCCCTGGGTTTGTTTTCTCGCCCTCCAGAAAGCCACTTCCAGCCATCAGGCAGGCCCTCCTGTTTTTCCCAGGCAGAAGACTTGGGGAAGTGTTGAGATCCATCCAGGGTGCCTTGTTGCTTTCAGGATGCAGGCTCGGGGCTCCTAGTGGTGCCCATGACACTTGCGCTGTTGGGGCAGAAGCCCCCTTTTTGGGGGGCAACAAGGGCTCTGCCAGGAGGTCTGAGATTTTTGTCCCCTGCCTGGCTTCTGGGAAGGCTGAGGACCTGATTTTCCCATCTGGGTGGTCTGTACTGTCCCCTCACCCCTGCCAATTCCTTCCCCTGAGGTCGTTCTAGGGAGAAGTATGATGCAGAAGGTAGAAACCCATCCTCAGTGAGATCAGGGCCAGGGGGATTCTGCTGAGTGATCAGGTTCCACCTGTGCTGCTTCATGGGACTCTTTGATCTTCCTAGCAGCTGGGGGCTGGGGGAGCCAGGGGTGGCCCTGGGCACCCTGGTAAAGAGCATTGTCAGATCCAGGTCTATGGTCCAGTCTCTGCCCCTTCTCTTCCCTTCCCTCCACCTTGAGCGAATGTGCTCTTCCCGGGGTCTCCATGCCCCTCATCCTCCTGCCTGTGACATCCACTTGCCTTCTCATCTCATGGGTGGGGGCGGGGAGGAATCATGCATCAGAGGCCTAAGCTTCATTTCTTCTTTTCTCTCACTGTCACATTTTCCAGACAAGTGCTCTGCACCTGGTTCTGGCCTCTCAGCTCCAAGCCGCCCTTCTTAATCCTCTGCAGCCTGGTGCAGCCCAGCCCCACCACTGCTCTGCTGGAACTGTTTTCCTGAAAGTCATCTTGTTTCCAAACGCTGCTGGTTTGCTGCCTTGGTCCTTCCACCTGGGGAGTAGACCCTGTGTGCATGCAGCCTGCTCTGCAGTCTGCTTTGCTGTGATTTCTAGGGTGTCCTGCTCTCCTTGTTTGGTTCTTCTCCATTGTTCTTTCTCTTTGGACCCCCCCCCATAGCGGGATGTTTTTTGGGGTGCTGTGTTTAGCTTCCCAGCAGCTTTCTTCAGCAGCCCCATGGGGCAGCCCCTCTCTCTGGCTTCTAGCACCAGTCCTGGCCCCCCTCGGATGCTCCAGTGACCCCCAAACTTGATGCATCTGAGTCTGGCCTCCTCCTCCCAGGAAGCTGCTCTCACTTGCTGCTCGGGAGTGGGGTTCCCTCCTCTGTTATATTCCCTTCTCCCTGAAGTATGTCTGCCTCTCACCGCCCCTCTGTGAACCGGCTACCACGGTAGGCCTTGAACATCTCGGTCCAGGCTCCAAGGCCCTTTAGTGGGTCTCTCTGATGCCAGCATCCAGTCCGGCCTCTGTGGTCCATCTGCTGCATCACCTGTAGATGGATGATCCCTGACTCCTGCTTTGGCCCTGTGGCTGACCCTCCTCCCTCAGCAATCTTCAGAGGCTCCACATTCCTCCCACACAAAGCCATTCCTCCCACACAAAGCCGATCTCTTCCTCCTAGAGTTGAAGTCTCCTCCTGCATGGGCCCTCACTCTCCCCAACCAATTGCCAGGCCTGCAGCTTCTTCCCTCCCTACTGTGGCCAGCTCTTTTGTCCCTACCACCCCCCCCCCCATCCCTGCTGAGTCCTGTTGCCTTGGGAAAGCTTTGTGACTCCTCTGGCTGCACTGGGGGCCCTTTTCTTGGCTTTCCCTCTGCATCACACCCCTGGTGCAGCTCTCTGCTGCTGATCTCTGGCTCTTTGGGCCGCTGAGGCCTGTTCCCTTTCTCCTGGATCCCCAGGACCCAAGCCCCTGCAAGCACTCAAGAAAGGACTTCCCAGCCCCAAACGCTGGGCATACCTCCCTGTTATCCTTCAGAGTCTGGCTGAAACCACACCTCTGGCCTAGACTCTTCCACCCTTCCGGATCACCATCTGTCTACACCTCCTCTGAGTTATGGATGGATTCATTACAGTTTGTGCCACCCAACAGAATGCTTTGTTCTCTGCCATCAGCCTCCAGTTATATCGCAGGTGTGAGAGAGCATTTTCTGGCCCCACGCCACAGCGGCTATTTACTGAGTGGTCATTAAGAGTGGGGCAGGGTGCTGATCTTTCCCGTGTGTGTGTGTGTGTGTGTGTGTGTGTGTGTGAGAGAGAGAGAGAGAGAGAGACAGAGAGACAGAGAGACAGACAGAGAGAGAGATCCTCCCAGTGCCCAGAGGGGTGGGTGCTTCAATTCTGCCATCATTGTCTCTTCCTGCCCATGAGGACACCAACCCAGAGAGCCTGAGCAACTTGCCTTCGTCGCACAGCTTGTGGGTGGGCAGGGCAGAGGCTGGAACTCCAGTCGGCCTGACTTCCAAGACGTTTCCAGTGCTAGGATTTGCCATTTGGGGAAGCGTGTGCTTCCGTCCAAGGAGTCGTCTTTGTCCTCTTGGCACCTGGCCCAGGTGTGTGGGCTGTGCCCATGGCGTGGTCAGCTGGTTGCTTTGGGATTCCAGGAAAAGACTTTGTAACAGAACAGATGGTTAATGGTGGGGCAAATGACTCAGGGAGGCTGTGACATCTGCCCTGAGGCCCTAGAAACAGGACGGCTGTGTGTGTGTCTTTTTTTTTTTTTTTTTTTAAAGATTTTTATTTATGTATTTGGCAGACAGAGATCACATGTAGGCAGAGAGGCAGGCAGAGAGAGGAGGAAGCAGGCTCCCTGCTTGAGCAGAGAGCCCGATGTGGGGCTTGATCCCAGGACCCTGAGATCATGACCCGAGCCGAAGGCAGAGGCTTTAACCCACTGAGCCACCCAGGCGCCCCCGTGTGTGTGTCTTAAGTAAAAGTTGTGGTACAGAGAACCCTGCAGGGCCCTCTGGTAGCTGGGGTCATATCTGTCCCCTAAGGCACTTTTACCTTTTTTTAAATTTTTTTTTGGTCAAGAAAATCAACTCCCCCCACCCCCAAACTGTACTGCCTTCAACCTTCAACAGAAGAAGTTTCCTGGCCCTTCCTTCCCTCTGCAGGTCACTGCCATATGAAAATGAGTTCCAGCTGTGAAGTACGGTTGCCATGGCAACCACTAGCGTGAGGCCCTGAGTCTCTTGCTCCTAGGTCTCTCTACTGTAAGCTCTGAGGGGCTTTTTTCCATCTCTGTCGCCTAAAAACACAGAATACTACGCTTTGCTCTCTTCTTTTGCATAAACATTAAAAAATGTCGTGTTTCTTGGGCAGTGGTTGCTGGGCACTGTCCCTGGGCTGCTGGCATGTGCCATTAATAATGACTCTAGAAAGGTGCCCCCGGTTTAGGCCTTATTTTGAGTGAAGGTCATCGTGCTGTGTATCCTCAATGACTGGAGAGGCCGGGGGGTGGGGGTAGTGGTTTGGTGTGGTGGGGATGACTTTTGGGTGCCACTCTGCTCCCCTGGGAGGTGGCTGAGATTGCCTTCAGTCGCTGCCCCCTTCTGTGTTAGAGCCTTGCTAGGCTCTCCTGGGGGGTGGGCCTCCCAAAGCAGGGTGCATCACGGGGGCTGAGAGAGGGTGCCTTTGGCAGTGGTCGGAGCTCCTGACATTGACTAAGACACTGTTCCCTTATTTCATCCTCATCCAGGTGAAGGGCAAAGTACTTTTATTATCCCTATTTTATTTTGTTTTTATTTATTTATTTATTTTTGAAAGACTTTATTTATTTATTTGACAGAGATCACAAGTAGGCAGAGAGGCAGGCAGAGAGAGAGGGGGAAGCAGGCTCCCTACAGCAGGGAGCCTGATGTGGGGCTCGAACCCAGGACCCTGGGATCATGACCTGAGCTGAAGGCAGATGCTTAACCATCTGAGCCACCCAGGCTCCCCATCCCCATTTTATAGGTAAGGAAATTGATGTGTCGAGAAGCAAAGCGCTTGCCGGAGGACACACAGCAGTGGTCCTAGAAGGTGTGGCCCCTGTGGCCAGTGCCCTTTACTTGGTGTAGCCCGTGGAAGGACAGTGTTTAAAGACCGAAAGGGTGAATTGGCGAGGTAGGGTATGTTGGCTTTCTCAAGACTGAGGCTTAAAGTGGTGGTTTTCCACTTTTTATTTATTTATTTTTTTTCAGTTTACCTCTATTTTTTAATTTTTTTTTTAAAGATTTTATTTATTTATTTGACAGACAGAGATTTCAAGTAGGCAGAGAGGCAGGCAGAGAGAGACAGAGAAGCAGGTTCCCCGCTGAGCAGAGAGCCCGAAGCAGGACTCAATCCGAGGACCCTGGTACTATGACCTGAGCCGAAGGCAGAGGCTTTAACCCACTGAGCCACCCAGGCACCCCAGTTTACCATTTTTTTAAAAAAGATTTTATTTCTTCATCTGAGAGAGAGAGAGAGAGAGAGAGCACAAGTAGGGGAGAGGGCCTGACTGGGGAACCTGACATGGGGCTTGATCCCAGGACTGGAGGATCATGACCTGAGTGGAAGGCAGATGCCCAACCATCTGAGCCACCCAGGTGCCCTTTCAGTTTGCCAGTTTTTTTTTTTTTAAGATTTTATTTATTTATTTGACAGAGATCACAAGTAGGCAGAGAGGCAGGCAGAGAGAGAGGGGGAGGCAGGCAGAGAGAGGGGGGGGAGGCAGGCTCCCCGCTGAGCAGAGAGCCTGACTCAGGACTCGATCCCAGGACCCTGGAATCATGACCTGAGTCGAAGGCAGAGGCTTTAACCCACTGAGCCACCCAGGTGCCTCAGTTTGCCAGTTTTTATGTCTTAAGGGCAAAAGGCTGTGGTGAAAAGGCATGTACTTGAATGTTTATAACAGCGCTGTTTGTAATCGCCAAAACACTGGAAATCACCCAACTGCAGTAAGATGGACAGATAAATTGGGGGGAATACACACGCTAGAACACTCGACTACAGCGGGGATGGCCCATTTACAGGCACACGGAACATGGATGTATCACACAAACCATATGATTGAGTCTCTTTAGCTGCTCTACCACCTGTGAATGTTCAGACTGTAGTTACTCGCAACTCCAAACTGCCATGAAGACTGTTCAGAACTTTCCACCTGTGCACACATGCCGGAGTTTCCTTAGGGCAGATCCTGGGAAACAGAATCCTTAGGTCATAGGGCAGATGCATTTTTTAGTTTAACAATTGATGTCCACATGACATTCTAAGTCTCAGATCCCACAGCTTTGACAATTTTTCAACCTGTGAAATTTCTTCTGGTCGGTTTTGGCCCCGCAGAGGTTGGTCTCTCTGGCATACTCTGTACCCTGGCTTTGTCCCATGGCTCTTCCTTCCTACTCACACCATCACCCAACAATGAGATGGGCTGCCCCTCTCACTTCCAAGCACAGGCCAATTGGCCACTCCTCCCGGCTATTCCGTGAGGGGACTCTTGGGTGGGGAGGAGACCCTTTTAAATCCAAGACACTGCATTTCTGAGAATCAGGATGTATCCTCGGTGAATGAGAAGGGGATTGAGGGCAACCAAAAGGCTACTTTATAAAACCCAGCATCAACCCAGCTGCTCGGATGGCCAGATCTAAAGACGAAAATCGCCAATACGTTGCTGGCTTGCGCACAGCAGCGTGAGTCAGGCTGGGCTGGGTAGTGATGATCACTCACCTTCCTTGCCAGGCAGACACACTGTAACTTTGTAACACTGCCCACAGCCGTCACGGCATCCCCCAGCTGTTGGGCTGCCATGGTGTACTAAGTGCTTTTACATAAGGTGCTCACCGCGTAACTCTGGTCTTACATAAGGTGCTCTGGTATTTTTAGCAGCATGCAGCTCCGTATGAAAGGAGATGCTCTCCCATTGAATGCCGTTCCCTTTCCAGGCTGGCCTGGCTGTCAGAGGGGTGAGGATGTCTGTGCTGAGGACTATAGCACCTGCCGGATTCTGCAATTTCTCCAGGTCCACCTGTCACCCCACAACCGACAGAAAGGGATGCATGTCACCTCGACTGCCCCCAGGCATCACGGCAGCAAGAAAAGGGCCATTACACTGACTTGGCCGATTCCCCACCAGCCACATCCAAGCTTAGCGAGTGCTCCCCAAACCCAACAGAAAGGAGGGGAACAGGGGGAAACCAGAGCTGATCTGGCCCTGCTTCCACATCCCCAGAGATGGCCCCCCAGAACCTGGGCACCCAGCCTTGTGTCACCTCCCAATGTCACCAGAAGTCCAAGGTTCCAGGTAGTCAAAGGGGTGGCATGTCTGTATTCATGTCTTGGGTCTAAGGTCACTGCTGCCTTTATTCTGGTTTTGCTAAATCTCTTTCGTTGTTGTTGTTTTGTTGTCAGAGAGAGCAGGTGCACAAGTAGGGGTGCAGCAGGCAGAGGGAGAAGCAGGGTCCCCGCTAAGTAAGGAACCCGATGAGGGACTTGAACCCGGGACCCTGGGATCATGACCTGAGCCAAAGGCAGGTGCTCAACCCACTGAACCACCCGGGCATCCTGTTGCTAAGTCTTGAAGTATGACACACATACAGAGAAGTACACATAACAAAATTGATGAATTTTCACGATATAAACACACACGTGACCAACACCCAGATAAAGAAAACATACCATTACTAGCCTCCTAGGAGCCTTCCTTATGCCTCCAGGAACCTATGACACTGACTTACAACACCTTCTATTTGTTTTGCCTTTTTTGCACTTTATATAAATGGAATCATATGGTACCAGGTATGAGTAGCCGGGAGTGGTGGCCGATTGGCCTGTGCTTGGAAGTGAGAGGGGCAGCCCATCTCATTGTTGGGTGATGGTGTGAGTAGGAAGGAAGAGCCATGGGACAAAGCCAGGGTACAGAGTATGCCAGGGAGACCAACCTGCGGGGCCAAAACCGACCAGAAGAAATTTCACAGGGACCAGGTTGATAAAGCTGTGGGATCTGAGGCTTAGAAAGGAATGTCATGTGGACATCAATTTGTTAAACTAAAAAATGCATCTGCCCTATGACCTAAGGATTCTGTTTCCCAGGATCTGCCCTAAGGAAACTCCGGCATGTGTGCACAGGTGGAAAGTTCTGGAACAGTCTTCATGGCAGTTTGGAGTCGCGAGTAACTACAGTCTGAACATTCACAGGTAGTAGAGCAGCTAAAGAAACTCAAATGTTCATACCCAGCAGTACTGTGCAGCTTTGAAAAAGTAGTAGTCAGAGGCACCTGGGTATCTTAGTTAAGCATCTTCTTTTGGCTCAGGTCATGATTTCAGGGTCCTGGGATCGAGCCCCGTGAGGGCTCTCTGCTCAGTGGGGTGTCTGCTTCTTCCTCTCCTTCTGCCCCTCCCCCTGCTTGTGTGCGCTCTCATTCTCTCAAATAAATAAAACCTTTTTTTTTAAAAAGAAGAAGAATTAGATCTTTATATAACAATATAGATGAAGGGCCCCTGGGTGACTTAGTCAGTTAAGCGTCCAACTCTTGATTTCAGCCAAGGTCATGATCTTTTAGGGTTGTGAAATCAAGCCCCAAGTTAGGCTCCACACTGGGCATGGAGCCTGGTTAAGATTCTCTCTCTCTCCCTCTTCCCTGCCCCCCTAAAACAAAACAAAACTATATATATGAATATATATATATGAAATAATATAAATGAATCTCTAAGACTATAGGGGGAAGAAAGCCAAGTTTCAAAGTGGTAAATAGATTATGATGCTATTTGTAGAAATATATACACATAGTCCTTTATACTTTATATGAGTACGCATACATGCAGCACACATCTATATGTAAAAGCATATAAAATGGTCTAGAAAAATATGTTCCAAACCAATAATAAAAGATGTTATCTCCAGGGAAGGGAGAAGGGGACCAGATTTGTGGGGGGGGGGGGTGGGGATGATCAAAAGGAAATGTATCCTTCTCTGATATTTAAAATTTTTTAAATTATATTTAAATTGGTAAGTTAATTCATATACCTCAAATAATTCACTCATTTTAAGTATACAATCTATTTAAATCCATAAAAAGAAAAGTATTTATATAATTAGAGGTTAATACTAGTCTAACCCCCTTTGTGATAGGAGACTTTCCTCAGTGCATCTCTGAGCACTGATGGACCGTGACACGCTCACTGTTTAGTGCTTGGCTTTTTTTTTTTTTTTAAGATTTTATTAATTTATTTGAGAGAGAGAGAGAGAGAGAAAGCATGAGAAGGGGGAGGGTCAGAGAGAGAAGCAGACTCCTGCCCAGGGGGACTTGATCCTGGGACTCCAGGATCATGACCTGAGCCGAAGGCAGTTGCTTAACCCACTGAGCCACCCAGCGCCCCTAGTGCTTGGCTTTTAAGGGCAGCTGGCATAGGTGGAAAGTCTTCCGTTGTTTGAACTGAGGTAGCCTCTTTGTTGTTCTGCCTCTGAATCTGTCCCTTTGGCGCCATCTCAAATCAGCCTTTTCCATGGGCTGGGATTTTCACTGGTGCAAGATCTCTGTCATGCCCACCTGCTCTGGGGAGAAATAGTCCCCTCTTAAAGGGGTTCCTTGTAGAGTCTGTAGGGTCCCAGGGATCACGCATTCCAGATCCCAGACTGTGCTGGGCACCTGGCTCGAAGCCGTCCTAAAGTTGTGCAGAACAGGACCCTCTGCCCTGATGTTGCTTGACCACGACCTAACACTTTTTCAAAGTAATGGTCTTTTGAATTATAAAAATAACTCACATTCCCTGTGGAAATTTAGAAAACACACAGAAACGCAAGAAAATAAAAGCCATTGATTCTCAACCCCCAGAGATAACTGTTGTTTAACTGTTTTAAAATTGAGATCATTCTATATACATGATTTTATAACCTGGATTTTATTTAACATGTTTGCTTATCTGTAAGAATGATGATTGAAATATATGCAACACACTTTTTTCTTAGTTCACGGTTTTAAAATTATTATTATTATTTTTTTAAGATTTATTTGAGAGAGAGCATGTACATGCTCTCACATGTGTACAAGAAGGGGGAGGGGTGGAGGAAGGGGCAGAAGGAGAGAGTCTCAAGCAGATTCTCTGGTGAGCACAGAGCTGACAGGGGGCTTAGTCCCACGACCCTGAGATCATGACCTGATCCAAAATCAAGAGTTGGACTGACCAAGCCACCTAGGTGCATCTGTGTGTTTTTTTTTTTTAAGATTTCATTTATTTATTTGAGAGAGAGAGACAGTGAAAGAGAGCATGAGAGAGGAGAAGCAGACTCCCTGTGGAGTTGGGAGCCGGATGCGGGACTTGATCCTGGTACTCTGGGATCATGACCTGAGCCAAAGGCAGTTGCTTAACCAACTGAGCTACCCAGGTGCCCCGGTGCATCTATTTTTAAATTTTTTTTTTAATATTATATTTAGGGGCACCTCAGTGGCTCAGTCATTAAGCAGCTGCCTTCGGCTCAGGTCATGGTCCCAGGGTTCT
Organism: Martes martes; assembly: GCF_963455335.1. Taxonomy (NCBI): domain Eukaryota; kingdom Metazoa; phylum Chordata; class Mammalia; order Carnivora; family Mustelidae; genus Martes; species Martes martes. The sequence goes on along the minus strand of NC_137904.1, from coordinate 20,940,391 downwards.
GGGATCGAGCCCCGCATCAGGCTCCCTGCTCAGTGGGAAGCCTGCTTCTCCCTCTCCCACTGCCTCTGCTTGTGTTCCCTCTCTCGCTGTGTCTCTCTCTCTGTCAAATAAATAAATACAATCTTAATAAATAAAGATTATATTTGAGAGAGAGATTGAGGCAGAGAGGGACAATAAGAACGAGCAGGAGGTAGGGACAGAGAGAAAGGGCGAAACAGGCTCCCCACTGAGCATGGAGCCCGATGAGGGACTCAATCCCAGGACTGTGGGATCATGACCTGAGCCAAAGGCAGATGCAAACTGACTGAGCCACCCAGGCGCCCAGCCCCGGGATCTTTTTTTTTTTTTTTTAAACATTTCTTTTCTTTCTTTCTTTCTTTCTTTTTTTTTTTTTTTAAGATTTTATTTATTTGACAGAGAGAGATCACAAGTAGGCAGAGAGGCAGGCAGAGAGAGAGGGGGGAAGCAGGCTCCCTTCTGAGCAGAGAGCCTGATGTGGGGCTCAATCCCAGGACCCTGGGATCATGACTGGAGATGAAGGCAGAGGCTTTAACCCACTGAGCCACCCAGGTGCCCCTTAAACATTTATTTTCAATTGGATATGTTGGAATATAAGAAGTTACTGACTTTAAAAAATTATTGTGAAATGTATGTATACAAGAATATATAAAATATACATGTACAGTTTAAAGGAGAATGATGAAACCGATGTCTGCCTACCTAGCTTAAGAAATAGAGCACCGCTAGCCCTTTAGAATTGCTTTTCTGCCTCTCCTTAAATGGCTCTCTCTCTTTCCCACCCCCAGGGGACGCACTAACCTGGATTTTGTTATAATTATTAACCTTCTGTCCTTCATAGCTTCACCATACGGGTTTATATCCTTCAACGATATGTTGTTGGATTTTTGTATGCTTTTGAGGTATTGGCAGTGGACTCAGGCCGGATCCGTTTTTAAACTGATACGTGTGTGTACGTGTTGTTGACATTCACCTGTTGTTGCATGTGGCTAGTACCCAGTTTATTTCTCCCTGCCACTTGTTGATGGGCATTTGGGTTGTTTCTGCTTTTCTCTACTATCTCCAACATCCTCTCCATGTGTAAATTTCTCTAGGATGTTTACTTGGGAGTAGAATTACAAGGCCATAGGCCCGTGTGCTCCTTCACCTCCTGTCCTTTCGAAGCCACATGTGCTCCCCGAAGCCCTGGACCAGAGTATTGGTTGCTTGGCGTCTTCACCAATCCTTGGTATCATCCACTTTCTTCGTTTTCATCAGTCTGGTGAGTAGGAACTGGTATCTTACTTTGGTTTAAATTGGCATTTCAAGGGGTGCCTGGCTGGCTTGGTTGGTGGAGCATGTGACTTTTGATCTTGGGGTTGTGAGTTCGAGCCCCACATTGGGTATAGAGATTATTTAAAAAAATAAAATAAAATAAAATCTTGGGGCACCTGGGTGGCTCAGTTGGTTAAGCATCTGACTCTTGATTTCAGCTTAGGTCATGATCTCAGGGTCCTGAGATCGAGCCCCCAGTCGAGCTCCATCCTGGGCCTGGAGTCTGCTTGAGATTCTCTCCGCCTCCCCCTCTGCCCCTAACCACTCCCTGCACTCATGCTTTCTGTCTCTCTCTTAAAAAAAAAAAGTAATAATAACAAAATCTTTTTAAAAATTGGCATTTTGATAATTATGGCTAACACCGAATATATTTATGAGCGATTTGTGCGTCCCCATTTATGTACCTGTACTTTTCTTTATCCATTTCTTTCCTATTAGACTTTTTGTCTCTTCCCTTCCCCTCCTCCAGGTGGTGCCCAATTAGATTATTACTGATTCAAAAAAAAAAGATATTGGATTCATAAGTGATCCTCCCACATTCACATTCTGGTACTAATTCTTTGTTTATTATGTGTAATAAACACTTCTCCCAGCTTATGGCTAGCTTTTTCACTATCTTAATCGCATCTTTTATTTTTCTTTTTGAAGATTTTTTTTATTTATTTATTTGTCAGAGAGAAAGAAGAGCACAAGCAGGGGGAGAAGCAGGCTCCCCACTGAGCAGAGAGCCTGATGGGGGGCTCCATCCCAGGACCCTGGGATCATGACCTGAGCTGAAGGCAGACGCGCTCAGGGACTGAGCCACAAAGGCGCCCCTTGTCAAAGGCTTCTTCCTCTCTCACTTAACATAATGTCTTGATACTTGTCGTTGGTGTGTGCTTCCTTTTGATTGCTGTCATGCTCCATTGTATGGATATGTACCATTTACTTACCCGCTAGCCTATGGATAGACCCCTGTGCTGCTTTGAGTTTTTGGCTGTTGTAAACAGAGCAGCCCTGAGTTCCTTGTTGACATATGTTTTCAGGTACCTTATGTATATTATTTCTCTTACATGTTTTACTTCTGTAGGGAGTAGTAGAGTTGCTGGGTCATAGGTTAGGCCTAACTTTTTTTTTTTTTTTAATAGCATAAGATCTGTTCAGAAAACTACTCACATCCTAAGTACACTGCTTGAGTAATTTTTGAAAGTGTACGCTGTCATGTAGCCATCACCCAGGTCAAGGGGTGGGATCTGGGCCCACACTGGGCGGGTCAGCTGGGCTGCCATTCTGGGATCTGACACTTGTGCTGAGTCAAGCAATCAAGGAAACTAGTGGAGTCACTGTCTTTGCAGCGTTGCTGAAGAGACTTTGCAGTCCGGCCTCTTGCCGCTACTAGATTTCCTGTTTTTTTTTCCACATCAGCACCTTCAGCCTTGCCATCGTTTCTGACCTAGGAGGTATCCCTCTGGTGAATTCCTCTGTGCTCACGTCAGCCCGCCCTGGCTTCTGTTGCTTGCAGCCAAACTGCTAGCCCCCATATATTAGTGGATTGCACCCCTCATCTTGCTAGAACTGTCTTAGCAGTGCTTTTAACCAATCCCTATATTTTTATAACCAATCCCTATATTTTTATATGACCCCATTTGAACCCTTGGACTCCTGGGCTAACAAGGTGAGCTCTCGGACAGGTAGTCACTTTACGTCTAATTAAAAAGTTGGTGGCAAAGCTACTTCAAACATTTGGGCTTGGCAAATCTTTGTTTTGTTTTGTTTTGTTTTCTTTCCCCTCTAACTTTAAATTTAGTTTGGAGTTTTGGAACAGTTTTCTCTCGGTCCCTGGTGGGAAGTTAATGGAGAATGCTGGCTTAATTTAGAAGATGAAATGTAGGAGTGTGTATGATTTTCTGAACTTCATTTTTGGAAACCAGGTTCATTTCTCTTGCTCCTCCAAGTGGAGCGCTTGGGGGGCCAGAGGAGGGGGAGCTCGGGGCACTGATCAGAGGGTAGACCCAGAGTCGGGGTTCTTCCGCACCATCCCTCAGGGACCGTTTGCCTAAGAAGGCTCAACATCCAAATCGTTCTATTCTAAGTGGGGCCTCATTGAAAGTAAAAAGGGAAATGAAGTCATTTCTGGTTGCTCTTTAAATGTCATTGAATCACACTGATTAGTGATAGGAGATGACCCAATTCCGATTGGTGTCTGAGTTGTCACAGTGCTTGTCCTCCTTAATGTCAGGGTCTGGGAAAGTGTTTGATCAAGGGGCAGGGGCCATGGGTGAAGTTTGCCAAAAAAGGTCAGCGACAAATGTGAAGTCCTTTCTAACCTCAAATGATAAAACCCAGTCTAGGTTGTGTCTTGGGGCAGCTGCCCGAGTGGCCCGCATTTACTGTTTCCATCCCAGGGCCTTTCTGGACGGCCGGTTCCTGCAGCCGTCTCTTCCTGCCAGTTCTAATTTTTGAGGCGCTTTCCTCATTTGTGGAAGCCTCAGCTTTGGGGTCTAATTATCCCGGCCTAATGTGAAGAGTTTTCTCTCACTGTCTGGGCTTGTTAGGACCTTACACTTAAGACTTGGGCTCAGCAGAAACAGGACCTGGTTCTTCCCTACATAGCCTCCCCCTCTCCCTCGAAAGGGTGCTGCTAGGCCTGTCACTCAGCTGCTTGGATCATCTTGCTTGGCCTAAGCTTCAGGTAGCCATGGCTGTGCTGGGTTTGCCAAAGTCATTTTTGCAAGCTGAGCGTCCTATGAGGGCACCACACAGAAGACAGCTTCGACTTACGTAGTTGATGACAGTGATTTTCCAACAAATGGACATTAAGTCTCTTGTTTTCATGTTACCAGTGTACTGTAATAATTTTCCAACAGTGGGGAGAGAAGCACCTTGGATAAAAGGAGCCTCCTCTCATCCCACACAAAATGGGTCATGGACTGGGATGGCCTCAGACTGCCTGTAAACCTGTCTTTGGATTTGGGTCCCGTGGGGAACTGCATTGCCCTCGACAGGGTGATGGGGGATAACTTGGCAGGGGAGGGACCTTGGGACCAAGCAGGCCTCGTGTGGCATCTCAGTTGCCTTCGCAGAATTGAAACTTGGTGCCTGGGTCCCTCTCTGGGGTCCTCCCAGAGAGGACAAGCCAAGGGAGCTGCCAGAATTCAGTTATGGGCTGACCTCACTTTGCGCAGGCCTGTCTGGAGCATGGGTGGAAGAGCTACTTAGGGTTTGAGGGTTTGCCACCACAGGTCCCTGCCCTGGAGCAGGCTCCCTGACATCACTCTGAGTGCTGAGCTCTGCGGACTGTTAAAGAACATGGGCTCCTAGGGCGTTAGTGTTGGAGTCTGGGGCAGGCATGTGGGATGGCCAGCACGCTGAGATAGCTTGGGAGCTGCTGCGCTCGGAGGAGGGCTGGGTGGCAAGGAGGGCTGTGTGCTGGGGAGGCAGGGTGGGGAGGTGGGGGGTGGGGGTGGGAAGGTAAGGCACCTCTCCAGAGGCTGGCAGGGGGTAGGTTATCCGCAGGAGGCTCACGGGCAGTCGTAGGGTTCTGACACACAGGCGAGGCCAGCAGGGTGGTAGAGCTTCGGAAGCCAAGGGAGTGAGGCTTCAGCAGAGAGGAGGGCGGCCTGTAGCTGGCCCAGAGCCAGAAGTGCCCGGGGTCTGTAGGATGCGGTGGGGGCCTAGCATGAGCAGCACAGAAGCTGGATTGCTTCCTGGGTAAAGGGCAAGGGGCTCTGGGTTCAGACTTAGAGGTTTCATCCTGTCTCTAGCACTCCCTCCCTCTGTGACCTTGAAAAGTTGCTTCACCTCTCTGGACCTCAGTTACCTCATCTGTAAAATGGAAACAGTGAGTCCCTGTGTTGCTATCGTGAGGATGAAATGAGAAGTCTTGGACAAAGCATTTAGAACGATGCTTGGCATGTGGGTGAGGGTGATTCTTATTGCTTGTAACGAGTTCTTGGTTTGGCCTTTGGGGTGTCCTCTGGGCCTTGGACCTGCCTGCTGGTGGGGTTCATACTCAGACATCAGTGCTCTATCTATTTCTGGAACCCACATACCTGCTCCCTTTCTATGGAGCTGTGAGCTCAGTGAGTTCGATGTGTCTCTCAGTTTAATCTTCAGATTTCTGGTGGCATCTCCTCTTTCTGCTCTCTGCCTGGCCTCTGTTCTCTTTGATCCCTAAGTTTATTTGTTATTGCGTTTAGTCCCCAAGCTGCCTCAAGCCCTCCTTGAAAGAGACAGTTATACATTGTGAATGGATGAGTATAATCTTAGATCATACCTTGAATCAGGGTAACAATGTAAGGGGTAGGCTCTGCCTGCCCGTGTCCCTGCCCACTCCTCTTTACCTGAGTTTGGGGGAATCAGTGGAGGCCCTAAGAAGGGTCAGTCACTGGGAACCCCTGCCCCAAACCCACTGCAGAGAAACCCAGATTTTTCTGGTTGTGAAGATGTGCTCTCAGGCCGTGTTGGGTGTTGGTGAGAGGGTGGGTGGAGGAGGACAAAGACGAGCTCCCATTAAGCTCCACTGTGTGCCTGGTACTGTGCAGGTGCCTAATCCGCTTTGGGCTTCTCCAGCAGCCAGAAGGCTCCCACTCGGGATCATTATTGTAGAATTCTAGGGAGTTTATTCTGTAAGTCTGGAGGAGGGAGGTGGGTCTACCGTAGAATCAGTTAGCACCCAGTCATGGGCCATATGAAGGACCAGATGGAAGACCTTCCCCAGGACTTCCTTGTGCTCCTCAAACTTGCCAAGACATATGTCTCAGTCATCTCTCGCCACAATATTGCCGCATAACAAACCACCCAAAACCCACCAGCATATGGCAGTAAGTGGTTATTCCTCATCATGGGTCTTTGGGTTGTGTGGGGTCTGGCTGACCTAGGCTGCGCTCAACGGGATTTGTTGACTTCACGCTGGGAGTTGGGTTTAGGTGTGTTCCGTGTGTCTGTGATCATTTGGACCAGTGACCACAAAGATATGTTTGTGTCATGGTGACAGGCAGGAGTACAAGAGAGCGAGCTCAGGGGCACAAGCACATTTCAAGCCTTCTCTCACATCGTATCCGCTGACATCCCATCAGCCAGTCCCAGGCCGTGTGGTCAGTCCCAAGCCAAGGGACAGGGAAGTACACTGCCCACCACGAGACCATGGCAGAGTGTGGCTATCTTATACAGTGACTGGAAGTAAAGAATTGACCCCAGTAACTCAGTCTACCTTGGGATGACTTTCATTCATTCACTCCGTAAATATTTTTTTTGAAAGACTATGGTGTGCTGTCACTGTGCTGCCTCTGGGGATAGAGCAGTGAACAAAACAGTCCTGGTTCTTGCCTTATGGAACTTCTAGTGAGGGACACACACACACACACACACACACACACACGTGCGTGCATGCATGCAAGAGCTACTTCTGTTGTTAATTATTTAATTACAGTTGTAATCATCCCTACAAAGGAGAAGTAAAGAGCGCTGGGGGGCATGTGCAAAAGGACCTGACCTAGTCCAGGGAGGAGGAGATGGTTGAGCTCAGAAATGAAGGGCAAGACTTAATCGAGCAAAGGATCCCTGATAAGACTTACGGCTGACTTCTCATCAGAGACCATGAAAACCAGGAGGCAGTGGGGCGACAAAGTGCTAACACAAAAAAGACCGTCGACTAAGAATTCTACATCCAGAATCAAATCTATCCTTCAGAAGTGAAAGAGAAATTAAGACATCTCAGATAAATCAAAACTGAATTTGTTGCTGTCAGCCATGCCCTACAAGAAATACTAATGAGAGTCCTTTAGGCTGAAATGAAAGGACACCAGACAGGAACTCATATCCACATGAAGAAATCAGGAGCACCTTTAAAGCTATAGATGTATTTTTTGGTAACTCCTTTCTTTTATCTGCATAAAGCAATAGTTATAAAACTGTGTTGACAGAGTGATAACATTAAGAGATATAGTTTGCATAGCAATAACAGCACAAAGGAGGGGAGAGGAGACAGAGCTATATCATAGTGGAGTCTTTGTTTATTGTTGAAATTGATTTGCTATTAATCAGAGCTAGATCATTTCAAGTTAAAATGTTAATTGTTATCTCCAGGATGCCCACTAAGAAAATAATTTAAAAATATGGAGTAAAAGAGAACTAAAATGGTATGCTGAAAAATCCTTATTTAAGAGCGCCTGGGTGGCTCAGTGGGTTAAAGCCACTGCCTTCGGCTCAGGTCATGATCCCAGCATCCTGGGATTGAGCCCCGCATCGGGCTCTCTGCTCAGCAGGGAGCCTGCTTCCTCCCTTCTCTCTCTGCCTGCCTCTCTGCCTACTTGTGATCTGTCTGTCAAATAAATAAATAAAACCTTAAAAAAAATCCTTATTTAACATAAAAGAAGGCAGTCATGGAAGAATGTAGGAATAAAAATACATGACATAGAGAAAACAAATAGCAAAATGGCATAAATCTTATCCATAATTGCATTAAGTGCAAATGGACTAAAAAGTCCGATAAAAGACAGGGATTAACAGAATGAATGAACCCAACTCTATACTGTCTATGAGAAACACACTTTAGATTTAAAGATACATGTCAGTGGAAAGTAAGGGAGTAGAAGAAGATACACCACATTAGCAGTAACTAAGAGCGAGCTGAGATGGCCATGCTGATAGCAGAGAAAATGTTTAAGACAGAAATAGTGACAAGAGACAAGACATTTTGTAATGTGCGTACATTACTGTTAACTGATCAAGAAAACATGTCAATTATATATGCACCTAACAAGGGACCCCTGAAATACTCAAAGTGAAAACTAACAAAGATGAGGGGAGAAGCAGACAATTCAACAGTCATAGTTGGAGACTTCAAGGTTCCAAAGTAATAGATGGACTGGGGCAGACCAGATCCACAAGGGAACACAGGGCTTGAACAACCCTGTCAACCAGGTAAGACTGACAGATGTCTACACAGCACGCTTCCCAACAGAAGCAGAGTCCACGTTCTTCTCAAGGGCTCAAGGAATTTGCTCCAGGAGATAACCGTATCCTGAAATAAGCCTCCTTAAATTTCAAAGGATCAAAATCCTTCAAAGTATGTTCTCTGCATACAGTGGAATGAAATTAGAAATCAGTAACAAAAGGGAATTTGGGAAGTTCACAAACAGATGGAAAGTAAGCACGGCTATCTAGCCGATGGGTCCAAGAAGTCATGAGAGAGATTAAAAAATACTTTGAGATGTAAGAAAATACGACATGCCCAAAGTTCTGGGATGCAGCTGAAGCCGTGCTTAGGAGGAAATTTACATTAAAAGTATTAATTAATTAATACTGTATTAATAAAGGAGAAAGACCTCAAATTAATAATCTTCCATCTTCAGAAACTGGAAGAAGAACAAACTAAATCCAAAGTGAGCAGAAGGAAAGAAATAATAAAGATTAGAGCACAGATAAATGAAAGAGTAGAAAAGGCAACCTGTTACATGGCCCCATTTATATGAAATGTCCAGAACATGCAAATTCATAGAGAAAACAAGGGGATTAGTGGTTGTTGGGAGGTTGCTGAGGGGAGGGAGAATGGGGAGTGAGTGCTGGGAGAGGGTGGGCTAGCAGGGAGGATTTTGGTTTTATCTTCAGATCAGTAGGAGGCTCCTGGAGGATGGACCTAGAGAGTTCCATTTTGGGTTGCATTTTGAAGAGCTGTCTGTGACCTTGGAGGAGAACGGATTGGAGAGGGTCAACAGTGGGTTTGGGGAGGCCTCTGCATTTCAGGGAGGTTATTGTTCAAGGTTCTCCCAGCTAGATGGAGTCAGACCTTCCTGGCCACTGATTGGAACCCCTCTGGGTGTTTTTCATCAGCCCAGAGACTGGCTGAGATCTCCTGGCTTAACGTGTGGTCGGGAACGGACCTCATATTCATCTGGCTAACGAGGGCTAGGTGGTTGCAAGCAATAGCCATTGAATAAAAATGGGAATTTATTGCCAGGTCACTGGAGTATCTCATGGAAGCTCAGGCCCCTGGAAGGGCTGAATCAAGCCCATGGACCCGAGGGAAACACAGCAGCCCTCTCTCTGACTCGTGTTTGCTTCAGCCTCATGTGGCCTCTTGTTTCCCACTGCACATGATCCTTTTCTTTCCTGGGTATCCACATGGGGGAAGTGGGCCCTCCACCAGCTCCTAGGTTTACAGCTTACTCTTCCAGAAAGCAGTTGAGACTCAGCCCATTTCCCAGATTTTCAAGGGGAAGGACTTCAACATCCCTGCTTGCACGGGACGCACCCCCAGAGGGTCAGTTGGGCCCAAGGGGGCTGGTCACAGTGTAAATGCTGGGCTTCTACAGCGCCCCCACCCCCAAAGGCAGTTGGGCAGCGGTGGTAAGGTGGAGGAGGGGAAGGGTCATCAGATAAAGGCCAGGTTCTTTTACGGCAGGGTGCCCCCCCAAACCGGACACACACACTTGGGGTAACTCGCTGCCTAAGACTGGTCTGCCCCCAGGGATAATCTACACGAGACCTTCTTCTGTCACTTGAACTGGTTTGCAGATTCATTCTTGATTGTCCATCTCCCCTACGCTTTTGGCCTTTACTTTCAGCCTCTGGCTGGGTCGGGAACGTTCCAGAATTTAGAATTAGTCTTACCACCTTTGTGAATTCTGTCCGTTCCCCCAGTAAAGAAAGACCTAACCGTTCCCCGCTGACCAATGTGTTGAAGAGGACCCCGGTTATTGTCATTGTCTCGTTTTCACCTGCTGCTTGAAACTCAGTGGCACTGACTTTAGGTACCTCCAAACCCTGGTGATTGTGGAGTAAATGGGCCTCTGATTGCAGACGGGAGGCCACAGGAAGTGCGTGAGACATCCGCTGGGAGGTGTGCATGGGGGTTGGCTGCCGGTGACCTCACACTGCCCCATGTTTTCCAGCCTCCGCTCATGCTCTTTACCTGGCCTGCAGGTGGTGCATGGGGCCTGGAGCCCTGGTCCTTGGCACCAGGGGGAGGTGGCGGCTGCCAATTCCAGTCCCAAGGAGTGTGATTGATCTGCACGGTGCTTTTTCTCTGGCTGTGAGAAGCCGGGACTTGAAGTCCTTCAGTCAGGCGCGGTTCTCAGACACTGGGGTGGAGGGAAGGGAGGGACAAGGAAGGACTCTGCATACAGATGTCAGCTCCAAAGGCTCAACTCTTGTGGAATGCCTCCAGCAATTGTAGGAAGCCATGCAGTGTGGCGTTTTCTTGTTCATGGTTGGGTGCTGGTTGCCCAGAATATTCTTTCCAGTGCTGATAATGATGCCGGCGGCATAAGCTGGGGGCTTACCGCTGATTAGCAGTCAGGAACCTCTCCATTTAGTCTCTGTTACAACTGAACAAAGTAAGTAGGACAGATTGTTTTATATGCATTCAGTAGTTGGTAAAACCTCAGGTTGCCCGGCGAGGGGCGGGGTGGTGAGAGTCGTTTTTCTCCTGTACTTCCGTCACTGCTGGTCCGAGCTGGGACGAAAGGCCCAGCCTCTCCTCTCTAATCCCAGATTCTCTTCACGGCAGGGCGTGGGGGTGATCCAAATGCTTTCGTTCTTTCTCGTCTTCCCCATCTTCTGCCCATCTCTCCCTGTAGGCCTCCATCTGGCTCCATGAAGGAATCCAGATTGCCCACAGGAATATAGCTTTCTCTCTAGATCTGGAATATAGACAACATGTAGAAATACGTCTTTGCAACAGAAACATAAAATAGATATTCTATGTCAGATCTAGAAGAGGGTGTTTTCTGTATACGTAGGTACATATGTTTGTATGTGTATGTGTATGTGATTAAATAGAAACCTGCAAAAGCAAGATCAGGAAAAATATAGATTAACCAGAAGGTCAGAACCAGGGAGAGAGAATACACGCTCAGGCCAGAGAGCTGTGCACAGTTGGCTGCCTCTGAACCACAAATTTAGCTCTGAACTCATGAGTGGTCGAAGCAGGAAAACGGTATTATTTGCACAGTCCATGTGGTCCATAAGGAATAGGATACCAGTCACTGGGGGATACTCCAGGCCATTAGATCTACAGGAAATTTCTTGCCTGCCTGGTCCTCTATGGGACTGCAAGTGGCACAGAAAATATGGGACATGGTGGTGTACTCCTGCTCCCGTGGGCAGATGTCACTGACCGGTCATGGCCCTTGCCTGCAGAGGCCAGACAGAACCTTGCCATCCTTCTAGCATGTGCTCTGGGCAGCCATTGCCGGGACTGTGCCCGCACCGGGCATGATGGCAGTGTTGGGAGCCACGAGAGAGCTGTGAGCGGAGAGCCGCATGCTCGGGCTTAGCGCTGCCGAGGTGTGACAGAGGCGGGCCTGTCCTGTGTGCACCGCAGATCCGTTTGCTGCGAAAGCCCTCTGGGTACCAGTGACCTGTCAGGGTGAGAAGAGGGGATAAATGCATCTGCAAGGACACGGACACACCAGCAGTTCCTGACTCACTCCAGCCACTCACTTGTTCCCCAGGTGTTTAGCAAAGTGTGCCTGGCCCACCGTCCTCTCCCTTCTGGGGCCCGTCACCACCTCCAAGATGCCCTCCTTGACTTCCTCTACTTTGGAGCTCATGAACCGTGCACTTTCCTCTCAGAGCCCCCATCACAGCTGGTACCGATGCATTTATTTGCGCTGATTTGTTTGGTGGCTCTGTTGCCCTCCAAGACATGAGCTCCAAGGCAGGGATGGGGTGTGTCTTGCTCATGCCCCCTCCTATGCCAGCATAGGCTTGGTCCATTGTAGGTGCCTGGTGCATAACTGTGGCGTGAATGAGTGAAAGCACAAAGGTGAAGCAGGTGCAGGCTTTTCCTGGTGAAGACCGGCATAAGGGAGCCAATGCCCAGCCCTGAGGGGTGTGGGGACAGTGTCAAAGGGGACAGGGAGATCAAGGAAGGCTTCTGGGAGTAGCCCCACTGGCTGAGTCTACAAGGATGAGGTGGAGGGGAGGGTCATCCAAGGCGGGGGGGGGGGGGGGTGGGGTGGGGGGGTGGTAGGTAGGGAGCTGAGGCACAGAGGCAGCGCTGGAGGAGGGAAGGGCCAGGATTACTTTGGAGTGCTGTAAGGGCAGTGGGGGGGGGGGTGGGGAGCTAGCTGCTGGAGCTGTGCTCAAAGGCGACTGGGGCAGCAGAGGGGAGGGCAGCAGTTTTGTAGGTGGAGCAGGGATGGGGTGGGGGAGGGACCTCAGGCAGGCAGGGGCAGAGGGGAGGAGGGCTGGGGAGATCACACCCAAGTGAATGCAGGAATAGTGGAGGCAGCCTTGTCTTTACATCCTGCTTCTCCTGTGCCTGTCAATCCTTGGGGACTGGGCAGGCTCTGGCTCTCCAGATCCCAGCGCAGCCCTGGCCATGCCTGCCGCCCCCGCTGGCCCGGCCCAGCTCTCTGGAGGCGCTTTGTGCCTCTGGTTCACTGCATAATGCTGTTGCCCACACATCCAATTTTATCTTATCTATTGCTTTTAAAGATTTTTTAAAAAATTATTCATTTGAGAGAAAGAGTGTGTGAGTGAGAGCATGAGCGGGGCGGGGGTGGGTGGAAAGAAAGGGAGAAGCAGACTCCCCGCTGAGCAGGGAGCCCAACACGGGACTCAGTCCTAGGACCCCGGGATCATGACCTGAGCTGAAGGCAGACACCTAACGACTGAGCCACCTGGGCCCCCCCCCCAACATTTCCAGTTTTAAAATGGAATATGTACTGATCATATTTGTAGCATTTTTTAAAAAAGATTATTTATTTATTTATTTGACAGACAGAGAGGCAGGCAGAGAGAGAGGCAGAAGCAGGCTTCCCACCGAGCAGAGAGTCCGACATGGGGCTCGATCCCAGGACCCTGAGATCACGATCTGAGCCGAAAGCAGAGGCTTAACCCACTGAGCCACCCAGGCGCCCCTGTAGCATGTTTTCTTGCACACAGCTTTTTAAAAATGCCTTTATTTTCCAGGAACAGATTTATTTTACTCATTTCCCACTCTTCTGCTTTTTAGGGTGTTTTTCACTTACATAAGGAACTTTTATTTCCCATTTATATTAAGTATCACATTACCCTCTTTCATATGCAAGTCACTCACTTTGTCCCTTTCAGCCTCCTTCTTGCAAATCTTACCTATGGATTCATGAAACAGTTGGGTTCCTACTTTCATGCTCAAGCCTGTTCGGTGAGGTTTTGACTAGAGAGGGTGGGGACACAGCAGTGACGGGGCCTTTTTGCTTGGGATTCCCACATCGCAGGATGATGCTGGATTGAGAGAGGCCAGAGGGGGCACACACGCCCCACATGTTAGTGTGGAAGGTTCTCGAGTCAGCATGCAAGACTTGCTTCCTTGCCGTTTGTTCTAGCTGCACTAGTCTGGTTGCCCTGGCAAATCTGGGGCTGTTGGGCCTGGCAGGTGAGCCAGAGTCTGGGAAGATCTGGGACAGCCTCACATAGCCCTGGGGCGTGCGGAGTGGGTGAACCTCCTGTAGTGGCTTGGGTGGATCCCGAGGGGACAGTTCAGTCGTGGGGACAGATGGGGAGGCTGCCACACCATCCAGGGGCCAGGGAAGAAGCCCACAGTGGGGTGGGGGGGCTTCCTCTGGGCATGCGGCTGCTGCAAAGGGCCCAAGTAGGCCTGGGAATGAACCCTGGGCATTTCAAGGGGAAGCAGCCACTGCCCTGGCATCTCCAGGCTAGATTGCTGCTGGCACAGCCCTCCACAGGGGCCGATGATCTCTGGAGCAGGAAGCTCCTTTCTAGGACGTTTCTGTTAACATGTCAAGCTCACCCAAATTTGTGTATACGTTTCTGCTCCTTCTCATTCCTGGAGAGGTGCTTTACTCAGGACTCTTGATTACAGCTGACAAAGACCTGACTTAAACCAGCTTGAGCATGAAGGAAACTCTGTGGACCCGGCAACTTGGAATCAGAGTAGTGGTTCAGGCATGGCTGGATCCAGCGACTGACAATGCCATCTGGGTTATTTACCTCCATCTCTCAGCTCAGCTTGTTTTCATCCTTAGGCTGTGGTGGCAAGGTGGCCACTGGTCATCCCAAGCCAACATTGTCCTCACAGCTTACTCTCACCGGGAAAGAGTGTGTTTCTCAGTAACTCTTGAGAGAACCCTGGGGGAGGACCCATGGGCCCGCCCAGTCCCATGCCAGTCACTGTGCTCAAGGGGTGGGGATATTCTATTTGGTTGGGCCCAGTCATGTTCACCCTGAGGGGGGAACGTGGGGCCATATAGTATCTGTGTGGACCCCTCCCCCAAGGACTTGTGGGCATGATTTCCTTGGCCTGGAGGAGGACTCATGTGCAAAGACAGGAATGCTGGACAGACGAAATGTATGCCTGGGCCAGCCTCTGCCCACCTTCAGGATGAAGGACCAGCTGGTTCCCAGTGTACCTGGGGATGTGGTGGCCGATTCCCACAAACTCAGACAGCTGTGTCCCGTCCTCCTGCGTGATACCACCAGTGTCACATATCAGCTTTCCCCAACATTGTTAGCTATGGGAGCTTTCCTTGAAATGAAACCTTCCCTGAAAGTCCAATATAGGAAGCAGAGGAGCACCGTGTTGCTCTGGATTGGGTTGGAACGCACTCTCTGTATTCCCTCCATTCTCCATCAGCAGCCCTGAAGAGGTGGTGTGACACCCCACGGCTCCTTGGAACCCGGTTTGAGAACCTCTTCATGATGCTATCCAACCACCCCTTTCAGTGGCATCTGCTTTTGTTCTCCATGAGGGATAGGTTGCTAGACATGGTGTTTTTTTCTTATCAAGACAACCTTTTTTCCTGTTAACTTGTTTGCACTATGAAAAGGTCAAAAAGGAGATCCTCGTCATCTTCCCACTTTAGGCAGGTGTCAGCATGTAACGGCCCCTGGCTACACAGGGGCTCACTCTGTATCCTTGTCTTCCTCAAGCTGTATTTGGGAGGCTGTTCCGTTTATGGCATTGGTCAAGTTATATGTTCCTCAGTTTACCTTTTTCTTGGGGAAACACACCCATACTTATGACATTATCTAGAACGAGTTTTTTTTTTTTTTTTCCAAAGATTTTATTTATTTGACAGAGAGATAGAGCACAAGCAGGGGGAGCAGGAGAGAGAGAGGGAGACACAGGCTCCCTGCTGAGCAGGGAGCCTGATGTGGGGCTCGATTCCAGGACCCTGGGATCATGACCTGAGCCGAAGCCAGATGCTTCACTGACTGAGCCACCCAGGTGCCCCTAGAATGCATATTTTGGCTACCTTTCCATGAAAGGTACCCTTTCTAACAAGAACAACAACAAAAAATCCTTGAAATTCATAAAAGTAACCAGACTACAAAAATAATACCAAAAAGACTAAAAGATTATAAACATTCCCAAAGGAGGTCTCCCTCTAATAGGAAGTGTCCCTAGTCTGTTCACAGAAAAGACTGTGTTGTCAGGGAGATTGGTCACCAGCAGACCGGCTGTGGGCTGCCTTTGTCCCAGCTTCAGTCCACCGGGGAGAATCCAGGCCTTGGTTTGGCTCCAGCTGGGGCCTCCCCGCGGCTGCCAGTTATTGACTTAAGTCTGTGTGATTCAGATCTTCCTCTGGGGTCACCCCTGACAACACGTGGTGGGAGGGAGAATCACCTCCCACCTGGGGTGCCACCAGGGCCAGGCGCCCCGTTTGAAGCCCCTCCGGCTCCTGGTAGGTGTTTTGGGGTCTCTGGCTCTGAGGGGACAGGAAGAGGACTTTTGTATTTCCTGGAACCAGGGGCTCAGCTCATACAGGGGTTTTCCCAGAACTCTGCTAAGTCCCAGGGCAGGGTGTGTGTGTCTGGGCAGGAGAGTGTGGGTTAATGGTTAATGGGAGACTTGCTTTTCCGGGTTGGGTTGACCAGGTCCTGCTGCTCTGGAGGAAGAGACCGCAGGGATCTCCCCCCACTGCCGCCAGTGGTTCTGCTGTGACCGTCACTGTCCATACCATCGTCCAAGAGACCCAGCAGACAGGAATTGATTTGGTGGGCAGAGAGGATGTGTGTTTCAGTAGAGAGTTGAGCAGCTGCGAGCCCAAGGTGAGGCAGAGAATGGGACCCATTAATACGACTGAGCTAATTGAAACGTTCGGTTTGATAAAATATCTTTGTTGCACATAATGCTGTCCGTAGGCACCAGGAAAGAGGCGGTAGGCTCTTTGACCCCAACGTGCTCACATATGGGGTCAACCAGGACAGGCCTAGAACAGGTCCCCAGATAACTGTGCGACAGGGCCTGAAAAACCAAGGGCCGTGAGAGGCAAAAATAAACCGCCAAGACAGCATTTCTTAGGGTGTGATTGTAAGTACATAGTAATATTAAGTACATTATACAGATGAGCATTTGAAACACTTAATGAATTATGTATTTATTTTCATGTCTATTAGAATATAACTTTGTTTTCTTCAGTTGCCATCTGTTCATGCAAATGATATGGTTTTCTTTCTTTTTTAAAAATATTTATTTTATTTATTTTATTTTTTTTTAAAGACGTTATTTGTTTATTTGACAGAGAGAGATCACAAGTAGGCAGAGAGGCAGGCAGAGAAAGAGAAAGGGAAGCAGGCTCCTGCTGAGCAGAGAGCCCAATGCGGGACTCGGACCCAGGACCCTGAGATCATGACCTGAGCCAAAGGCAGAGGTTTAGCTCACTGAGCCACCCAGGTGCTCAAGATTTATTTATTTTAGAGAGAGAGAACGCACATGTGCGCAAGTTGGGAGGGAAGGCCAGAGGGGGAAGGAGAGAGAGAATCGAAGCAGACTCCATGCTCAGCGCAGGGGTTGATCTCATGACGCTGAGATCATGACCTGAGCCAAAATCAAGAGTCAGACTAGGCACCCTGAGATGGTTTCCTAGTTAAGGTGGAGATACAAAGTTTCCTTTGACAAGAAGTGGAAATGAAAGAATGAGTGGATGTTAAGGAAAATATTAAGTAAAGACTAGCGCAGGGGCTGCATGGGGATAGCAAGTGGCACTAGATGCCTGAGGTTTGGGGACAGCGTGCTAGAGGGCTTCAGAGACCAGGAAGGGAAAGGGCTTTCGGAAGAGTCAGGAGGCGTGGGGGGAGGGTGGTGGAGGAATAAGATCCAGCTAGGGCAAATCTGTACTCACAGGTCCAGAAATGTGTGTGCAGATCTTGGTAGAATTCATTTTGTTATGGGCCCTGTGGGGACTGGAGGGTGGGTTTGGGTTATGCTGGAGAGAGCTGTCAATCCAGGTGCAGTCTCTGAACTTCATTCAGGGAGCAGTGGGAGACATTGAAGGTGCTTGAGGAGGGGAGTGGTTCATGACTGCCCTTGAAGAGACTCACCTGTAGTAGTACCAGAACTAGAGGTAGGCTGACCAGTCAGGGACCTAAGTAAAGAGAGTATAAGAGGCCAAACTAGGGCCATGGCTGAGGGCAAGCAGCCCAGCTCCCCAGCCTGTCTCCTGCTGTTTCTGGCCGGCAGCCTGGAGAAGCCAGAGAGAGGCAGGTCTAGGGTGGACAAACGAAGGCTTGGTCTCTGTGTGGGGAGGCAGTGGGAGCCAGGCGAAAGTGCAGGTCGGTGCACAGAGAGGCCTGGAAGGGGGGTTCAGGCCACCCCTCCCAGTTGGTCCCAGTGGCCTCTTCTTGGTGTGTCCTGGCTGAGCATGGAATGTTCTGGAGGAAATGGGTGGGGACAGCTGAAGGAAGCTCCTCTCCAGGCCAGAGCACTGAGTTCCTGCAGGAGAAGGAAGCGAGCATTTTCCTGGCCTCCAGCTTGGCCCAGGCAGCCTGGCCTGGGCAAGGGTTGCGATCAGCCTGCGGTCATCTGGGCCAGTTGTCTTATTTAACTCTCCCATTTCTTCCTTCTAGTGCAGAGAAGCTCACCAGGTGTTCAGAGACCAGCTTGGTTTAAAAAGCAAGGGTTTTTTCTTTTCCCCCTTGAGGACCTACTATGTTCCAGGCACTGTGTTTGGAACTTTGTGTTAATCGGAGTTCATCTGGGACAAAACCTGTTGAGAAAGGATGACTACCTTCTTTGTGCGAAGGAGGGAAAAGAGTGTGGGGAAACTGAGCTGGTCCCAAATGACACAGGCTGTTCGCTGCAGAGCCTGCTTCCGTATACTTGCTGGTGAAACTTTGGACAGGGTCTGTAACTTGGGAGAAGCCAGTCACTGTCTGCGTGGGGTACAGCCCCCCGCAGCGTCCTGGGCACATCTGTGAAATCCAGCAGCTCTATAGTGGGGATTCTGGGAGTTATGATACAGCAAAGGTTATTGTTTTAATTTTAAATTAATTTTAATTTAAAAAATTATTTTAATTTTAAAATAATGAATATATGTGGCCTAGCATGGGGATTTGACATCAGAGGTAGTTCATCTTTGAGCTGGCTGTTTCTGGCCACACTCTCTGACCTTGGATGGCAGGGGATTACAGGGGTTTGGGGGGCTTGGGGGTCTACATTCACTCTCCTCTACCATTAACCTCACTTAGGTGAAGGCCCAAGAATCAAGGTGCACTTTGCCCTTTTCCTGGGCTCCTAGGAGGTCCTGGGATCTCACCTGCTCTGACTTGGTACCCAGGAGCCGTGTGTCCTTAAAGCCTGTGATCTTAAGTAACAATCTCCTGAATGACTTTCCAGCTCTGAAATTCACAGAGGCCTCTTCCTTTCTGGCAGTCCTACCAGGAAGATTGTCTTCCTGGAATGCTGGCCTCGTGCCTGCCAAGTCCCTGCTTTTTCCTTTCTGGCTCTCCACCAGACTCTTCTGTCCGAGGCCCTCCGGGGTTGCCACAGAGGACCCCAGCCGGCCCTGCTCTTGGCTCTGCCATTCTTCGTGCGGCCCCGGAGTCCTTGTCTGGTTCACTCGGGATTCCTCCTGCTCAGGGACGCACGCACTGGCTGGGTATTTGCAGCGAACAAAACGGAGCCACCCCCACCCCAGGATCTTACAGAGATTAACAAACAAAGAAATGCACACGTTCAAATTATAATACAGGCGGGGAAGAAAAAGAGTTGGGAGCTCGAGTCTGGCAGCCTGGCAGCCTTCTGCGACAGAGCTGTGTCCCCATGTGGTGGGGACGCAGAAGACATTCGTGGAATAAAGGCACGAACAGTACGTGCTTTCTTTCCTTGTTTGTGATCGGGGTTGATAGCAGATCCTTAACTGACACAAAAACATTTTGAAGGGTCTGACGTGGTCTACCAATTTAATTTTAATCCTAGTAGCAGATTTCCCACAGATGAAGACCGGGGTGTCGTATTTTTTTTCCCTCTGTAGAAAAAAAGTAAAAAAAATTTTCTATTAGCATTTGATTTTAATGGTTTTAAGTTCACAGGAAAAAATTGAGTGAAACATAGGGAGGGTTCACACATATCCCCTTCCTGCCCCCAGTTTCCCCCTCTTACTAACCTCTTGCATTGATGCGGTAGTACAGTTGTTAAAATTGATGAGCTGGTATTGATACGTAATTATTATTTTTTGTTTTGTTTTAAAGATTTTATTTATTTATTTGAGAGAGAGGAGTGAGAGAGAGCATGAGAGGGGAGAAGGTCAGAGGGAGAAGCAGACTCCCTATGGAGCTGGGAGCCTGATGCGGGACTTGATCCCGGGACTCTGGGAGCATGACCTGAGCTGAAGGCAGTCGCTTAACCAACTGAGCCACCCAGGCGTCCCTTAATGTATAATTATTAATTATAAGCTTGTAGCTTACATTTAGGGGTTGCTCCTGGTGTTGTACCTTGGGTTTTGACAGTTGTATAATGACAGACATGAGTACATCCACCGTTACAGTGTCCTATAATAGTTTCACTGCCCTAAAAATCCTGTGTTCTGTAAGTTCATTTCCTTTCTCCCCCAAGACCACTGATCTTTTTACTGACTCCATAGTTTTGCCTTTTCTAGAATGTCACAGAGTTGCAGTCATACAGCACGTAGCCTTTCCAGACTGGCTGCTTTCACTTAGCAGTATGCTTTAAGTTTCCCCCATGTCTTTTCATGGGCTAAGCTCATTTTTATTACTGAATTTTATTCTATTCTATGGATGTACCACAGTGTATTTACCCGTTCACCTATCAAAGGACATGTCAGTTGCTCCAAGTTTTGGCAATAATGAATAAAACGGGCATAAACATTAGTGTGCCCTTTTGTGTGTGGATGTAAATTTGCATTTCTTTGGTAAATACCAAGGAGTGGAATTGTAGGGTCACGATTACAACTAAAGAGTATATTTAGTTTTGTAAAGTACAGCCTTCCAAAGTAACTGGACAGTTTTGCAGTGAGTGAGAGTTCCTGGGACGCCAGGTGGCTCAGTCAGTTAAGCACCCGACTCTTGATTTCAGCTCAGGTTGTGATCACAAGGTTGCAAGATTGAGCCCCGCATCGGGCTCTGCACTCAGGACGGAATCTGCTTCTCCCTCTCCCTCTGCTCTTTCCTCGGCTTGTGCGTGTGCTTTCTCTCAAAAAATAAATAAAATCTTAAAAAAAAAAAAAAGGAGAGCGTGTTTCTGTTGCTCTGCATCCTTGTCAGCATTTGGTATTGTCAATGTTCTGGATTTTGGCCATTCTAATAGGTGTGTAGTGGTATCTAATTGTTATCTTAATCTGTGATTCCTTAAGGACTTGATATTGACCATGTTTTCGTATGCTAATATTTGCCATTTGTGTATCTTCTTTGATGAGGTGTCTGTTCAGATCTTGTGCCCATTTTTTAACTGGGTTGTTTTCTTATTTTTGAAAAAAATATTGTTCCCCCATTTGGAATCTTATTCATCGTCTCTGACTTATCTGAAAGGCTAAAGCAAAAAGATTGTGTGTCTTTATGTGGGGGTGATTGACTTCAAAACACATGTAGTTCTGTTTAGTGTTGAGCTGTTGGGATACCCTTGAAATTAAGAGCTTGGGCTTAAAGTTCGAATCCCGGGCTTTGCCACTTATTGACCGTGTGACATTGGGTAAATCATTTGTCTTTGTGAGCCTCAGTTTGCTCACCTGTAAAATGGGCATGTTAAAACCTGCTGTGAGAGGTGCCTGGGAGGCTCAGTTGGTTGTGCATCTGACTCTTGATTTTGGCACAGGTCATGAACTCAGGGTTGTGGGATCAAGCCCTGCATTGGAGTCTGTGCTCAGCGTGGAGTCTTCTTGTCCTCCCCCCCGCTGTACCCTCTCGCTCACTGTCTCTCAAATAAATAGATAAATAAAATCTTAAAAAAAAAAAAAAAACCCTGCCATGATTTGCCAAAGCACTTGGCACCAAGCCTGACAAATAAGTAAATATTCAGTAAGTGGTGGTTCTTCTAACAGGTAATCAACAAGTGTGCCTTTCACTTCTCCTGTATGATGTTTTGTGTTCCCTTTGTGTCCTAGTCTTTGAGACCCCAGAGCAGGCAGGGTGTGTGTGCATATGGAATGCATGTCATGCCCCAGCAGGCACCTACTTCTCAGCCTCAGCCCTTCCCTGGCCTCCTCTCACTTCCCTCGTTCCAAGCCCCAGACTTGTTGCACTCGCCTGCTCTTGACCACACCTGCTACGGGCCCTGTCCCCTGAGCTGCTCTTTCTCCAAGCCCAGCTACAAGCATAGATACCCCAGGTCCTCCTCCTTCTGACTTCTCTGGGGATGAACCTCAGGTCCGTTTCATCTGAGTGAGTTCCTGCAGCTGGCAGTGAGAAGTCAGGAGGGGTGGGAAAGTGACCGGGTGGACGGTGGCGTCCCGGCAGCGGCTGCAGGCTGGCTAGCTCCTGGCTCCACTAGACATGGGCGTTGGAGTTGGCTTCTCGTACGGCCTCACCAGTGGGCCCCGACAGGTCTCTTGGAGAGGCAGTGTGGCCTTTTCCCTCCTGCTGGAGGGGGACTTGCTGTTCCCCAGGCCTCTGCCCTGCCCGGAAATGACACCCTCTGGACCTTTCCCACAAAACAGAGTGGAAGGCCCGGGAACCATCTACCTTCTGAGGTTCTTCGTGCAGAGGTCAGATACGTGGCAAGACTGGCCACAGGCAAAGGGCAAATTCTGTGAAATGTTGCTCCTTCCTGCCAAGGAAACACCGCTCCGTAGTTGCAGTCATGGTGGGGAGGGTGGATATATTATTCTGTTATGAAGTGACCTCCTTCGGTCTCTGAGAGAATTGAGTTAAGGTTTTTGTGGATTTTTGGAAAAGATTTATTTATTTATTTATTTTCAAAAGAAAGTGAGAGTGAGCCAGTAAGGGAAGGGGCAGAGGGAGAGAAAGAACCCTACAGCAGACTCCCTCCTGAGTGGGGAGCCTGACACAGGGACTCAGCTGTGGGACCCTGAGATCATAACCTGAGCTGAATTCAAGAGTCGGACGCTGAACCAACCGCGCCACCCAGGTGCGCCCTTGGTCAGTGTTAAATGAGGATGTCAGCAGGTATCATCGTCATCTGTTCAGACCCCTTCCCCGGAGTGCCCCACTTGTACTCCCCGTACCCACCTCCCACACTCCCTGCCCCAGACTGCTTCAGGTCGTTCAGGTGAGCTCAGCCGCTTGAAGGGGCAGGTCCAAAGACGGAGGTCCTCCACCCCAAGGAAGGACCTGTTAGTTCTGTTTGGTACAGTGGCATTTCTTGATGCCCCCTCCCTGCACTCTGCGGGATCCTGGGATCTCAAGGCTGCTAATAATGGGCCCTGGCACTGACAGTGAGGGTGCTGGTGGCCGAGGTGGTGGTCCAGCGATGGTCGTGATGGCGGCCCTCACAGAGAGCGCGTAGTGTCATAGGACCTGTCCTGGATGGCTTATCAGCAGCATCTAAATAAATCAGAGCTTCTCTAACTTGTGCTTCGACCTTTTCAGCTGGGTGATTTCATGTTGTGGGGGGCTGGACTGTGCCTTGTAGGATACTTAGTGGTATCCTGGCTTCTGCCCAAGGGACTATAGCCAGTGGCACCCCCTCCCCCTGCCTTGTCTCCAGAACGCTCCAGATGTCCCCTGGGAGACAAAATCACCCTGATTCAGAAGCACTGATCTAATTTCTCAACAGCCCCAGGAGACAACTCCTCGTTTTACAGATGAGGCTGCTAAGGCCTGGAGAAATAAAGGAGCTGTCCAAGGTCACCGAGCTCATAATTCACAGGGCAGAATGCAAACCTGACACCTGATCCAAAGAACAGACTTATAACCAGTGCCCTTTATTTCTCGGCAGAAAAGGCAAATTTGTGTGCCCTTCAACGGGACTACCTAGGGGTACGGGACCAGGTTGGGCCTGCGTGGTCAGCCTGGGCATCCGTTGCCGAATTCATTTGGAGCTAATAAAAACAGTGGGCTGCTGCCCATTTTCTGCCATGGTTTGGACCCAAAGAGCTGAATGTATTTACTTGGAGACTGTCTCCACAGGCCCCAGGCCTCTGCCGTGGCAGGGAAGTCTCACTCCTTCTCCTTCCTCCAGGCAGCCCTGTCACCTGCAGACACCTGTAGGGAGGAGGAGGGCACTCGGGTATTGTTTTCAGCAAATGGGGCCCCCTGCGCTCCTCTGCTTTCTCCCACTGAGGCTGTGAATCTGGGCTTACGGGTTGAGTGTCCAAAATACTCCTTCGTAATTTTTCCTTTCCTTTTTTTTTTTTTTAACAACAATTTATTCTGAAAATTTTTAAATGTAAAGCTGAGTTGAAAGACTTTTACCGTGAAATCTGACAAACCTGCCGTTTAGATTCTATTATTAATATTTTACTTCTCTTCTGGTTCCCTTTTCTGGAACTCAGGTCAGCGTCATCTCTGGCTGGTGGGTCAGTGAGTGCACTATGAATTTTCCATGAGGAGAATACATTAATAGCATAGACCGGGGTAATGAGACAAAGATGGTCTTCATTAACCAGGTTGTTGGAGGAGTTCAGGGCGATGGATGACCCTACTCACTGTTAAAGCAAAACTAGTTCAAACTAGTTACTAAATAGATTGGAACATCATTTAAAAATGCCATCTGGGGGTGCCTGGGTGGTTCAGGCCAGATCCCGAAGTCCCAAGGTCGAGCCCCCCATCAGGCTCCCTACTCACCTGGGGGTCTGCTTCTCCCTCTGTCCTGCCTCCCCTGCCCTCCGCTTGCTTTTCTTTCTCTCTCTCTTTCAAGTAAATAAATTAAAAATCTTTAAAAATAAACAAAATGTCATCTAGTTTTTAATCCATGTTATCTTGAAGTATAGAAATAATACAAGTGTAATAGTTTCAAACAATGAAAGTCCTAAAAATTGCCTGACACAGACAAGGCGCCCCTTCAAGTTGTTTTTTAGTGATGAACAGTTTAAAAGCTTTTTATTTTGAAATAATTTAAACTCATATAGAATTTGCAAAAATGGTTCACAGAGTTCCTGTGTCCCCTTCACCCCGCTTGACCTGCTTATGTAACAATATGACCACTCCTCATTCATTTTTCCCTTCTCTCTCACGACAGTCACATTTTTGAAGAGCTCTAGCCAGTTACTTTATAGAGTGTCCCTCCGTTTGAGTTTGTCTGGTATTTTCTTGTGATTCATTTGGGGCTGTGAATTTCTGCTAAGAATCTCCCAGAGGGATATGTCTTTCTCAGTGAACTGTATCAGGAGATACGTGATGTCTAAGTGTCTTATCACTGGTGGATCACTTGGTTCCGGTAGTGTCTGCTGGTTTCTCTCCTGTAAAGTTACTATTTTTTCCTTCATAATTAACAAATATTCTGGGGGAGATACTTTGAGACTATGCAAATAGACCTTGTTTGTTCTCAAACTTCTGCCTCCTAATTTTGGGATCCATCCCCAGATCTTCCCTGTAACGGTTATTACTGAGATGTTTTATGGTGATTCTTCGGTTTCCTTAATTCCTTCTACATTTATTAGTTGGAGCTCTTCTGCAAAAAGGAACTGTCCTCTTTAGTTATTTTCTCAATTATTTATATAAGGACTCATAGATATTTATCTTATGGGTCATAGAATCCGATGCTAGTATTATTTATTTTGTTGTCCAAATCATTCCAGCTTTAGCCACTGAGAGCTCACCATGAAAGTTTTTATTATAAAGGTTTACAACCATCGCAGAAGAGCTCGATGCAAATAGTACAAAGGAGACCTGTCGTCCCTCCCTTGAGATTCAGTAATTCTTAGCATTTGACTGTATTTGCTTTCTGTCTCTCTTGCCCCTGCCCCTCTCCTGCAGTGTTTCCACAGATGTACCATCTGTTGTGTGATTTGTTTTTTTTTGAGGTTAATTTACAGTTAAACTGGCCCCAGACCATCAGGGGTTGATGGTGAAATATAAACAGCCACTTCTTTGCCCGCTGGAGACTGTGTACCTGGCTGTCTTGTTCAGACCCCAGTTCATTCTTCACTGTGCCCTGTGATTTTTTTTTAAACAGCTTTACTGAGATAGAACTCATATACCATACAGGTCACCCATTTAAAATGTACAATTCAAAAAAAAAAAAAAGAGAAAGAAAAGAAAGTGTACGCTTCTGTGGGTTTTAGTATATTCACAGATTGGGCAACCATCTGAAAGCCAGTTTTTGAACATTTTCATCACTTTGAAGGTAAACCCTGTATCCTTCCACTCTTAGTTGCCCTCTTCCCCATATGCCCTGGGCAACCACCAGTCTACTTCCCGTCTCTATAGATTTGCCTGTTTCGGACATTTCACATGAAGGTAGTCGTAGGCGAGGCAGCCTTTTGTGGCTGTCACGTTTTCAAGGTTCATCTGTGTTGTAGCATGAATAGGAACTTTGTTCCTTTTTATGGCCAAATAATATTCCACTGTACAGTTTTGCCATATTTTGTTTCTCTGCTCATTAGTTGATGGACATTGAGTTGTTTCCACAGCCTTTTGGCTGTTGCAGACGGTGCTGCTACGAAAATCTGTGTACAAGGTATTTTTTTTTTTAAATTTATTTATTTGTTAGAGAGAGAGGGCGAGCGAGCACAGGCAGACAGAGTGGCAGGCAGAGGCAGAGGGAGAAGCAGGCTCCCCACCAAGCAAGGAGCCCGATGCGGGACTTGATCCCAGGACGCCGGGATCATGACCCGAGCCAAAGGCAGCCGCCCAACCAACTGAGCCACCCAGGCGTCCCTACAAGGTTTTGATAGAACACCTGTTTTCAGTTCTTTGGGGAACACGTCTAACAGTGGGATTGTTGAGTCGTGTGGTAATTCTACGTTTAACTTTTTTGTTTGTTTGTTTGTTTTAAGATTTTATTTTTAAGTAATCTCTACACCCAATGTGAGTCTCAAACTCACAACCCCGAGATCAAAAGCCATTCTGTCTGCCGACAGAAGCAGCCAGGCACCCCTCTGTGTTTGACTTTTGAGGACCTGGCAAACTCTTTTCCACAGTGGCTACAACGCTTGACATTCCCACCAGCAGTGTAAGGGGGCTCCGATTCCCCACATCCTCACCAACACTCACTGTTTTCCATTTAAAAAAATGTTCGCCATCCTGGTAGGTGCGAAACACCGTTTCGTTGTGGTTTTGGTTTGCATTTCCCTGATGACTGATGGTGTCCAACATCTTTTCATGTGCTTTGGGGCACGTGTACATCGGCCTTGGAGAAATGTCCATGTCAGTCCTTCGCACATTTTTAAATTGAGTTGCCTTTTACTGTTGAGCTGGAAGGGTTCTTTACTTATTCTGAATACTAGACCCTTATCAGATAGATGATTTGCAAATATTTTCTCCCATTCTGTGGGTCATCTTTTTACCTTCTCGAGAGCATCCTTTGGTGCACTGAAGTTTTTAATGTCAATGAAGACCAAATTATCTGTTTTTTTTTTTTCTTTTGTTGCTCATGCTTTTGGTGTCGTAGCTAAGAAACCGCTACTAAATTTGAGGTTGTAAAGATTTACCCCTATATTTTCTTCTAAGAGTCTTGTAGTTTTAGTTCTTTGATCCATTTAGTTAATTTTTTAAAAGATTTTATTTATTTATGTGACAGAGAGAGAGCGCACAAGCAGGGGGAGTGGCAGAGGAAGAAGGAGAAGCAGCTTCCCCACTGAGCAGGGAGTCTGATGTGAGGCTTGATCCCAGGACCCTGGGACTATGATCCAAGTTGAAGACAGATGCTTACTGACTGAGCTGCCCAGGCGCCCCCATTTAGTTAGAATTTTTAAGTGGTGTGAGGTCAGGGTCCAACTTTATACTTTTGCATATGGCTACCCATTTGTGACAGCAGCATTTGTTGGAAGGAGTCTCGTTTCACCATTGAATGATCTTGACACTCTTGTCAAGGGCATCAGAATCACCCGGTCATAGATGTATGGGCTTATTCCTGGACTCTCAGTCCTGTTCCAGTGCATGTTTGGAGCATTGTCCAGGCATGAGGCTTGTCCTGCTCCCACGTAACATTTGGTCCAATAGGAAAGGTCGGACACATTCATGAGCCATCAGGAATTGTCAGGGGCTAGGAGGGGGTAAAAAAAGTGTGTATGAAAATGTCAGTTGCTTCAGGCTGGGACAGTGGTTATGGAGTGGGGGGCAGCAAGAGGACTGCTTGGAGGTGGTGTGGGTTGAGACATGAGGAAGAAGGCCAAGTGTTTCTGTGTGTCTGGAGACAAATTTGGCAAGGTGGGGTAGAGCCTGTGGATGGCCATGAACTTCTAGGTGAGGATGCTGGGCTTGATTTGGAAGTGTCTGAGGAGAGCCGGGCCTTTGTCAGGCCCATCTGATGGCAGGGTAGGCTACGTCTGGGCGGGGGATACTGGAGTCAGGCAAACCACTTAGGATCACAGGGTGCCCGAGGTCTGGGTGAGCACCTGGGTCAGGCAGTGGGAGTGATGGGGAGCAGGGGCCGTCAGAGACCTGTGGCTTCATGCCTCCTGCTCTGAGGGGCTCTGGGGTGGGCCAGAGCAGCCTGCATGTGCGGTTGTGACCCAGATAACCCCAAGCCTTCCTAGAACTATTTGGCCAGTTTCTGTGCGTCTCAGTTTCTGTGAACCCCTGCACACTCCCTGGTGCTGGGGGCACGGGAGATGGTGGCCAACTACTCCAGTCTTTGGCTTTCATTAGATGCTACATGCCATAGCCAGGGCTCCTTGGGGGACAGAGAAGGAGACCAAAAGTGCCAGCGGCCAGCTGGGTGGCCTTGAGGCTGCACCTCTCAAGTGTCAGGTCTCAACTCCTTCTCTGGAAGGAGATAATGGTCAAGCCGTCCCCTTGGGATTGTGATGAACTTCAGTAGATCAGCCTGGGGCAAGGACCGGCAGGTAGGTGGTGCCCCATAAAGCCAGCGGCTTTCTTTCTCCCACGGGATAGCTCAGGGCCAGGCTGGCCTTTCTCCTGCTGTCTCCTCTGTGCCATGCCACATGCTGGGCGTGCTCCCTTCTCTCGTGCCTGAGTCCTTGGCAGTCCTCACCATGGACATTCAGGATGGGCACCCCCATTTGTTTGGGGTCTTCGCCTCTACCAGGGGAATGGGTGCAGAGAAGTTGACAGCTGGCACCTGGCAACGCAGTACTTAACCTTGGAGTCGGAACAGAGAAACGTCTGTTTGTGTTTCCATGACCAAGAGGGGACAGCTGACTGGCAGATAGCAGGTTAGGTCGGCTGGGGCTTGCCTTGGCTACTAACTTTAAGCAAATATCCAGGGCCAGGGTCTCTGCCCAGGCTCTGTTCAAATTGGGTGGAAGAAGAATGGAGAAGTACCTGGCAGAGCCTGAGAAGAACCCACCAAGAGCTGGTGTCCTGGCGGGGCCATGTGGAGGCCGCTGGGGGCAGTGACGGTGTTGAAGCTGCCCCCCAGACTTGGGGGACTGCCCCTGTTTGCATACCTGAAGATTGAGACTGTACCAAGCCAGTAAGCTAGCGTGCACCTTCTTTCCTTCCAGAGGTTTCTCTGCTTCGTGGAGAAGTTTCTGCTGGGCTCCTCTAACAGTGACTCCCAGGTGTGAACTAAACTCAGATTTCCTTTGCAAAAATTGTTGGGCTACGACTTTTCAGACCCACACACATTGCATACACAAAAGCAGGCTTGTCTTTCTGCACTAAAAGACAAACAGCACTAACACCCCTTCCCGTGTGCACCCTAAGCAGGGTGCTTGGCAGCCCCGAGAGGACTGGGGATTTTCCAAGCAGAGTCCCAGGGGCCACAGACACCTATCACCCTGCAAGCTTGTTTTCTTCTGGTTACCTTAACTGAGCTCTAATTCCATCTCCTGTTCTTTTTTTTTTTTGTGCCACCGACCCTTTTTTTGATAGCCTGGTGAATCCTGTGGTACCTTTCTCAGGATAATGATTTTAAATGCACAAACAGGATTACAGAGCAACCAATTATATTGACTTAGAGTTATCTGACTATTTTTTAAAAATGAGCTTTTGATACAGTAAGTTCTGTCCTTTGAATCATTAAGTAAATCACCTTACAGTAGGTCTAATAACTATTGAAGTAGTGATGAACATAAATGATATTTGGGGATATCTGCAATTCTGTGATATGTAAATATCTGTTGGTCTATTAGCAGCCAAGCCACAGGTATACTGATAATATGACTATGATGTGTTGCCTACATTCATAGTGGAAGAAAATAGATAATTTCAGTTGCGGGTTAATAAAAGTAAAGGTATAATTTATTCCCATCCGAGTCACGACTCCCCTGTTAAGAACTCCCAAGAGAAGCAATGACCAAAGGAGATTGTTGTGTTTATTATTCACAGATTATTCATTTGTCAGAGAAAAAGAGAGAGAGAGAGAGAGCAAGCAAACGCACAAGCAGGAAGAGCGGCAGGCAGAGGGAGACACAGGCTCCCCACTGAGCAAGGAGCCTGATGCCGGACTCGATCCTAGGACCCTCGGGTCATGCCCTGAGCCGAAGGCAGACCCCTAACCGACTGAGCCTTCCAGGTGTCCCGGAAATTGTTTCCTTGAATCCTCTTTTTGCATCGACCATGACAACTCTCCTAGATTTAGGCTCCTCTCCCCGTTTCCTGCACCTAGGAACTCCAGGGGGGCATTTTAGACCAACTCGTGCATCTGTGCATACACACCAAAGGGTCCTCATAGCCGCTGTCCGCACCCCCAGTGTAGGGCTCCGGTTTCTGTGGTCACCCTGTGTTTTAGGTTGAATCGTGTCCCCCAGAGGGCTATGTTGAATTCCTACCCCCCCCCAGCACTTCAGGATGTGGACTTATTGAGAATTAGGGGCACTGTGGTTGTCCTTGGTTCCAGTGAGGTCATCCTGGAGTCCCCTTGGTCTTAGTCCAGGACAGTGAGAGGCACAGGGAGACAACCATGTGAACATGCACAGGAAGAATGCCACGTGAAGATGAAGATGGAGATTCGAATGATACAGTATCAAGCCAAGGAGCACCGAGGATTGCCGCGCGAACCCCAGAAGCCAAGAGGGGGGCATGGGACAGATTCCTTTCTAGGTCTTTCAGAAAGAACTTGGCCCTGTCAGCATCTCAGTTTGGACTTCTGAGCTCTAGAATTGTGTAAGCCCCCTGGTTTGTGGTGAATGGATCCAGCAGCCCTAGGAGACTGATGCCACATGGTCTGATGGGGAATGGACCACTGCTGGTGAGACCACCGTCTCTCCTGTATGTGTGCAGGTAGAGTCTGGCCCTGGGGGTCTCGACCCCAGGGTGGGGCTCCACCAACTGTTACTGCCTGGAGCTGGGACTTGGCCCTGCCCTGTTTTAGGCCTTTCAGAAGTAACAAAAGCGAGCTGTGCCTCTGGGGACATGTAGGCAGAGCATGTAGCTGTTAAAATTGGAGGGCTGGCGCTCGAAGTGAGGGGGGAAGAAGTGGGATGCTTTGCATCTCATTTTGATTGGAGGCTTTCCACAGCATTTCAGCCTGGGAACGAGAAAACAGATTCAGTTAGACAAAGAGGCAGGGGTTTGGGCCCAGCCGAGTGGGCATCATGGGTGAGGATTTACTTCCCTGGGGAGAAGACCCTGCCATGGTAAGGGAGGCCTCCTCCCTTGGGAAGCCTTCTGGGGGCACAGAGAACCACCCCAGCTCACCCTGCAGCAAAGTCAGACACACGGTCCACACTCAGTGCTATTTTGTTGATTGAATGAGGGCAACGGAGCCAAAAGTGGCTGCTGCTTGCCTTTCGGAGAGCCACAGCAGACTCTTAGCTCTGTGACTCAGTGGGGCTGTGCCATGGAACAGGTCACGGGGTGTCCAGGGTGGGCTGGCCTGGAAGACAATGGACAAGAAAGGCTGCGGGAATCCGAGCAGGGGCTGTGGAGTCTAAGAGAGCCCCATGTGAAAGGAGGACAGTGAGCTGGAGCCACGAGGACAGGTAGGGTGCCTTACGTAGCCTTGGAAAATGATTACGGAAAGAAATTCACCCCCAGTGCCAAACTGTACTGTAATGAGTGGACTCTGCATTTCCCGTGAGGGCACGCGATGGGTCCATCGTGCCATCACTGTGCCTACTTCTTGTACCGAATCCTGCCGTTAAACCCTTGTCCAGGTCATTTGTGATTTGTGATACCGCAGTGCCTTTGTGCTTGGATGTGCCGTTGTTGACCATTCCTCAGGAGCTGGGGTCCTTTCTAGATTTCCTATGGTTCTAGTCAGTGGAGACCACTTTGCAGGGTGGGCCAGAGGCAGGACCCGCGAGGCCTGTGCAGGGGATGGGCCTGTGCGTGGTTAGGGAATTGTGAGGGTCACACTGCGGGGCCTCCAGTTGAGGCTGGGGAGAGTGGGCGTTCGTCCACAGGCTGCGGTCAATGCTCGAAGGTTAGTATTAGGTCCATAAAGGTGGACCGACACCCGCCATGTTCCGTGCACCGTGCTGGGGCCGCCGAGGTGCATCCTGGGAGCTGCGGTCTTCATACGGGTAACAGAGGTGGAGCACCCCCCACCCCCCATACGAAGGGGAATGAAATGCTGTGCGGAGGCAAGGGGGCTGGATTCCAAAGAGGAGCTGGGTGGGGAGGAGTAAGGGAATTCCCAAACAGGCGGGGCCAGGCCACCTCAGGTAGACGGTGTGCAGGAGCCATGTTTCCTGAGAGGCAGACCCGTGTGGCTAGAATGCTCCCAGGCTCCCAGCAGCTAGAGCGTGAGTTTCTTGGAGGGATGTGGTGGCAGGTGAACTGGGAAGGGTTGTTCGGGCCAGATCATGGATGACCTTGAGTGTGGCACTGGGTTTTGTTTGTTTGTTTGTTTTTTCCTTTGGCAGTGGGGAGCCCTTGGAGGTTTATGAACAAGGGAATCCCACGTCCTGACCTGAGCTTTAAGGATGAAGCTCTCTGGCTGCAAGCGAAGGGCGTGAGGCCTCAGGAGGTCCAAAGGCCAACTGGAGGCCTAACAGGAGAGGTGGAGAATAGAACAGGGTGGGGAGGAAGAGTCACCTGAGGAAGCAGATCTGTGAGGACGCCTGCTGACAGGGGTGGGTTCTAGGGACGTTTGTCAGGCAGTGGCTTCCTCAGGGCGCCTCTTCTCCGGAACCCTGGAGCCCTGCCTCATGCGTAATTAGCCCAAGACACCACAGAGAGGTTCCCTCTGGTTTCAGACAGGACTCTGAGGCTTCCTGTCTGGCTCTTTGATCCTCCCGGGGCTGCGTGACAGGTGGAGGGAACGTGGGTGTCTCCGCTCACCTTATCTTGCTGTTAGCATGTTGCCCGTATCATGGTAACCGAACAGATGTCAGGGCCTGTTGCTAAGGGTTCCCTGGAATATTAATACCTGGGCGTAGAACTGAGGGCTCTTACAGGCGTCTCGGAGGCCTTGGGAAGCACCAGCTCGGGGGCAAGTATTTTTAATATTCATCCCTGCTTTTTTTCCCTTCTTTAGACCCTCGCCACCTCCTCCCCTGCCACCCCAGCCCCTCACAGTGAGCTTAGGCAGACCGGTGGTAGAGGGGGAACGGCCTCTCTGCCCTCCCGCCCCGGGCAGGCATGGCTGAAGGCTCACAGCAGTGGGGCCCCGGGGGCTAGAAGTAGGCTCTGAGGCTTCGCGGGTGCTGCCGTCTGGGTGTTGGCTCAGATTTGGCACCAGGATGAAGCCTCTTTCCAGCTCTGCACAGGCCACCCGAGGAGGCTCCGGGCCCTCCCCCAGCGCCTCCTCCTCACTCTGGCATGGTGCTGGGGGTAGGCTGCTTCTGTTTGCCCCTTGTGTCTATTTGCCTCCCGTGTCTGGGCTTTTGGCCTTCCCATGGCTCACAGGTTTGAAAGTCCAACTCCACAAACAACTGTGGGAGGGGGTTTGGCAGGGTACTGAGGCGGGGGTCGCGATTTTATTTACCAGGTATCATTTGTATCGGTTATTCGTTGCCACGATAATGCTGCATAATAACCACCCCCAAACTTGGTACGACATTGATTTATGGTTCCTGAGTCCGTGGGCCAGCTGTGGCCCTTGGCTGGACCACACATTCCTTTCATCATGCTTCAGCAGCTCAGAGAAAACCTCCTGCACTGCACACAGAGGGATGCACGTTTCTCGTTCTCTCTCAGTGGTTCTTTGTAGCCAGAGCCCTGTACTTGCTGGTGACTCTGTTGGCCTTTGTACAGTGTCCCCTCTTCAGCCCTGCAGTTTCTCTGAGCCCTTCCATTCAGCCTGCTTCATTCCCACTCTTTTCTCTGTATCAGTTCTTCTCTTCCCACGAGGTTGTCGATGCACACCATACCCAGGGGAGTCATCGTCCCAGTTGTCTCCGTGGAAGTCTCCCTAAAACAAAATCAAGGAGGCGGGAAATGCCAGAGTCTAAAGATGGGAGATGGAACCACACCAAAGAAAAGGTCATTAGCTTTGGTAACAGGGCAGTTGCCTCTTACCCCTGCCCTGGCCCTGGCAGGCAGAGCAGAGACCCCGGTGTGTGTGTGTGTGTGTGTGTGTGTGTGTGTGTGTGTGTAATCCTTCTCAAAGGGCCGGGGGGGGGGTGTTGCAGCTCCCCACCCTCTGTGACCTCAGAGACAGCCTGGGCTGCAGCGTGTCCCAGTGCAGTGTTAAAACAGTTAAAGTGGTTTGGAAGGCTGGGAATCTGACCGCAGTGTTTTCTTGGATCAGTGATGATTTGGGCTGCTCGATGGAGTCTATAGGAGCATGCTCTCATCTCATCCTCACCTGGGGTGGAGGGGGAGCCCCCACCCCTGTTTGGAGGAGAACATTGGCTGGAGGGGAATTACCTGACCACCTGGGTCACTTGGGGCTCTGGGTTCACATCTGTGTTCACTTTACTGGATTCTGAGCACAGGAAGCCCTTTAAGGGGACAGAAGATTTCTTTCAAGTAGATCTGAATGTTTGTGGAGAGGAGGCTTTGTTTTAGTGATTATGGGACTGTGTACATCATAAAACCAAATTGTTGGAGATTTCCAGATAGGTTTTAAGTTCTGGGATCAAAAATACAGAATCCACATGAGGCTAATGGGACACTTCAAAAGTGCTGCTGTTGCTTCAAAAAGTAGTGGATAATTCTAGAAGCACCTTGGAGAGAGTAGGCCGAGACCAGCACCTGAAAGCTTTGAGAGACTGTGAACGTCACTGTGGTGAAAGTTGTCTCAACAATATATGAGAAAAAATATGCTTTCCCTTTGGGGAATTTATCCTAAGGAAACAATCAGAGGTAGGCACAGAGGTTCACACCCCAGAGATCCATTTTGCTGTTGAATATAAATACAGTAGAACAAAATTGGAAACAATCTATGGGCTCCCAAACAGGACAGTGATAAAATAGATCCAGAATGCTAAGCCAAATGATTAAAATCCATGTTTTTGAGGAATTTTAACAACGTAGGAAAGTACAATGTGATAAGAAAACACCAAGCAGGATGTGTGGCAAGAATCCAATTTTATTTGAAATCTCTACGGAAATACCTGGGGTAAAAAAAATGGGAGGCCTTACATTGAGATGTCAGGAGTCTCCACGTGGGGTGGGCAATGAGTGAGTGTGGGCTGGTTTTGCTTGTGATACCCTGCTGTGTCCAGTGGAGACAGCCGTGCTGTGATGACAGGGTTTGTCTGCAGTGACTAACGCCCAGGGTGACAGGCTTTGGACCTTAGGGAGAGGAGAATTGAATCTCTCTGGAAGCCCAAGTTTGTTTTCACAGATCTGCCTCAGAAAGTTGTCTGAGGCTCATGAACTCCTTCCCCACAGAATTGTCTCGGGAAATGATCACCAGGCATTTCCACTTCCCTATTCCTGGTACCCAGAGTGAGGGTGTCCCCTGAGCCTATGTGCCCCTGAGGGCACAGCCTCCAAGGGCTCAGTGAGCCTCGCTCTGCAGGAAGGAGGCCCCACTCGCAGGCCCGGAGTCCCAGCCTTTGGGCACACTGCCTTCTTGGAGGGGAGATGCTGACTACCCTGTGGTGAATCCTGAGGAACAGATCATTTTGTGAGTGAGCAAGTCACAGAGCATGGTTGGCCCAGCTCTGCTCTGGGCACGCTTGGCTTGTTGTCTGCAACACCTGTCTCTCTGATGAACTCAGTTCCACTGAACAGAGAGTCACTGGGCACCTGCTGCATAGCTGACCCTGTGCTGGGCTCCAGGGATGGAGAGGGGAGGAGGACACAGGCCCCCGGAGAGTTCACGGGCCCGTGGGGGAGGATATGGGAGCGTGTTGTCAGTAGAGTTGGGGGACTCCGGGTTCCCAGGTCTGAGCCCGCCTCCTGCAGGACCAGTCTCCTTCCTCGGTGGAATGCACATACGAGTGTGCACACACACACTGGTTACTCTCTCCTTTGGGCTCTTTGCTCTCACAGCCGGACGGACTTCAGAGACAGACCTGGCCCCCACTGCCTGTTATCCCCTTGCTTACAGAGGAGGCCAGAGCTCCACGCAGCCCTCTTTCTGCAGACCCTGCCACCTCACTTCTCTCTAGGCCCTTGTCCCAGTCCTTCTTTCCTCCTGGAGAACGTTTGCGTTTCCTGTCTTTTTACTTGCCTTCTCTAAGCCCCTGTTTGGTTCCCTCTTCAGCTGATTTTTGACCCGGACTGATTGGAGTTTGTTCATACAAGAGTGTAGTCCATGTTCAACTCCCAGGGCCCTGCTCTTTGGAATCTTTAAGGACCCAGCTCTGAAGTGCGCACGGGCCTTGGGAAGGGGCCCTCCCCAACCCTCCTTCCGGAGCCCCCGTTGGAGGAGAGCAGAGCCCTGGGAAGGTGTGTGTTGGTTGGTGGTGAGCACACAGCTTGGCAGAAGGGCCCCCGGATGAAGAGGGTTCAGGAAGGACAGGGCTTGGCTGGCGAGTCAGGGAGCTGGCGGCTCAGACTGAAGAGCTTTGGAGAACCTAAACTGGCTCCGTTGGCAGTTTCCTAAAATGTGGATCCTCGAGCTGCCCTTCCTCTCTTGCTGTCTGTCCCCATCTGTCCCGAGGTTGCTCTGTGTGGGCAGAGGACAGCTGTGCCTTATGAGATGTTCATGGCAGCCTGGGTGGAAGCCCGAGTTCTCTCCCGGAGCCACCCCTGTGGACATGCTCAGCCGTGATCTTAGCAGATCTTAGCATCGATGAGGACCCTGCCAGCCAGCATTCACAGCCTGAGACCCCAGGAAGTGACGTCTGTCTGCTTGCCTTCCCTGAAGCTGCGGGACAGGGGCATGCCTTTCTGCTCCCTCTCCGGGGGGACTAGGCTGGGGTGGGGCTCAGTTCCCACCTCCTGGGTTGGAGCAGCCACCAGTCTCCTGTCCCTCACCCCCCTGCCCCTACTACCACCTGTCCCTCCCTCCCTGCTTATCGGAATTGCTCAGGGTGGTCCCTCCAGCATGTCTGTCTCAGCCCCTTTGGCACCTATGAGAAAACGCAGGCCCAAAGAAGATAGCTGACTGGTTCCTGGCCTTCCAGTAAGTTTGCATAAAAGCCAGACTTTCTCAGGTCTTTTCTGTCCTTGAGTCTTTTCCCCTCCTCACTGCCCCTGAACCCTTCCCTCCGCCCTACAGCGGAGGGTGACCCCATGCAGAGACATCACTATGGAAAGAAGGGTTATTAGACCAGCGCTGTTAGCTGTGTAACCTTTCCTCGGTCTCTTAACCTCTCTTGTTTCTCTTTTGTCTAACAAGAAAAATAGTGATGAGATTTAGAAAGAACAGAACAGAAATGCCTGTGGGTGGTTGCAGAGTTGTTTCAGCTAAAGTTTTAAAAAGAGAAGAAGAGGGATAGAATTCAAATGGGTCAGAGGAAAAATTAATGTTAGCTTGGGGGTTCTCTTGCCCGTGATCCCCAAGGATCTTGCCTCTCTAGGAAGTGACCCAAAGGGGACAAAAAGGGGTTCATTCCATAAAGATTGATTTCGGCTTGTGAAACTGCTGCATCTCCTTTCCACCTGTGCTGTCTTCTCCTGGATGTCCCCACCTGTCCTCACCATAAAGGAGGTGAAGGTTTAAGCCTGAGAGCATAGGACCCTTTTTTCTCCTCAACACCCCCCCCCCAACTCCATACACTCTAGGTTTAGAAGTTCCTGCAGAAGATGGAGTTCCCACCCTCAAGTTCCCTGGCTTGCTCCAACCCTCTGGGGTCACCACTGGTGTGCCGCTGCTTCTGTGGGGGTGACTGGTAGAGCAGAGGGGCCACCCCCTCCTCGCTATGTCCAGCTGCCCCTGGACAGGCAGGAAAGCTCAGGACCCTCATGGCCTGGGACATGGCGCCCCCTGCAGGAGTGGTGGCACCTGAGTGGTGATCACAAATGGCCAGCGGGACGCCCACTTTACCCAGGCACCTTCTCTCCTGGTCAGGGAGACCCCCATCACTTCCATTTCTTGAAGCTCCTAGAGTATTCTTTTAAACAATAATAAACAGGGCTAATGAACTGTAGTGTAGTCTGCACGTTCACTTGGAACAGAGTAATGCCTTTCACAGCCACGTGGCAGTGTGATTGTGCTGTTCACAAGATAACAAGTTCTGAAAAGCAACAAAACAAACCGCAGAGTACTGAAGGCTGGAAGTGGGACGCTGGTTTACAGGTGTTTGATGAGTGTGTCATTTTTGTCCTGGTCTGTGTTTTCCTGGATCGTACATTAGCCTCATTTGGGAGAAGGTCAAGACTTTTCGATTTGAGAAGGCCTTTGGTGATGGTGGCATCCTAGTGCTGGGCCTGGCCATGGGGTCTCTGCAGGTGGGTCTTTTAGGGTCTGGATGTTCATTGGGCTCTCTCCCAAGGTGGCCCACAGTGGAGAGAGAGCAGGTGCTTGGATGAGCCAAATGGGACAGAGAGACCACTGCAGTCAGGGTCATGGGCTTGGTCTCTGTGTGGGTCAGTTAGCTACAGCCAACTCGCTGCTCCCTGCTGGTCATCATAGGAATCGGTGACATTACTCTGGAACAGCAGTTCTCAAACCATGATCCCTGGATCTGGGAGGGGTGTCTCCACCACCTTTCAGGAAATTCACAAGGTCAGAACTGTTTTCATAATAATAATGAAATGCTCCATCCCATTCTCTCACAAACGTATAGAAAAGGAAGAGTTCATGAATATGGTTTCAGATGCCACATTAGCACTAAATATTAAAGAAGCTACCATCTGTTGAACCTGGTACACGAGGAAAGAATATCCACGAATATTTGGAAAGACTGTTAAAATACTTTTTTATTCCCAACTGTAGTACGTGTTTGTGAGAGTCTAGATGTCCGTCATGTGGAACAAGACCACAGAATCACAAAAGATTGAACAAAAAATCAGGTATCATCCAGCTAACTTTTGTTAAACCAAACATTACACAGATCTTTAAAAATGCAAAACAAAGCCATTATTTTCACGCGTTTTTGTTCTGAAAATGCAGCTTTCTAAATGAAACATGTCAATGCCTAATGGGTTTATTGTTTTTCGATGAATCTAAATTAATTTTTTTCTCAGTTTTAATTTCCAATGTGGTATCAATAGATACAGCCCACATAATTTGGTGTTCTCAAAAACTTTTTATGACCGTTTAATGCGATGTAGTTCATATACCATAAAATTCACATTCTAGAAGGATTCAATTCATTGGTTTTAGTTTATTCTCAAAGTTGTGCAACCATCACCACGACCTAATTGCGGAATATTTTCATGACCCCAAAAAGAAACCCTGAACCCATTAGCAGAAACTCATTCCTTCTTCCCTCCGCCTGCACTCCAGCCCCTGACAACCATTAGTCTGCTTTCTGCCTCTGTGGATTTGCCTGACATTTCTTGTAAATGGAATAATACAACATGTGGTCCTTTGTGACTGGCTTTTTTTTTTTTTTTTTTTTTTAGTAGGCTGTATGCCCAGTGTGGGGCCCGATGCAGAGCTTGAACTCATGACCCTGAGATCAAGACCTGGGCTGAAATTAAGAGCCGGACGTTTAAGCGACTGAGCCACCCAGGCTCCCCTTTTGTGCCACCTTCTTAGACTTAGCATAATGTTCTCAGGATTCAGCCATCTTATAGCTTATAGCACTACTTCACTTTTAATGGCCAAATAATATTCTGTTGTGTATGGATAACTCCATATGATCTCCATTTATCAGTTGGTGGACATTTGAATTAGTTCCACTTTTGGGCTGTTGTGAATAGTGCTGCTATGAACATACAAGCTTTTTTTTTTTTTTTAAAGATTTTATTTGTTTATTTGACAGAGAGCACAAGCAGGGGGAGGGGCAGGCAGAGGGAGAGGGAGAAGCAGGGTCCCCACTGAGCAGGGAGCCTGACCTGGGGCTGGATCCCAGGACCCCGAGATCATGACCTGAGCCCTTGAAGGCACACGCTTAACTGACTGAGCCACCCAGGCTCCCCACCAGCCTCAGTAGTTTTTAAGAGTAGGAAGGATTCCTCTGTTTGAGATCTGTTGGTCTAGATGGGATTGGACGAGGGCAGTGTGGATAACTCAGTGCAGCCCCTCATCTTTGCTCTGGGA
This sequence comes from Martes martes, assembly GCF_963455335.1. Taxonomy (NCBI): domain Eukaryota; kingdom Metazoa; phylum Chordata; class Mammalia; order Carnivora; family Mustelidae; genus Martes; species Martes martes. The sequence continues at coordinate 20,900,430 of NC_137904.1, read as the reverse complement.
TTGAGTTACAGCCACCCTTCTCACCACCCAATACACATACACACACACACACACACACGCACGCACGCACACACACACACACTCCATTCAGCATACATGCTCAGTAGCCTTATGCTAGATCATCAAAGAGCTGGTCATAGCCTCTAAGGCTAAGAGAAAGGCAGCTGGACTAGACCATGCACATTAAAGCACCAGGAAGTTCTGAAGCAGAGTGGCCTCCCTGCTGGATTCCCAATGGTGCCATCTTCCTTGTAGTCCTGGCTATAGCTTTGGCTCCCCACCCTCCTTCCTGTCCTGGGGAGCATTGTGATGGTCAGCAGAACATGTTGGGGAGCAGAAGCCGTGAAGGTGGCCAACTTTAGCTGCATCTGTGGGCCTGGGGTGGCCATGGTGGGTCCCCCAGACTTGGGAGTGGCATACGGCTTCCCTGGGCCATCTAGCTGTGTGCCCCGCAGCCCCAGCCCCTCCTGCTTGGCACTGTGCTTCATCAGTAGGGGCTGTACTTGGGAGGGGCAGGAGTCAGGTGCCCTCCCCTTTTTCCTCTTCCTTCCCTTTCTGCTTCTAACTCCTGATGTCCTGCCAGTCCTGTCCAATCTGGTCACTTAGCTGCATGAGCTACCTAGTTCCCCCTCCCCGAATTATGATCCTTTTGAATGATGAGTTTTGAGGGAACAGAAGCCAGAGGATTCTGATAGCCAGGCATCTGCGGGCAGCCAGGTACAGGGACATGCCAGAAGTGCCAGTGCTTGGTGCCTGACGGTCCCTGGCTGCCACCTGCACCCCAGCTGATGGCGTGCTCTTGGTTGTTCCCCCTTCTCCCCTCAGATGTGACTCCCTGCCCCGCCCTGGGCACTCCGAGCCATGGCCGACACCATCTTCAGCAGTGGGAATGACCAGTGGGTTTGCCCCAATGATCGGCAGCTTGCCCTGCGAGCCAAGTGAGTACCTCCAAGGCCCTGCCAGCCTTTCCCTTCCCTCCTTCTCCCTGCTTCCCTCCTTTTGGGGGCAAGATTCAATATCAGGGACCCAGAAAGAGAAGTTTGGGGACAAGTGCATGTCTAATGCACGCCACACTCCGGGCCCCAAGGTTGGCACTGAACAGCCATTCACTCCTTTAACTGGAATTCACCCTCATTTCTCCAAGGAGGAAAGGGAGGCCGGGCTCCTTGCCCAATGGCAGACCTTGGGACCCACGCCCAGGCCCCCCTGACTTCCAGGCCTACAGCAGCCTGCAGGGGATCAAACCACTTCCTCTGCTGTCTCTGGTGAGAGTGTAAATCCCCCTGTCACTGAGCCTTCAGTCCCTGAGCCCCTGGAGGCGGGGAGCCTTTGATACCTGGATGCCCCTTCACCTGAGGGCCTCACACTGAGAGGGCAGAGCAAAGGCTGGGCAATGAACCTCGCCAGGCTGCGACACACAGCCAGCCTTGAAGCATTCCCAGTCTCCTCCAGTACGCTGTCAGGGTCTCTCCGGTTCTGGTTTGTCCCCTCCGCCTCCCAGTTTCCCTGTTATCCCTCAGCCTGGTGACCCCTCAGACCCAGTTAGGTCAGGTCATCTCTACCCACCTCCCCACTATGGCCAGAGATCAGGGCCTCCCAGATACCTCTCCTGCCTTCCAGGCTTCCCTCTCCATCCAGGGATTTGGAGGCCCCTGGTGTCTGATAAGCCCCAAGAACACCTCTTCATCTGTCAAACCATGCCTATTATGGGAGCCAGCATTTCCCATGGGGGACCAAGTTCAAGAAATTTGCAATTAGATGTTACAGGCCTGCAGGGGGACAGAGCTGAAACATCAAAGAGGGCTAGAAAAATTAATCCAAATCCCCCAAGAGTGGAGTCCTCCGTGATTGGCAGGCATCTCTGTGCATCGGTTAATTTGTCCCTCTCTCCAGGATGGCTCGGCTCCTTTCAGTCCCCTGTGCAGCCCCTGCGGGGGAGACCAGGGAGGAAACCAGTCGCTCTCCCTCTCTGCCCTGATGCTGGGCGTGATGATGTGTCCTCCTTGGCAGGGTACAAGGAGCTGGGGAGAGCTGCTGCCAGGGCCTGGTGTGACCCCTCATGACCCCCCTGGCATTTCCTTCAGTTCTCCCTGACCTTGTCTTGCCCTCAGCAGCAGCCAGAAGCTGTTGTAGCATTTTTTAGTAGAGCAGATGCTTTTATTTCCTCCCGAGGGTGTGCCGCCTTGTAATGCCAGGTTCCTTGTAATGCCAGGCTCTGTAAAGGAGAATACTACAGATCTTGCGTCCAGGTTCTGTGCCCTGAGGGTTCCTCTGGGAGGCCTGGGGAATTTGCCTTCCCTGGCTTTGGCTCAGGTCTGTCCTCCAGCACTATAGGATACTCTCTAAACCCCTACTAGGGGCCAGGCACTGACTGCACAGCGGTGAACAAGACTGATGTGGTCCTTTGTCTTAAGACCCTGGTGGGGAGAGGGGAGCAATATACATGGAATTACCCCTGCGCAGCTACTTGGACAGCAGAAACAGGCAGTGGGGGTGAAGGCAGGTGCTAATATAATCTGGGAATTTGGAGAGGCTTCCCTGAGAATGTGTTTTATGTTGAGTCCTGGAGTAGCAGTAAGTGTTAGATGGAAATAGGGGGAAGGAGCTTCTAGGCAGAAGGAACAGCATGTGCAAAGGCTCTGAGGTAGAAGGAACAGAGGTAGAGGTAGAGGTAGAGGGCCTGGCAGGGGGCTGGTGTGGCTTGAATGCAGAAGGAGGTGGTGAATGGGGTGAAAGGAAGTTGGGGAAGTGGGCAGGGGCCAGATGGTATAGGGCTGGTCCTCCAGACTCACATTCAAGAGGGGGGGACAGAGGGTCCTACTTGGCCTTAAAATAATGTTTAAGCTCCATGATGGAGCTATGCCTGGGTTGTCTGGGAATTCTGAGAATGGACTCAGCCCATCTTGGAGGGGATCTTCACCCAGAATATGAAGCAAGTCTTTTTTTTTTTTTTAAAGATTTCATTTGTTTATTTATTTTAGAGGGTGAGGGCATGAGCGGGATGTTGGAAGGAGGAAGAGGGAAAGAGAGAATCTGAAGCAGATCCACGCTGAGCACGGAGCTTGATGTGCTGCCTGATCCCAGGACCCTGGGATCATGACCTGTGCCGAGACCAAAAGTTGGATGCTCAACCGACTGAGCACCCAGGCGGTCCCTAAAAGAAGTCTTAAAAAGGAATAGGAGTGACGCAGTGGAAAGGGGATTTAGGGAGGTGGGCAGGCACTGCAGGTGGAGGGCACAGCATGGGCAAAGGCCTGGAGAAGACAGCATGCAGCCCAAAGCACACTGTGTGAGGCCAGGGCAGCAGAGGGGTGAAGGCTCCGTACCAGGGGACCCTACTGACGGGTGCCAGGGGCCACTGAAGACTCTTCCTTGGGGCTTACAATCACAGATGCATTTGGCAGCCACAAGCAGTCCACCTTTGTGGCGTGGGGGGGGGGGTGGGATTCAGGGGAACAAGAGGCTCCGTGTTAACCAGGGCCATCATGGGAGTTGCGACCTGACCAGACAGGGGCAGTGGGCCAGGGGAGGAGTTTGTCTGAGGGGACAAGTTGTCAGGGTTTGGTCGGTGACCAGATGGAGGCAGAAAAGGAGGCCAAGAAGATGCCCCAGGGAAGCCTGGCGGGGCTTTCAGCAGCCACGGGCCCTGGACTCCATCTGATGGCTCTCAGCCTCCTTACTCTGCTGAGAGAAGGGGAGGCCAGCCTTACAGGATGACAGGAGGGTCTGGCGCGAGGAGGTATGTCATGCCTGGGGCTGGCGCCAGGCCCACAGCTAACTGGGTAGGAGTGGCACCCTGCAGGGCGGATGACGGTACTGGTGCTGTGCTCTCCCATTTCTGTGTTCCCAGACCTGCCTCTTCCTGGTGGGGTGGGAGGCCTGAGCTTGGGGACCCTGTTCTCCAGTTCTCCTTCGCTGGCCCAGGGACTCACACCCAGAGGGTGTCCTGGCCAATCCCTGATTACCTGAATCCCAGAAATGCTCAGGTGGAGAAAACCTGCAGCTCGGGGTGGGCAAGTGTTTCTTTTCAAGGCCTAAACCCCTCGAGTCTGCTTGATACACAGAAGAAAGGTGGGCCCGTGCCCCTGCTCACTCTAAGGACTGGCCTCCCTTCCTCTGTCTATTGGCCCTGCCCCTTTCCCGCTGTTCGCTTCCCCCGGCCCTATGAGGATCTCTACCAAAAGTGTTGCTCTGGGCAGTGCTTCTTTTTCACTTGGAGACATAGGCAGTCTAAAAGTCTGGAGACCCTTGGTACGGCACCTTACCTTACTTTCTTTGCACCTTTGCACGTGTGGCTTTTCTGCCTGAACACCATCACCTTCTTTCTCTGGGGGAGGCACCTTTCATCCTGCGAAATCCTGTAGGAGCACTGCGTCTTTGGTCTAGCCATTCCTGATGGTTCTGCCCATGAGAATGCTAGTCATCATCAGGAACCACCCCGGATAAAGCAGTTGGGCATTTGCTATGTGCAGAGAACTTTGTATACCCTGCCCCATTTACTCTGCGTGGGACAGATCAGGAAATCCGGGATGAGCAGCTGCCCACATTCTCATGGTTGGGAAGGGACTAAGCTAAAGTTAAGACCATCTGATGGACACCGGTCTGAACCCTTCCCCTTAACGGGCCTGCTGGACTTGCAGAGGAAGGACATGTTCTTTAGCTCTCCTGATGTGCACCGCATGGATAGTTACAAGAACTGTTAGCTGCAGTAGCCCGGATGGGGCAGTGAAGTAAGACCACCAGTGTCCATCCGTGTCAGGGAACCATCAAGAAGGCGTCCACACCCTCACCCTCCTGCCCTGTGCCCTGCATCAGAAACTCTTGCTTGCCGTCATTTCTTTAGGGAAGCCCTTCTAGAACCTTACCTCTGATCGGGTTAGTTCCCTGATTTATACAGCTTCCTAATGTCCACCTGCATGTACCCCCCCAGCAGCCTGTCCCCAACACCTACCCAGCCTGGCCTCGCAGAGGACAGTCAGTGAACAGGTCACAAACGAATAGCTCTTCTCATTTTGCATTAAGTAAATATTGGTGTCAATGATAGGTTGTCTTGTGTCCCCAAGCCTGTTGTCATTCTTCGGCGCACTCACTTTGCTCTCTTGCCCACCTCCGTATTCCTGGCACCTGGCACAGAATGTCTCAGACAGGCTGGGACCCTGGGCAGAGATTTGGGACTTGGTCTGTGGCTGCCACTCCATTCCCTCGAGAAAGATAGGAAGGGCGTGCGTCCTTCCACTCTGCACTCCTGTCTGTTGCCTGCCTGCCCTCGTTGCCTCTCCTGTGCGGCAGTGCTGCCCTCCTGCCCTCAAACCCTCTCGTTTCCAAACTGTTGTGTGCACCTCCTTTTACATTCAGGGTTCATTTTTGATCTAATTACCATTCTTTCCCATGCCACAGTGAGCTCCATTCATTTAGATGCCACAGAGCTCAGTCTTTTTTTTTTTTTTTTTTAAAGATTTTATTTATTTATTTGAGAGAGAGAGAGGACAAGGGGGGAGAGGAGCCCAGGGAGAGGAAGAAGCAGGCTGCCTGTTGAGCAGGGAGATTGATACAGTACTCCATCCCAGGACCCTGGGATCACGACCTGAGCTGAAGGCAGAGGCTTCACTGTCTGAGCCGCCCAGGTGCCCCCAGATCTCAGTCTTGCTGATCTTCTGCACTCTTCCCTCGCAGCCCCCTGTGCTGTGGCAGTGGCCTTCTGCGTCTGTCCAGCGGGTCATACCCACAGTGCTAAGGTAGCCCTGCCGTCTTTGTGGGGCCCGGTGGCTGGCAGGCGTCAGAGCCAGCATCTGAAGCATCTGCCCTGTTTCCCCGAACCCCTCTTGTGCACATATAGCACTTGGGCTGTCCCCAGATGGTTCTTGGCGGTGGGAGGGCTTTGTGATATGGAGGGGCTGCCTGAGTTTGCCCTGTGGTGGCATCAGGGCCGGCCATGTGCTCTCTCCAGGCTACAGACGGGCTGGTCTGTGCACACCTACCAGACAGAGAAGCAGAGGAAGAGCCAGTGCCTCAGCCCTGCTGAGGTGGAGGCCATCTTGCAGGTCATCCAGAGGGCAGAGCGGCTGGACATCCTGGAGCAGCAGAGAATCGGGTAAGGACTGCTTCTGAGCTGGGGCAGGAACAGAATGCTTGAGAAGGAAGCAAAGTCATTTAGTGTCAGATCTGTGGGCTGAGAGTGGCGCCCTGGGTCCTAGCGCTGGCATGCAGCACTGGGAGGGAGTCTGCTTTGCCCGAACACCCCTGGGGTGTAGACGCATCACCCAGCCCCACAAAGCCTCAATATTCTTCTCTGTAAGAAGTAGATTGTGGCTCCTGCGTGGGTCCTAGACTGTGCGGGGATGAATGAGCGTGGTGAAATGCATTTGGAGCTCTTCAGCTCCATACACGTGAGGGTCTACTCTGGTCCAGCCAGAGGAGGGATTTGAGGGGAAGTTGAACCTGGATCGTCCTGCCCCAACAAGGACTACAAGGGAAGATGCTCTCCAGCTTGTTCTAAGCTCTTCTCCTGGCCTCCAGCATCCAGAGCTGACCTCTATCCAGCCTTCAGACAGTTTGGTGGTGTCTCTTTTTGTTTGTTGAATTACAAAAGCAGTTCATACCTCCTAGAAAATTGGAAAGACATGGAAAAACACAAGTAGGAAAACAAATGCGGTGCATGGCATTGAGCAGGATTTAATTTTATTCTGATCTCCTTGTTCTACTCATCTTTTTTGTTAAAATATGTGATCATTTAAAAAGTCAGACATTGTAGAAATGCAGTTTTTGGGTTTTGTTTTGTTTTTTAAGAATCTATTTATTTATTTTGTCAGTGAGTGAGAGAAAGAGAAAGAGTTCAAACAGGGGAAGTAGCAAGAAGAGGGAGAAGCAGGCTTCTTGTTGAGCAGAGAGCCCAATGCGGGGCTCAATCCCAGGACCCTGGAATCATGACCTGAGCCAAAGGCAGACGCCTAACCAACTGAACCACCCAGGAGATATAGGGAGAGGGGGCCTAGGTATTGGGCCCTGGGCTCTGCCTCTTAGGAACTATGTAACGCTGGTGGGAAGTGACTTTATATCTCTGAGCCTCAGTCTTCTTATCTTTAAAATGGGGGAAATAGCATTCTCCTCCCTGGGAGGTTGAGATAACATACCTGCACTCTGTCCTGTGTTCCTTCATTCAAGAACTTTCCCTGTGTGTTCCCTGGGGCCTGGAGATACAGTGGCCAACAAACCAGAAGTGGCCACTAGTTTTGTGAGGGTTGTAGTGTTGCCATGAAAAGAAGGGGTCATGGTGGGCTGAGGGGCCATGGGACCCTGAGGGGAGTCCCCTGTCCTAGGCTTAGCATGGTTCAGGGATGGCTCCTGGACACCCGGCATCAGAGGTTCAAAGGGAAACTCTTTTTCTTTCTTCCTCCAGCTTCTTCATTCAGCCACTTGCTCAAACCAAAACCTCTACATCATTCCAGGTCTCCTTCTCTCTCTCTCTGACCTCCTGTACTCCATTTCCATGAATGCTGCCTCAGTGCCCCTTCACTGGGCCTCCCAGCGCCTCCTGTTGGCTTCCTCACCTGCACTCCCTTGTTGTAGTCCTGGCTTTCTAGGAGTGAGCTTTGAAAACTGCCACTCGGGGGGCACCTGGTTGACTCAGTTAGAAGAACCTGTGACTCTTGATCTTGGGATACTAAGTTTGAGCCACACGTCAGGTGTAGAGATTACTTACATAAATGAATAAATAAATAAGAATTTTAAAAAATTAAAAAAAAATTCAAATGTCCCTTAGACCAAATCCCTCCTCTACTTAAAATTCTTCAGTGGCTTCATGTTGATCTTAGAAAATAATCCAAACCCTATTTTGTGTCCTACAAAACCCATGTAACCTGCCCCCTTCTCACCCCTCCAGCCTCCTTTTATCCCAGGCTCCCGCAGGCTCACAAGGGAATGGCCACACTGGGCTCCTGGCTGTTCTAATATGCCAAGTCCTTTGTCTTTGCCACCCCCCCGCCCAACGCTCTTCCCTCTACCTGGAGTGCCCCCCACCCTGCCCTGCTTTTCACCTGGTTTTGCCTTGTCATCCTTTAGCTCTCGGTTCACATGTTCTCACAGAGGCCTTCACTGATCACCACCAGACATGCTCCCTCTCAGTCTTCTCCCTACACACTTACTTGATTTCATAGCATTCCCCCTGTCTGAAGTCAGTTTGCTTGTTGCCTTTTTTGGGCTTTCTCTTTATTGTTCTATGAGAGCATGTTTGTCTCTGGCTTGTTTGCTACAATATCCCCAGGGCGTGGCACATTGTAGGTACTCAATTAATAGTTGGTGAGCAAATGAATGATTAGAAGGTAGCCTGGAAAAAGGGTGGGGCAGGGAACAGTATCCCAGGTGAGGGTACAGCACATGGGCCCTGGTATAGCGCTGGGGCCCCATGGCAGCCATACTGGGACAGTGGTCAGGTTGGGAACAGGAAACACATCCATCTGACTCTGTCCTGTGCTGCAGACGGCTGGTGGAGCGGCTGGAGACCATGAGGCGGAACGTGATGGGGAATGGCCTTTCCCAGTGTCTGCTCTGTGGGGAGGTGCTAGGCTTCTTGGGCAGCTCATCAGTGTTCTGCAAAGACTGCAGGAAGGTAAGACCCTGCTCTGGCTTCCCAATCTGGACCTGCTCTGTGACTTTACACCCTGGCTTCTAGGAGTGTATGTTGTACGTGTCAGTGTGTGTCTTTGTGTGCAGGTGCGTGCACATGATATCCTGTCCTTCTTGGCAAGAAGAGTTAGAGCCTATGGTTGAATGGTCTGGCTTCTAGGACCAACTCCAGGGAGTGGACCTCTGGGTCTCACAGGCCTGGGTATAAATTCAGCTTTTCCACTAGCTGGATGATCTCAGAAAACTGGTTTAATATTTTGAGCCTCATCTTCCTCATGTGTAAAATAGGGATAATGTACCTTAGAAAATTGTGAGGATTAAATGTTGTATTCATTGGGTCTTAAAAACCTTGTCTGGCACAGAAGTACTCAGAAAACTCTATTAGTTATTAAAGAACTAAAATTCTCCTCAGGGCAAAACAGTGTGCTAGGATTATACTTCTAATTCTGTTGATGTGCTCTCGATCCCTGGTCCCTCAAATGAGAATGATCCTTGCTGCAAAGTCAAGTGGATTTTTCCCTTTTCTTATACTCCACTGGTTACTTAAATGGTGCCACATATTAAATTGTTTCAGATTGAGTCCCAGACTTCTCAAAATAACTTTTTGTTTTTCCTGGAGTTTCTAATTGCCTTTCTTTTCTTACTGACCCAAGAATAATGTGCCTTCCAATCCTTAGGATTATTTAGCATCCCAATTTTACTGTCTATTGCATGGAGGCTACATTTTTCCCTCTTTTGGACCTTTAGTCCTACTCCAGTGTAAACGTATTGCTGCATAGCTGTCATCATGGGACTTCCCTTTACTGCCCTCCTAGGTTAGAGAGCTGTTCCCAGATACCATACCTCCCTCTTTCCTTTGTTTTTCACTCTAGTTTTCCTAGTACCTATCTTCCATTTGTTTTAAGCCTCAAGTTATTTTAGTCAACAAGACAGAGATAGAAACTTCTCTCTTGAGATTATATTGGATGAGGGAACAAAAACCAAATAATGATCAAATAAATAAGAATGTTTCAGGAAGCAATACATTCTAGGAAGAAATAATAGGAATAGAAATAGAAATAATAGAAATAGAAATCATAGGAAATAGAAGATTGGGGATGGGGTGGAGTGAGGTGTCTAGAGCTGAGAGGACTGTGGGATATAGAGAAGTCAAAGAAGTAAACATGGACTTAGCCACGTGAAAGCTGTTGGCTACCTTGATAAGGTCATTTTGAGTGGCATTCAAAAACTCGGTGAGGGAACCCAGATGCAAAAGGGTCAATATACTGAACTAGTAAGTGGAAAAGTCAGGATTTCAGCTAAGGTCATTTCCCCGCCTGTTCTGGGACATGTGGTGACCTGGACTAAGGACTGTGGAGTCGCTGGTGAAGAGCAGTGGAGATGTGGCCGGGGCCTGGGTGCCAGGATAGGGGCACTCGTGTGCCCACCTCTCCTTAACCCTTCCATGGCCCCGGGCTAGATACCAACATAGGCAGTAGGCAGAGGGACTCAGAATGTCTTGCTCCCAGCCCTTGGGCAGATTGGGTTGTACTTTATGACTTCTGCCTGGGACAGTGGGGCCCAGCAGCCCATTTCCCCTTCCTGCCCCTCAACCCACAACTGCTATTAATGTTCAGGTTTGCAGGACCATGACGAGGGGGCAGAGGCTTGTCTCTTCACCTGGAAAAGTAGGGGACCTCTGCTATAGGGGCAGGATGCTGTCTTGACTGGTGAAGGGTCCTTGGAGAGCCATTTCCTAGACAACAGTGGCAATCCCAGGGGAGGATCCCAGCTGCTTGGGGAGGGGTGGTAAAAAATGTTCTTCTAGATGCTCTGGATACTCCCCACCCCATTGTACCCTGGAGTCCTGGGCTGTTCCAGTTTTTCTCTTTTTTAAGGTTTTATTTATTTATTTGAGAGAGAGTGAGAGCTAGAGAGGGAGAGAGAGCACACACAGAGGGAGAGGGAGACAGAGAGTTCCAAAGATGGAACTCCCGCTGAGCAGGGAGCCCAATATGGGGCTTGATCCCAGGACCCCAGGATCACAATGTGAGCCTAAGGCAGAAGCTTAACCAACTGAGCCCTGGACTTAACCCAGACAGCCCTGGGCTGGTCCAGTTTGAAATCGTTCATATTTTGCTGCGGGCTGAGAATCTGATCTTGGCTTGGGCAGCAAGGTGAAGAGGCCTTTGGGTTTCCAAGGGAAGTTGCTCCTGGGTAGAAGTGGGAGGAGAGGGTGCAAGTAGGCATTTGTGTGTTTTCTTCTTCATCCTTGAGAAGATGGTGTCATTCATTTGTTCGTTCATTCATTCATTCATTCATTCTGCAAATAGTAGAGGGCCCACTATATGCAGGCCCTGTTCTAGGTGCTGGCAATACCATGAGCAAGAGAGACAAAGCCCTTGCTTTCATGGAGCCTTTTTCTAGGGGTGGGAGAAGGGGAACAACAAACAAACAAAATACTATCCGGTAGACTAAGGGCTCTGTAGTGAGTTAGAACAGGGCAGTGTGGTAGGGTACAACTAGGAGGGCCTTTCTGAGCTCAGACCTGAGCACAAGCAGGATCCAGCTCTGGGAAGATCTGGATGGAAAAGTGTTCCAGGCAGAGGGAGCAGCCAGCATGAAGTTCCTGAGGGGGAAGCAGCTGGGCATGTTCAAGGAACTGATGAAGGCCTCTGGGGCAGAGGTGGACATGCCCATCACATGAGAGCTTCATAAGTCAAGGTCAGGAATTGAGATTTGATTCTGAGTTTCATGGGATCCCAGTGGAGTGTTGTGAGCATGGTGTGATGTGATCTGATTTGTCTTTGTAAGTGATGAGCCTCGCTGCTGTCTGGTGAGTGGATGGCAGGAGGACATAAAGCGACAGTGAGTGGCGAGTTAGGCACTGCCTGTCCTTGGGGATGAGACGGTAGGGCTGGAGATGAGGCAGTATGGCATGGGGCCATGTTCTAAGAAAATCCATCTTTTCACTGTATCGAAGTAGGTGGGTGATGGAGGGTTGCAGGAGGAAAAGCGGGTCCTAGTCTGCAACCAGGCCAGAGTGAGAGATCACTGGGTCCGTCCTGTGTGATGGGGGGCCGCGGGCCCCCTGCCTGCCAGCCAGTGCCGTTACTATGCACACGCGTGGGTTGCAGTCCCGGTGTGGGCATGGGGGCAGGCTGCAGAAGGGACGCTGGGAGATCTGGGAAGTGTCCAGATCTAAGTCTCAGATGCTCCTGGCCACATGGAGCTATCCCCAGCAAGATCCCTGGCACATTCAGCAGCCACAAGCTAATGAGTGTGCCAGCAGAGCCCGTGATGCCAGGCAGGCCTTGGTGCGGTGACCCCCTCCGTAATTGGGCCTGCACGCCCGGGCCACCAGCCCTCATTATGGGAGGGACGTGGTGGGAAGGGAGAGGGGCTGCCTGCTAATTAGAGAGGCCTGGCGCTTCTGATTGCTTAGCAGCTGAGTCAACCAGCTTTCGGTTTGATTGAGAGTCTTGTCTGCACCAACCATGGGGGAGGCCAGACAGAGCTGCCGGAGAGCCAGCCTGAGCCTGGGATGGCATTGTCACCGTGACAAGGAAACAGTCGCAGCTGTTCTGGTCTCAGCCAAAATGTGTTCCAAGGTGTGGACAGAGGGGCCTGCCCGGGAAACAGTGGTTACCACAGCGTGTCCTGAGTCCCCGGGGAAAAAGAAAGCTTCTGCTCTAAGATCCCAGCCTCAGCACCAGCCCGCACCACCGGCTCAGACTCAGGCCAGTGTTTAGGGCCCTCTGCTCGCCTTGCCCTCCCCCACACCTCCCCACCCCCACACCACACACGCCCCAGCTCAGGGTCCCCACAGCCTCCCTCAGGCCTCCTTGCTCTTGCAAACAGTGGACACCAAACCTGTGGTCTTTCTTACCTTGCGATGTCCCTTGGGCTTTAGAAAGCTTTCACAAAAATCCCTCTTGTTTGATCCTTAGGATGAAGCTATAGGGAGAGCAGGGGTGGTGAGGCTGTTCCCCAGTCATAGCTGGAGAGTAAGGGTTCAGTTGAGGTCATGTGGCCTACTTGGGTCACCCAGCCGGGTGGTGGGGAGATGGGTCCCCCAGGGGTGTTTGCTGGGCCATGCTGGGCCTCCCCTCCTTCAGGCCAAAGCAGTCACAGCATTTCCCTTCCTTGGAGAAGCAGGGTTTCATCTTTCTTTCCTTTTTTTTTTTTTTTTAAGATTTTATTTATTTATTTGATAGAGATCACAAGTAGGGAGAGAGGCAGGCAGAGAGAGGTGGGGAAACAGGCTCCCAGCTGAGCAGAGAGCCCGATGTGGGGCTCAATCCCAGGACCCTGAGATCATGACTTGAGCCGAAGGCAGAGGCTTTAACCGACTGAGCCACCCAGGCGCCCCAGGGTTTCATCTTTCTAAAGAATGCAGGAGAAGCAGCATATTTACGGGTTAAATATTGAGAACTTTCCTTTAAAATCAGGAATAAGGGGGCGCCTGGGTGGCTCAGTGGGTTAAAGCCTCTGCCTTCGGCTCAGGTCATGATCCCAGAGTCCTGGGATCGAGCCCCGCATCGGGCTCTCTGCTCCGTGGAGAGCCTGCTTTCTCCTCTCTCTCTGCCTGCCCCTCTGCCTACTTGTGATCTCTGTCAAATAAATAAATAAAATTTTTTAAAAAATCAGGAATAAGGCAAGTTCTATGTATGTTTATCACTGCTTCTACCTAACATTGAACTAGCGCCGGCCCAGTGCGGTCAGGCAAGGAAAGAAATGTATGGTGTACAGATTGGAGAAGCAGAGCTAAAGCTGTCATCCTCTGTGAATAACGTCATTATGTAAAGAGAGCGAGAGCGTCTGACAGAATTTAAATACCAATGGTCACAATTAGTAGGTGAATTTATTAGCAGGGTTGTTGCCTACAAGTTTAATACTACTTGTCAGAAAATCAGTATTCCCATAGGCTGGAGACAAAGATGAGAGAAAATAAAAAGTGCAATTTAGGGCAGTGGAGCCACTGATGGGCAGAGAATGGTCTTTTGAATAAATAATGCAAAGCTGTTTGGATATTCATCTGGAAAAAAAAAATGTATCTTGACTTACCTCAGACTGGGCACAAAAGTCAATTCTACATGGATCTCGGATTTATTTATTTATTTATTTATTTATTCAAGCTTTTATTTATTTGTCAGGGAGAGAAGGAGCATAAGCAGGGGGAGGGCCAGAGGGATAAGCAGGCCCCCCTCTGAGCAAGGAGCTCGATGTGGGACCCCCTCCCAGAGTGGCTGTCTGTGTCAGCATGGACCATGCCTTTGGGGACCCCCCCACACCCAGATGGCCCTGTCTGGAGGCTGCCCTCCCACCTGTGCTTGGTCCGGTGCTAGCAGTGGGGCTGGCTGGCTGCCCTCACCACCACTGGGGGAAACAGCTCTTTAGCCCTTTTCCCAAAACCTTCCCAAGCAGCCTACATGTTCTCTGGATGTTCCCAGTGCAAAAGCTAAATACCTGGGGCCGGGTCGAGCCCACCTCGAGGGGCCAAGGGCTGATGCGGGCAAGAGAATGGAGTAGCCCTCTTGGGGAACTTTCACTTCCTTTTGGGGCCAGCTCAGCTCCCTAGGCCTTGCAAATGAAATGGACTTTCATGAAGGGCTGTCTGTCTGCAGAATTCTGTCCTCCGCTCATTCTGCAGTGTTTATTGGGCACTGACTGTGTGCCAGGCCGTGGCGGTACCAGCGATGAACAAGGCAGGAGGCAGCCCCTCGGAAGCGGGGCTAGTAACTCCTCTCACTGGCCGTGCAGACACTGTTGTAAGCACTTTTCACGCATGAACATACTCAGTCCTGCTAACAACTCTGTGGGGTCAGCACTGTCCTCATTGCCCTTTTACAGATGGGGAAACTGAGGCACTGAGCGGTTAAGCCTCACCCAGGGGCCTCAGCAAGTTAGTTGGGGAGCCAGGATTTGAAACCAAGCAGGCTGGTCCTGAGCTTCCTGGCTACACACTGGGGCCCTGCCTCACCTCCGTGGAGTGGATGACCTAGAAAGGCAAGATGGGCAAGATTAACTAAATACGGTAATTCCAGAAAGCGGCAGACAAAACCATAGGGAACAGGGGGAGGCACAGTGACAGCCAGTGGGGCAGGAGTAGTAAGGAGCTATTTTATTTTGGATTCACAGGGTGGGCCCCTGTGAGATAACAGTGAGCTGAGACAGTGACAAGAAATTGACGTTGGATCTGAAGAAAGCGTCCCAGGCCCAGGGAAGGGAGGGGTGAGTGGACAAGATGCTGAGGGGCAAGAGTGAGGCACAAATGAGAAGCAGAAGAAAGAAGGCCGGGGAGCCTGGGGAGGGAGAGGGCCCCACAGATGACCCTTCAGATCTCTGTAGGCTGCCCCTTGTCGGGCCTACATGGTGGGGGCTGCCCCACCCTGCTCCTTTGATGTGCTTGAGTCCCCCAAAACAGGAGGCAGTTTTTAGAAATGTTGTTTTAATTTGTGGTAAAATGTACATTCCATAAGATTTATGATTTTAACCGTCTTTAAGGGTACAGTTCCGGGGCATTAAGTCCATTCACATTGTTGTCCTACCATCAATATCCATCTCCAGAACTTTCTCATCTTTCAAACCCGAAACTCTGCACCCATTAAACACTAACCCCCATTCCCACCCACCCCAATCCCTGTCACCCGCCAGCCTACTTGTCTCTGGGAGTCTGACTTCTCCAGGTGCCTCATATAAACAGAATCCTGGAGTGTTTATCTTTTTGTGACTGGCTTCTTTCACTTAGCATGATGTTTCCAGGATCCGTGCATGTGGGAGTCTGTGTCAGAATTTCCCGCCTTTTTAAGGCCAAATAATACTCCACTGGGTGTACCTAACCCACTTTGTTGCAGCATCCCTCGGTGGGAATGTGGGTTGCTTCCACATTCTCACATTCTGCTGTGAGGAGTGCTGTGAGGAGTATGGATATGCAAATCTCTCTTCAAGGCTCTGCTTTCCATCCTCTCCAGAAGTGGCATTGCCATTGCGGTTCTGTGTCTCCTTTCCTGAGGAGCTGTCCTGCAGGTCTCCGGGGCACCCACACTGTTTTCACAATGCCACCAAAGGTGCAGGAGGGCTGGGAGGGGGTAGGTTTTCATGGGTCCTGGATGGCTGAAGGTCATGCCTGAGCCCTGCCCCCACGCCCGGTCCAGCCCCCTGCCCCGCCCCCATCCCCAGCAGCTGTGTTCGGACCACAAAAACAGCAGCCTCCTCCAACAGCAGCCACGTCCTGTCCTCTCCTCACCTTGTCCTTTCTCCTCCTCGACCTAATTCAGATGTAGAAGACGTGTGTTTGTACCTCATTACCAAGATGAATTTTTTTCATTCAGCTACTCATGTTTCCTCAATTCCCAGGAAAAGTCACTTAATTCGTCTGCCCTGCGGGCCTGCTCTGGCTACTTGTGTGTTGCCCAGGTTTCTTGGCAGGAATTGACTTGGCTGCTGTTGCAGGAGGATGGACCAGACACCACGCACGCACGCGCGCGCACGCACACACAAACAGGAGGCAACATTTGCCTCCCTCCAGCATCTAAGGAACAGAGTATCTCCATGAGGGCACAGTTCTCTCTCTTGCTGTTCCGGTGCCTGTGGCATGGCTTTTCTGCCCCCACACTGGCTTCTTTCTTGGCCATTCTGTGCAGTTCAGAGCCCATTTTGTTCACTCCGTTGTGCCGCTGACCTTGAACTCAGGGTCATCAGGACAAAAGCAGCAGAGGAGCTGACAATCGAGGGCGGCCTCTGGGAAGCACGCAGCCTTCGGAGATCATCGAGGACAGGAGCTTCCCAGAGAGAGAAGGCAGGGGAGTTGTGGCCACTGGGTCATTCCCTGCGGCCCTCTGGGGACTCTCCGCCTAGCTCAGCTTCCCGCCAAGACCCGCCTCCCAGAGCTCGCCGGTGGTGACCAACAGTGTGGGGCTGTGTGAGAATGTGTAGCACAGAGGTGTGTTGTCCATGATCCGGAGCACAGGGCCCCAGGAGAGCTGGAGGGCTGTAGAGAAGAGCTGGTTCTCAGCCGGCTGCACCCAGGAGGTTGGGCTCCGAGGTCGAAAGGAAGGGCGTTTCAGGAGACACAGCTGTGTAGAGGCAGGGTGAGAGGGAGAGCTCGGACTGGTGGCCCATGGGCCATAGCTGGTAGTTGAGGGTGTGGGGGAGTGCCGGTGGGGGGCAGGTGGAGGGGAAGAGACAGGCTGGGGGAGGGAAGGAATCCAGCGGGCTGCTGAGGATCCTATAGGCAGCAAAGCCATCGAAGGGTGTGAAAAAGGGAATGACAAACATGTGGGTCTTTGGGGAGGTTCCTTCCAGAGACAGATTTGGAGGAGGGAATGCATAGTGGGTTGGGGAGCCTGCTGGATGCTGAATTATCCAAGTAGTAATAACAAGGGCCTGAATTCAGAGAGGAACAACCAGGATGGAGACTTAAAAGACAGAAAGGAGTTGTAAATAACAGAAGCTGCCAGTGATTGAGAGCCCACTGAATTACCGTCCGCCCTGGGAGGTCATGGTGCCCACTTGGCAGGGGAGGAAACAGGTGTGTATTTGTCCCTCGCCTGGCCGGACGAGGGTCAGTGGCAAGGTCAGATGGCCTTGCCCGGGTGCTATGCTTGTGCTCAGGGCCTGGCATGCTGGGCTGGGGCAGGAGCAAGCCTGGGGAGTGGCTGGTGGGACCGGTTGGGACATGCAAGATCCAAGGCCGCAGCATCTAAAGAGGGACCCTGGAGGGAGATGAGCAGCCCAGAGGTGGGTGTTGGCGGGGTGGGGCAAGACTGAAGTGACCTGGGAGAAAGTGAAGGTCTGGGTTGAATAGAAGGCTCCCACCTCATGTGGCATGTTGGGAGAGTAGGGGGCAGCTGTCTTCTCCCTTTGACCCTGCCTAAATGACTCATCCAGAGACATTTCTGTGACTTACTGTCCCCACGTGGGTGTCCTAGTTTTGAAGTGTCAGGGCCTCTCTGTACAGCAAGTGAGCCAGGATGGGTCACTGGGCACCTGCTCCAAATAGTCAGGTCACCCAGGTGTGACAGGGATCACCCTGAGAAGGATGGATCCATGTAAATGTTAGGGGAGCTGCCCAGTAGGGTGCTGGGAGGCAGAGGCTGTTGGAGAGAGCTGGGCTGCCAGGGAGGGCTGGTTCTCCTCTGCTCTGGGGTAGGCGCGACCCCAACCTCCTGATTGTCCCTTGTGGGGCCACCTTCTTGTGGTCCCTCTTGACAGTGCCCCTACTCGGGCTTCACCTTGAGCCCTGACTCTGCCAGCACCTGCGCCTCCAGCTCTGAGTGTGGCATTCTGGGGACGCTGCCTGCTCCCTGTTCCTCTCCTGCACCAGGGACCCAAGGTCTGGGGGGCACTCCATCGGGGGTCAATACCAATTTTTGTACAGCCTTTGAACTGGAATGGTTTTTACATTTGTAAATGGTTGAAAAAAATCAAAGATAGATATCTTGTGACACATGGAATTTACATGAAATTTATATTTCAGTGTCCGTCAAGTTCTGTGGGAACAGGCTCTGCCAATTCACATACGGATGCTTTGGCTTGACAGTGGCACCCTTGAGTCATTGTGACAGAGAGCCTAAAATGCTTACTTTCTGGCCTTTTGCCAAAAAAAGTGTGCCAACCCTTGTCCCAACCTGTTAGCATCCCCACAGGGTGCCAGGCCCTCAGAAGTGAGGAGGGGTGTGTGTCGTGGGGGGCTGGGGGTGTTGCTGGGGTCCAGAGTATTAAAGGGTTTCATAAGATAGCCTCCCCTTTTTTGTATTGGTCCTCTTCGTCTAGAATTTATTTTCCCCCTTGGAATTTCAAAAAATACTTTTCGCCTTTGCATAGAGGTGCTGCCTGTGTTCACCACCTCCCTTGAGTGAGTTGCCTCTCCCTTCTCTGCCTCAGTTTCCTGGAAATGAAGACTAGGGACAGCACCTACCTCACACAGGGGCGGGAGGGGCGGAAGGAGTGAGGTATATGGTAAGCTCTTAGAAACAGTGCCTGGCATATGGTAACTGCATAATAATTCTAGAAATCAAACAGTACAGAGCATGTAAAATTCAACTCCCCACCCCCCATCCTTCGCCGCCTGGGCATTTGTCCTTCTGCCCCCTTCTGTCTCCACATGTGTACAAGTGGGCATAGATGTGTATACATACATAACTGTAAATGGGACCATAATATACTCTTTACTCTTTTTGGTTTCCTTTTTTTTTTTTTAACCTTTTTTTCTTTTTTCACTCAATAACATCAAAGATATCCCCCTTCAGGTCCGTACATGGAAATCTAATTCCATCTGTAGGAGCTGTATGACGTTAGAGAATCTTTCGCACTCCCCTGTGTCCCTTCTCCTCCAGGCTGCTCACAAGCACCCTCTGGGGGTCGGGATTGGGGAGGGACGCGGGGCCCAACCCCTCTCCCCGTTAGGTGTGTCCTCTCCCCCCAAGTCCCACTTCTCCCAGGGCCACAGCCCCACTCTGCAGCTCAGGCTTCTCCAGCACACATGCATGAGCACACTCACTCCTCTGCCTCCACCAAGCCTGAAATCCAGTTGGGGCCACGGGTCAGGTTCTTTCCCAGAAGGGAGTGCGAGGATGGACATATCTACTGGGGTGCGGCTGGGACTGCGGTGCCTACGTCTGTAGGTGCGAGCCATCTGCATCTGTGTCTCCAGTACCGGCCAGCTCTGCCCACACCTGCAGCAAGTGGACCTGCAGTCAGGAGAGCCCGCCATAGACACATCTCTGTTCGATCCCCCCAGGGGACCCTGGGGCAGCATCCCAGGGCCTTAGTCTCCCCCTCCCCTGCCCCCGCCCCAGCAGAGGGAAACCGTGAGGTGAGAGTGTCTCTCGGGCCCTTCTAGCACTTTCCTCCTGTGAAGCTCAGGCTGCGTCAGCCTTTGCAGCCTTCCTGCCCCAGACCTGCTCCCAGGGACCAGCACCGGCCTCACATCACGGAGCAGCAGCTGAGAGCTAAACCTCGTTTCTCAAGCCTCCGGAACGCAGCTGGGTTTCTTGTTTTAAAGCTGTGATCAGTTTGTTTCCCAGTGTGCTTTGGCTCTGGCTGTGGTTGCGTCCCTGTCCTCTCAGCAGGAGGAAGCCAGTGTGGGGGTTGACATGTGCTTCTGAGAACTCCTTTGCCTCTGATGTTTCTCTGATGCCACACGGCCCTCACAGCCCCCTTCGGAGGTAGGTAGGCAAAGGGTAGTGATTATACCCATTTTCCAGATGGAGAAATACGCTAAGCGAGAGCTACTCTCACTGCTCATTTCAACCCTTTGCCCATATATCCTGTGGGAAGTAGAGAAAGCTAAAGACGTGTAGGAGACCCTGCAAAGGAAGCTGCTGTCTGGTGCCAGCTTGCCGGTGGGATACCAAGGCTATTGACCAAGTACATTCCTCTTAGAGCCCACCATCATAGGGTACAGTGCCCAACCCTAGCACCTGCCCCCCCCTCCTGAAGCAGACCTATTACAGAGTGAGCCTGGGGACTTACCCTGATTTGTCACACCCCTGATGTATCTGGGTGGCTGGACGTGTGTTGGGGGGGGTCTGCTGGGGGTTCTTGAGTGGTGAACCAGAATCACCGGGAGGCCAGCCCCTCACTGAGCGGGCAAAGGCTTCTGAGGCTTGGGTTAGGGTGTTGGGGACCATGGTTGGGCCTCATCCCTGAGGACACCTGTCCAGCACGCCCTCAAGCCCCTCAGGCCCCATCCAGGCTTAGCAGCTCTTTTCCTGGGGTCTGGTCAGGGTAGCTTTGAGAGAACACGGACAGCAGGAAGCAGTGTTGGCAAATCTGTTTAGTGGCTGTTACCAGGGACGGTAATTTCGTGCAGCCTCTTGTCCTCTGTTGTGGTAAATAACAGATAATGACATTTCCAGGCAGTGGTGTGGCCCTCACCTCTCCGGCAAGCTGCCACACTTCGGAGGGCCTGCGATTCTTCATCGCTCTCCAATGGCCTCTGTTTTTCCCTTCACAACATTTCCCTCCCGGCTGTTTGCTGTTCACTGACCTTAACTCAAGGTGGATTTAGCTGGTTCTCTGTTCCCCCACTGTGAGGAGCATAGGGCGCCTCTCCTGCTGAGGGGAGAGTGGGGAAATGCACTCTCCTCCTAGAGCTCCCATTAGCCCGGGCTTCCAAACCAAGAAAGAACCAGGCCCTTCTCAGAGACAACTTGGGGACTCTCTAAGGTCCCTTCCAAACCCTTTCCTCACCTTTGTCATCCCACCTTCTGTGGGAGGCGTGTCTTGACAGATGGAGAAGCTGAGGCCGGGAGGCCCTCCTGAGACCCCTCCTGTCTGGGAACCACACTTGCCTTGCTGAGCTTCCAGGTGTAGCCAGGAGTGTGGCTTGGGCCCTCCGGGGAGAAGGGCCTGAGCACCTGGAGCCCCTGCAGAGCCTCCCCACCCAGCTCCCGACTGCCTGCAGTGGAGACTCACTCCCTTTCCAGCTCATTCTCTGCTCAGGTGTGATTGATGTGCTGCTCCCTATGGCCTACAGCATCAAGTCTCACCGTGCCCACATGGTACCCATGGCCTCCTGTCCATTCCCTGGGCACACGCTGGGGACGTCAGCAGCATAAATGAAACACCTGGGCTGGGGGGCCTGAGGCCTGAGGCTGGGGCCTGACTCCACCCTGCCTAGACCGGTCACCGCTCTCCTTGGTGCTCTGTTCTGGCTCATCAGCAGGGCCCCTCCTTGATCATTAGTGCTGCTGCTCCTGGAATGTTCTGAAGCCCTAGGGTGTTTGTCTAGTCTGCTGTGTTTTTCAGGTTTAGGGGAAAAAAAAAAAAACAGTTCCAACAGAGTATTTTTTAGCTCCAAGAATGTTTACTGTGTCCCAGGCACTGGAGGGAGAGGGTATTTTCACATAAACTGACCTTTTGAGAGTAATGATAATCCTGTGAACTCAGAGAAGGCAGTGCTGACCCCAGAGACAGGTGGGAGTCCCCAGGGGCTGGAATGTCCCATGCCGAGGTGGTGGGCGCAGGGCTGGGGGATTGGTGGGGTCTCCTGACTTGAACCAGGCGGACCCTGGTCTCCTGACTTGGCTTCTCGCAGACCCTGACCAGCCACCCCCAGTTTCCCCAACCCTCCCGTTTCCCAGCCTTGTTCTTTGGCCAAGCAGCTTGAGGTCGTTGGAGGGTTGGCAGTCTCGTCCAGCTTTGGGCCCCACGGTTGTGCTCCAAGTCCCCTTCCGCCTCCTCCAAGTACTGGCCCCTGTGACAGCCCCTTGCCCTTCTGTGCTTTCCCTCTCCACCAGCTCCATCCCTAAGAATCCAAGTGTTCAAGTCCCCTTCAGACTAAGCAAACATTTATTGAACACCTTGGGCACCATCCAGGTTCTAGAGCTCCCTCAGGGAACGAGGCGGTCAAAGCTTTGGACTTCCCAGAGCACCTTCCAGGGGTGGTGAAATCAACATGGAAAGTTCCACGATCTGCAGCCAAGTTCCCCAGCTTCAGCGCTCCCTCTTTGTCTGTTGCTTGGCCTTCCTCCCCAGCCCTGGTCCCATGTACCAGCTACCACGGGCAGCTATTCCAAGGGAGTCCACTTGCGCTGCAGGCAATAGCATGTCCAAAGCCTGACCTTCTCCCCACCCTGTTAACTTCACCACCATACAACCTGTTGTCCACGCTAGCCCAGAATGACCTGGCATCCTTCCTTTGCCTCATCTCCCTTACCCAACCGGGAGCTGGAATTCCATAGGCATTTGGGAATGTTCTGGAAAAAGAACCTTTGCTGAGAATGTGGAGGACAGATCGACCAGGAAAGTGACTGAATCACTCAGCAAAAGCATTTTTTCTGAAACCCAGATCTGATCTGTCCCTCCCGTCCTCAAAACAT
Organism: Martes martes; assembly: GCF_963455335.1. NCBI lineage: Eukaryota > Metazoa > Chordata > Mammalia > Carnivora > Mustelidae > Martes > Martes martes. The sequence continues at coordinate 20,878,000 of NC_137904.1, read as the reverse complement.
GTGGCATCCCCGCCTTGCACACGCTGTGCTTATCGCTCAGCCCCTCCCTCCTTCCTGGCTGACTTCTTGCCAGGGACCTGCTAAAGTTGGGCATTTGAATGCAAACGATGTCCTTTTTCTCCAAGGAGTCATCCATAATCTTAGAGGGGGCACAGTCCCAGGAGAGTCCATTTCAGTATGATGCAATCAGCACTCTAGAAATGTCTACTCATTGTGGAAGTGGAAGTGAGGGAGTAACTAGTACTTCACTGGGGGGCGGGGGTAAATCAAGGAGGGAGCCTTGGAGGAGGAGACATTCGCTTTGTGCCTGAAGGACGTTTGCTAGGCATGAAGCAAGCCTGGGAAAAAGCTTGGAAGCATGGAAGTACCTAGAGTGTTGGGAGCAGACAGTGGGGTGTGGATGGGGGGCTGGGCTGGGAAGGGCCAAGGATCAGGATCCTCAGGTGTGTGTGTGTATGTTTTCTTCTCTCTGCTCCTCCCCTGGGAGCCTTGCTGGGCTTGCAGCCTGCTCCAGAACCTGGGGTTAGCGGCCTCCAGAGGTGTTTACTGAATGTTCTGGGCCTGCATGAGCTCTGGCCTGCAGCTAAGGTTGCTGCCCACCAACTTCTAGGGAGAGGGATGGTGGAGGCTTAACAGGAGCCTCTTGCCTTGTCTTCCTGTACAGATTTCAAGTCTTCCAAACATGGGGCTGTAAGGTCAGTGTCTTTGGGGTCACAGGCCCTGGAGCCGCAGAGTTCGTGCGCTAGGGTCTGTTGGGCAGACCTGGCCAAGGGCTCCTTGCGTGGCCAGCACTGAGACCACGGTGAGTGTCCCCCATCCAAGGTGTGGCTTTGTGGTGGCCCCCAGGGAGCAAGGCTTACTTGGAGCTGAGTGCTGAGAGGGTGCTGAGAGGGGCAGGGCATTTTCAAGATGCTGGATTGTGAGGACCAAAAAGAAAAAAAGATCCAGTCTTTTCTTCAGCTGTGGTTCCGAGAACCAAGGTTCCTTTAACAGAACCCAAGCCAAATTTCTACCAGGTGGCAGGTGGCTCTCCCAGTGAGAAATTGTCCGTGAGAGGCCTAGGCTTCTGAAAAGCAGAGGTTGATGCCGTAGCCCTGGCTGGGCTGAGGGAGGCCAGAGCTGGCTCTGGAACTTTTGGTTCCTTGTGTTCACGTTCCTGGTACAGCCAATGTCTGTCTATCCGTTTCCTGGGCCCTAGAAGCATTCCTCTTAACAAGTGGGGGGTTGTAGAGGGCCATGGGCAAGAGGCAAGATCAGGACCGGGATCCCAGTCCAGCTTTCCACTTCCCTTGTGTGACCCCAGACAAGTTACTGAAGCTGTCTGCCCCGTTCCTGTCATTGTTAAATGAATAATCCGTGTGAAACTCCCATGCTGTGCCCAGCACACGATATGCATTATATAAGCTCTTGATTTTATTATTATGGACCTGGGTCCCCCCCCCCACCGCCGACTCTGCCACTTCCTTGTAACACGAACTTGGTTAAGCCACCCCACTTCTCTGGGCTTCCAATCCCTCATCCACGACATTCAGATCATAAAACCACCCTCGCAGGGCTGTTGCAAATGTAAACGAGATTGAATATGATGATGATAATGTGTGTTGAACGCTGAGCATGGTGCGGGGCTCAATAAATGGTGGCTATTATCATTATTATGAGTTGTAATTCTAAGTAACCACGCAGCAGGGAGCAAGATGGATGGAAGCTGGCTCCCTCCACCACCTGGGCCTTTGCCTGCCCTCCCTTCTGACAGAGTAGAGCTGGAGAGCGGCAGGCCACTGTGTGACATGGTGGGGGACACCATGGAGACCACTGGTCCCAGCCTCGTCCCCCAGGGACTCCGGTGGAGCCCACTGGACCTGCGGCTAGGAGTCTGGGGGACAAGATGGCCTCAGCCATTGCTCAGGCGCCGTCCATTCCAGGAATCCAGGCTGGCAAGCCAGGTGCAGAAGCAAGGAGTTCTTCCCCTGGGCTGGAAGGAGCTAATCCAGGCTCAAGGATTCTAGTCCAGGACTTGTCAGAGCCAAGCAGGGGAGCAGCAGGCTGCATTCAGAGCTTCTGGAAAGCTTGAAGTTGGAACTCCATTGACCGTTATATTTCTTCTCCCTTGGCCAGTTGGCTCAGTGACAAGCAAGCCCTGAGGTGCACACCAGGCCCAGGAGATTTTAGGAGGGTTGTGTCCAAGGATTTGATAGAACCGTTCTCAGAGGAGTGGCAAGTTCTTACGCATGTTGATTCCCGTTTTTCTGGAAAAGAGGCAAAAACCAGACAGTCTCTGGTCCGAGAGGTGATGCTGAGAAGTAGGACCAGGAAGAGTTAGCGGGGTTGTGGGGGGAGGGGGAGCAGTATCCACCCCACCCCACCCCCCCCCCCGCCCCAGTCAGCCTGGAAGCTTCATCTTGCCCAAAGTAGCCTATGACCCTGTCAGACGCACACGGTGGGGCACGAGCACAGAGACGATCCAAAGTCACATCCAGTTACGATTTCTTATCATCTGCTTGTGAATGTTAAAAAACCCAGACTTTTTTCAACTTCCCTCTCCACTCGGGACTTGGTGCTCACTGGCTGGAGTGAGGTGTTTTAGAAGTTAGTCCTGAAATCTGTGGTGCTTCTTTTCAATTGGGAGAGGCGTCTGGGGGCTGGGCGGGGTGTGGGGGGGCTGATGGGCAGATGTCAGCGGCTCATCTGGTGGGGGTGGGCCTGCTGCAATCTGAAGTCTGGGTGAAGAGGGGGAACTTGGCCCTGCCACGCACCTGCCACCTGCACCCGGGATGGAGAGAACTGGTGTGTCCCCGGGCCAGCATTACGGTGGGAAGCACAGAGAGTTGACTTCCTTCTGAAATTCTCCTGTTGCCTCCTGGCTAGTGTCTCAGATGGAGCAGCAGATGGCTGGCGTTCTTGAGGCTGCACGTCTTTGGGCCCCAGTGACTCGGTACTTGCAGATAATCAGGGCTGAGGTCAGCGTGCCCGTAGCCCCACTGGCCCCATTCCTGGTGAATGGGAAGGAGGCAGTGCCCAGCTGTCTCCTTTCCCACTTGAGGCATGACCTTGTCTGCAGTTCCGGAGGGGTGCCGGCTCTGCCGTCACTTGGAGGTGCGGGGGGTGGTTGAAGGCTTGGATAGGTATCTGTCTGGGCAGCTGCTTGGGGCTCAAATACCATGGGGTTCCCAGCCCAGCTCCCCATGGCCAAGTTCCTTAATCTCAAGCCTCAGATCCCTCATGTGTAAAACCGGGACAGTAATACCCACCTCCTAAGTTATTATGAAAATGGATAAAGTTCTACATAAAACACCTAATTTGGTGCCTGCTGTCGCATAAGTGCTCCATAGACTATATAAATATTTATAATATGTACATGGGTATCTCAGCTATGTGAAGTCACCTGGCAGCAGGACCTAGGTTCTTGATACAGAAACTGGGAGACAAGTCCATCCCCAGCGCCTGCACTCCTGGCCCACGGGGGCTGGTGAAGTTCCTCCAAACCTGGCTCATGTCTCCAGGGTTGAGCAGGGCTGAGCCTCTGATCTGGGGGTCAGGGACTCAGTGACATCATCTGGGAGAGGCTGAGGGACAAGGCTGACGATCTACATTCGAGCCACAGTCATCCAAAAAGTCCTTTCTCCTGACTGTGCATGTGCTTTCGGCTTCTTGAATCCATCCTGACCCACAAAAATCCAGATCTGGCCAAAAAATGAACTTGGGGCGAGTGATATCCCAGAGCATTTAGCATAGGCTTCCTTTAAATAGGAATTCTGCTTATCCATTGCAAATAGATTTTGACCTAGCACGATGGGATTTATGTTTGGGGTGCTATCCTTCCATATATTTTTCTGTGCATATACTGACTTCTAAATAGAAGGCACTTATGCATATTTATACGGCAGAGCATCACACTCTGCATACTGTTTATAACGTGCTCTTTAAATTTAATTTATTGTGAGTGTTGCTCCATTTCAGTACAAATACAGCTTTGCTGGGATTGTTTCCACTTTTTTCGGTTTCCGTCGTCAGCATTTTTACTGCTGCATAGCTTTCCCTGAAATGCAATCGAATGGTTCCTTGTGCAGGATTCGATCTCTGGCCCTGGGAGCACATCCTGTGGCGGGAGGGGCACACTTGCTCCTCCCACTGCTTCCCGCAGGTGCTGCCCACATTCAGGTGGGGCCCTGTGTCCCCTCATTCCCCGGGGGCAGGGCAGCTGCTCCATGAGCATCGCAGCGGTGTGGGTCCTCACAAGGGTATCTCACCTACAAATCACCCTGAGTCACCCTCGGATGATCGGAACTCCCCAGGAAGTCCTTTTCTAGATGAGTGCTGCCAGTTCATAAGCTCCTCCGTTTGGTGGAACACCGAGTCACTGAGGACAAGGGGTCATGCCTTGTTCGTCCCCTTCCTTCCCAGAACAGAGCCTTGCGTCAGGTATCAGATGTTTGCTGAAGCACCAGATATTTTCAAATGAACCATCTTCAATATTCATGTCTACTGCCCAGCATACACGTCCCGGCCTCCTTGCATGAACCATTCGAGCGCATTTCCATCTCTCTCTGCTTGACTGAGCCTCACGCACGAGGCTTTCTGAGTGACGATGGATGGTGCCATGAAGCCCTCAGGAGGTGTCGAGGGCCTTATGGTTGTGTCCCGCTTGCTAAATGTTCTCCGACCTCTGGTCCTGTGAGGCGTTGGGGTCTGCGTGCCCAATGGTGGCATTCCTGCCCACCGTGGGCCCTGCGCTCCCCCCCTTCTCCTAACCAACAGCAGCTTGGGAAGCCCCACAGACCTTGGGTTCTCCCTGAAATGGGTTGGGGGGCTCACAGTGAGGAGGTAAAGGCCTGGCCTGGGAATAAAATGCTTGAGATCCGGAGCAAGTGGCCTCCCAGACCTTTTGTACTTCTGCTCCTTGGCCGTGGTGTGGGAAGGTGAAGGTGTTGGATTGCAGTGCGGGGGTGTGAGGAGTAGAGGGGTGACCCAAGTGGCCTGGATGATGAAAATGTCCAAGAGGGCACCTGATGGGACCGTGGAATGAGTCTGCACACACAGGTGGCCTGCAGGATGTACCCCTGGGCACGCAGGAGCGGTCACGTGGAGGGCAGGGAACACATCCCTCCTTTCCCCCATGCCCCCACATCCTTTACAAAGGACCCTCAGTGTCATTTCCTCTGGGACTGGGCCAGCGTGGCTGGATTCCTGCCCCATGCCCTGAGAGAGAGGCCCACCTGGCCAGCCGTCCTGCCACTGCAGACAGTCTGCTGCCTGTCCGGGCTCTCCTGCTGCCCTGCTGGTGAGCACCACGTGGTGTGGGTGGGAGTGCACCCTGGCCTGTGCTGCAGACTGTTTCCTGTCTCTGGGTGTCTCGGCTCCCCAGCAGTTCAGCACGTTCTACGAAGGGCTATGTCTTGCCTTCTCAATGATAATACTAAAAGTATCTCTTGTTTATTTGTTCATGCATTCCACAAGTATTCATTGTGCTGGTCACTGGAAACAGGAAAGTGAACAGAAATAGACATGGCCTCTGACAGCCTAGTAGAGGCAATGATAGTCACCACACCTGAGGGTAAAAATCTTGACCTGACAATGGAGGAGAACAGGAAAGAGACTGTTACAGAAGCTCCACTGAAGTACGAAGTCAGGGAAGGCTTCGTTGAAGAAGTGGTGCTTTTTGTTGAGGTGTGAAGGATGCATAGGTTAACAATGAGAGAGTGTGGCCAAGTGTATCCCAGACAGAGGGAGCAGCATATGCAAAGGTCCCGTGGTGGAGGAAGCAAGTGAAGACCAGGGCCTGAAGGCAAGCCCACATGGCTAGGTCTCAGAGCGTGGAGAGCAAGGTGGTAAAGCCGGGGAGAAGGGTGTGAACTGAGGCAGACGAGGCGGGTCCAGCCCGGGCAGGCATGGCACACCATGTAAGAGCAGGTGGCCTCCATCCAGAGAACAACAGGAAGTCTCTGGAGGTTTTTAAGCTGGCAGGGACAGGAGAAATGACATGATTAGATTTGCATCTTGAAAAGATCACTCCTGCTGCTATGCCGGAAGCAACTGGAGGCTGGCCAAAGTGGGGGTGAGGAGATGTGCTGGGAGGCCACGGTGTAGGCAGGGGCACTGGAGATGACTGCAGTGTGGACCGGGGCGGGGGGGTGCCCACGATGAAGGGGAAGTGACTGTGCCAAGGGAGATGTAGAGTTCTCAGCGATGGATTATTTGGTGGGAATGAGGGAGGGTGAGGACCAAGGACATTTCCAGGTTTGGGCCTGTGTGACTGATGGGTGCTGGCACCCTTCGCTGAGACAGGTGTGCGGGGAAGAACCGTGGTTGTTGCTGCTTTTTACCACATAGTACGCTAAGCACTTTCATGAATCATCTCTTCGATCCTCCCAACAGTGGGAGTCTGCCAGTTACCACCGTTTTACGGGCAAAGAAGTGTGGCTCAGAGAAGTAAGTCCAAGTTTGCATCTATATGGCAGATTGTACTTTCCTGCCCCAAAGCCTGTGTCCTGCAGCCTGAGCCACCCCCTCTGAGTTGCAATACATATTTGCAAAAGGGGCGTGGAGGGAAAGAAGAGAGAGCACGTGCAGGCCTGGAGCTTTGTTGATTCTACTCCGAGGCTGACCCAGGAGCTAGACTTGTACTGTTTAACGCCCACACGGTTGCAGCTGCAGGAAGTGACCGAGAGCCACGGCCCACAAGCCGGAGCTCGCTCCCCCTGGGCAATTCCGCTCTGTGGAAACCCATCTCAGGCAGGAAGTAAGGGACCACCCCAGGCCCCTCCCCCCGACACTGCCCCTGACATAATGGTGCAGTGTTTCCTTTGTACTGAGTCGATATCATGGCTGCCTTGTCCTCTCTGCCCTGGGCTTTTTAAAATGCCACCTGCCTAATTTTCTTTATTGGAACCTTGGAGCAAAGACCAAACCCATAAGGAGAAAAGGCTCATTATTCTCTTATTGATCCAAGATTTAATAGAGCAGCCATTGTGTATTATTTGAACTGGAGCATGTTATCTTTTTGCTGGCCCGAATTCCCCAGCCAGAGATGCTGCAGACCCATGAAGATGGCAGAGGTGGTGAGAACTGGGGTTCTCCGCCAGTGATGGCTGTTAGCTTGAAAGCAGGCTTGTGCATGGGCTGGGGCAGGTGTGTCCTGTTGTGCTACTCCAATCCAATCCCCCACAGCACCCCACAGGACAAGAGACAGAGGGCACACTGGGGACATGCAACCCATCCTTCTTCCTGGGAATTGACCAACAGCCTTTGACGCAGCTTTTGGAGGGCGGCTGGTCCACGCCACTCTTGTCCCCAGGCTGGGCGGTCTGCATCCCACGGTCTGCGGGGAGAAGACAACACGGCCGTTCTGCGCTCTCTCCCAGTTTCTTGCAGTGCCCCCAGCAGCGCAGATGTTCATTCCACCAGATATTTATCGAGGGAATGTGTGTGCCCACCCTCCCAGCCTCACTTCCAAGTGTTCGCTCCTAGAACCCGTGTCCTGCAGCTCGGGAGCAATGTGGCTGCTCCCCCATCCCCAGCAGAGCCTTGACCCAGGGTCATCCTGCGTTGGCTTCTCTGCCTAGTCAAGAGGCATCAGCCACACTCCTGGGGACATGAATCAGCTCCCTGGAGAGCCATGGGCACCTGCTGGCCACCTGAGCTGGGGAGGGAGTTATCCAGCTTTCCTGGGGTCTGGAAGAAGGGAGCCTACTAAATCCTGACTGTCCCCCACTTGCTGGGGGGCCTCGGGCAGTCATAAACACTTCTTTTTTTTTTTTTTTAAAGATTTTTATTTATTTATTTGACAGACAGAGATTGCAAGTAGGCAGAGAGGCAGGCAGAAAGAGAGGAGGAAGCAGGCTCCCCGCTGAGCAGAGAGCCCGATGTGGGGCTCGATCCCAGGACCCTGAGATCATGACCTGAGCTGAAGGCAGAGGCTTTAACCCACTGAGCCACCCAGGCGCCCCAGTCATAAACACTTCTGAACCTCAGTTTTCTCATCCTCATAATGGAGAGCATGATACTCCCCTCGTTCATACTTTGTCACCAGGGTCCTAGTGCGTGGCCCCTGCCATTGTCCAGTCAATGATAGTAACTGGCCCTCTCTCCTCTCGTTATTCCTCACACATTCATCTCACTGGGAGGGGCAGAGTGAGCTTAGGGGGCTAGCTGTCATCCTACCTGCTAAGCAGTAGGAAAATCTCGCCACGCTGGGAGGGCTTCACTTACTCTCACACATGTGCCATTCATACGGGATGGTGGGAAACAGCAAGGAAAACAGCCAACTGGCTTCAGGGTTTCCTTCCTCTCTCTTTACCCCCAGCAAGAAAGGCCCGTGTTGTGCTTTTCCGAGGCCCATCTTGTGGGCTTATGGGGGCCCCTGTCCTTGGGGTAGAATGGTTACTGGGAAGGGTAGGGGGAGTCCCCAGACCAGGTCAGGAGAGGCAGCTCGAGCCTTCTGGGAGACAGGCCGCTGCCCCCAGTGATGCTCAGCCCCAGCCTGTCACACAGCCCAAACCCAGGCCTGGTATGAAAGTGGCCAGGCCTCCGTCCCCCTCCGAGGGACCACAGTTGCTCAGAGGGAGAACAACAGAGTAGTGAGCACCCCAGACAGCACTCGCTGACCCCTTCCCAGATGGACTGCACCTCCAGAGACCCCCAGCTCAGGGCCTTCACAGGAGCTGCCCAGGGGCCCCGGCTGTGACTGGGATGGACTTTCTTCCGGCCCAGACAGACGAAAGCTTGAAGCAGTTTGCATTTTATTTGGAGAAATAGATGTGGCATTTCTCATACCTGAGTCTTGAATGGTAGCAAATATCTAACCCCCCCCCCCCCGCCCCATGTATCCAAGCTTTCCTTCTGGTGAGAGCTGGCTCCCACCTCCCGCGGTGCTGGGCTCATCCGCCTGATCAGGCAGTGACGACATGCTCTGGGAAGCCAAGTCGGTGACATTTCCCTCTCTGAGGAGAGTGTGCTCCTTGCTCAGTTGGCAGCCTGCAGTAAAGGCCAAGCTACAGATCTCACCTTCCCCGGGTGGCGGGAGGCAGGAGAGAGCCCCCAGCCTGGCAGGGACAGGGGGGCTTCCATGGGGGTAGGAAGATGGATTAGCAGGTGGGGCAGCTCTCTGAGGAGGACACACGGCCGCTGAGTCATACTGTGCCTGGGTTAGCTGGAAACAGGTCCCAGCCCCACAAAGTCCCTCTCTCCCTCCCTGCGAATTTCATCTGGCCTTGCCCACGCCCGCTTGCTGCTTGCTGCTTTGTGTTTCAGAGAAGCAAGATGTGGATGCAGAAGTCATGAACTTCAGCAACACTGTAAAAGGAAAAACACTAAGGAAACTGGGTTCGGGCTACTTAGGCGTCTGGAGAAAATTATATAATGGCTCTAGAGTCAGACCTGAGACTATCACTCACCTGCTGCGTGAACTTGGGCAAATTTTCCAAGTACTCTGACCCCCGGGTTGCTTGCCTGTGAAACGGGCCTCCTACTTACATAACAGGGTTCCTGGAATCATCCCGTGGGCAATGTGGCATAAACCTGCCACCGGTGTTTCTCCCCAGATCATCCTCTCACCTCGTCAGGCACCCATGTGAGGTCTTTGTGCAGTTGTATTCAAATGTGTGCGTTCGTTGTTGAACAATATCATTTGCTGCCCTTGTTACTAGGTAGCGACATAATCTGCTAAGTCAAGGCCACATCGTATTATGTTCTGCCGGCCTGGATATTCCCCTGGTATCAGGGGTTTGGGTTGCTTCCAGCTCTTTGCTGTGGAAAATGATGAAGCCATGAATATCAGCCAGCTTCCTTTTTTATGGGACCCTAACAGAACGCAGTGGGGGCGTGGTGGGGAATTTACGTCATGGCGATCCATGGATGGGTACCCCTGTCGTGCCCCAGAGCTAGCTATGGATTTTAGGTGATCTGTGCCCTTTGAGTTATGTACCCTGCTGGTCTGAGTCTCACACCATCCCCTTGGAAGATGCCAGTGGGTTCCTTGGTCAGTTTCTCAGCCCCTCAGCCGAGGAGGAAATAGCTGAAGTGCTTACATTCCTGTGTCCTCTCTCTTATAGAAAGTCTGCACCAAATGTGGGATCGATGCCTCCCCTGGCCAGAAGCGGCCTCTTTGGCTGTGTAAGATCTGCAGCGAGCAGAGAGAGGTAGGATGCCCAGGGCAACAGGTGGGGGCGGGCTGGGGTGGGTCCGAGCGCACTTGCAGTTGGGGAAATCCATGGTTGGTCGCTGGGAGGGCCTTCTCTAGAGGCCAGGTGGGACCACTGAAGATGGCAGGGAGAAGGGTGGGGAGGGTTATCCTGTCTGCTTGCCTGTTCCGCGTGCAGAGGGGGCAGGGTGCCCTGGTTCTGTTGTGCCTGGGCCCTGTGGTTTCAGTGGGAGGTCCCTCACACCGAGCGCGGGTGCATATAGCATTTTGGGCGAGGCTCTTATTACAGTAACAGCAATGGCTATCCTAGGCTGTTAACTATGCACCCGGCACTGCACCAAGTTCTTTATATAGATAGATTCCTTCCATCCTGACACCACCCCATGGGCGGATGCTATGATTATCCCCTCTTACTGGTGGAGCAATGGAGACACATGTAACTTACAGGCACACTAGTTGGTGGGAGAACTGGAAATCCAACACAGCCGTGGTCTGCTGTGATGATACCACCCCAGAGTCCCTTCTGGTATGAAGTTTCCATACTTGTAGTTCTGACCCCATTTGAGGAGAAGAAATCAAGGCTCAGTGAGTTCTCTGAGGCAATCACGGATGGGGGGCTCGAACTGTGTCTCCTAACCCCAAACCCAGGGCTCCCTCCACTGTACCAGGGTCGGGGCTGAAACAGAGGATGTCAACACGAAGCTTCTCTCCGTGGAGGGCCACGGGGCGGGGATCTAGTAACAGAATGAGCTGGGCACAATGCAGCATACCCCCGGTTTTCCAGGTGTGGGTTTATTTTTTTACTTACCTTGCTTGGCAACTGATATGGGCTTTCAATCGGAGGATCCATAAAAGGTCTTCAGTTGTGGGAAATTTTCAGCTGTGCTGTCCTTGAATGTTGCTCTCCTGCTAATGCGTGTCTCCTCTCCTGGAGATCCCCTTGGATCCGTTGCTGAACCTCAGTCCATCCTCCAGGGGCTCCGAACTGCTCTTTCTTGTTTCTTCCTTTATCTTTCTGGGTACTTTCTGGGGAGAGTCGTTAGTACTGGGTAGTCTTTAGTTCATTAAACCCTGGGACTGTCTCCCAATTGTTGGTTTTGTCCTTTGTCTTTCTTAGCGTCAGCTTTCCTCAGGTGTCTTGGAATTTGGGTCTGTATGCTCAGCTTGAGTGGGAGTCAGTCTGTCTCCCTGCCCCACCTCCTCCAGCCAGATCTCCTGCCAAGGGGTCTTGTGTTTCCTCCACCCAGGGCCTGGGTCCCCCTCGCCCCCCCCCACCCCCAAGTGCAAAGCTATGTGTCTTGGGTTAGTGATTGTCCACAGTGACAATGGGGATTATGCCCAGAGTTGATCATCACTGGCTTGGGCAGGGTGGACGTCTGTGCTCTTTTCAGCCTCCTTCCCCAGGTGGGAAATCCCTTCACCAGCTCCCATTTTCAGTGGCTCTGGTTCTGGTGCTCCACCTCCCAGGTGGCACTTATAGTCCCTGTGGCCTGGAAGGCTAAGCTCCCAGCTGCCTCCCTCCACCTGCTTCTGGACTCAGAGCTCAGTAGGCTGTGCCTTCAGCCCCTCAAAATAGTAACTGTTTGGAATCTCCGATCCATTGAGATAGATATAAAGAATATATCTTATTTTTAAACACAGATAAGTTTTCTTGTTTTTAGAATATTCTCATCGGTCCCTGCTGTGTTTTTGGAACAAGGAAGGTCCTCAGAGTATGAACTGTCATTCTGTCTTGCCTGGAGGTCCCTGATTTCTCATCCATTGCAGGGTGAAAGCACCAGAGGTACTGTGGGACTCGAGCAAGGTCATTAAAGTGTACAAAAGGCACATAAATGTCTGTCTTGAACAGGAACTTCGTAATATCAGAGGCCTCCCTGTCACCCAGCCAGAAATCCCCACTTTGAACCTGAGGTCTTTCTGGTCTTCAGGGTTCCCTTTTAAGAGGCAGGGATATCCACTGCCGCAAGAGAGGAAATTCCTTCAAAGAGTATCTTGTGGTAGACACTTAGCAGGATGAAATGACAGTCACCCCCAAGCTGTGGGAGGACAGAGAAGAAGGAGCTGCCAGGGAAAAGGAGGTGGAGGACAAATTCAGCAAATGTAATGATTTAGTGGAGCAGTCCGGAGGCAGCTGCCCCTGGCCAGCACCCCCTCAGGTCACCCTTACGTTACCACCCCCCCAACCATCCTGAGCTGCCTCGTGCAGGGCCCGCCACTGGCCCCTCCTAATCTCCAGAGCCCAGAAAAGTCCAAAATAGCTTAGGATGAATTTTCTTATCTCTTCTAAGGCAAAGAATATGAGGCTGTGCAGTGTGCTATCAGTTTGTCCTTGAACTTCTAGAGGCCTATACAACTTAGCAAGATTAGGAGTGTTCCTCTGTTCCCTCTCTGCGGCACCTGGCATACCGCAGCCAGTTAGGAGGTGTGGCTGGGCCGCAACAGACAGTACGCAGGTCTCGGAGGCTGCGTGCCCGTGGAGGCTGTATCCAGGGGCTGCTTTGGGGGTGGGAGAGTGACAGAGTAATTGGTTTCCTCATGCCTTTTTGTCTTAGAAAAAATTATCTAATCACAACAAAGAGATAGTTAAATAGAAAGCATTTAAAATGTCATTTTAAGTGCCACTTAGAGCTGGTTCTGAGCCTGTGATAAAAACGTGGAGTTCTGTCCTGCGGCAGAAGCCACATCCTGATGGGAGAACCTGAATTTTCTGGTGGAGACTCATATTTTTGTGTCCAGACGCTCAGATCTGCCTCTCCTTTTGACACATCCCTCCTTGTCCTCTCTGGCTATAATTGTCCAGATTTTTTTCCTGGGTGCTGGTTAAAGGTCCCGGGTGCTTTCAGGTTGGTGTTGCTGCCTGCTCTGTGTACTTCAGCCCCAGCAATGTGAACTTCAGCCCCAGTTTAATGCGTTTATCCATTTGAGCATCCAACATGTATTTGCCGAGCATCTTCTATGTGCTAGGCAAAGTAGCTCCCCTCGTGGGAGAGGGAGACCACGGACATCGTAAATCCTGCCACGTCACAGATGGTGACAAGGTGCTCAGGGTAAAGGGGGGAGGGTGCTGGGAATGTGGCAGGTAGCTGCTGTGTTTTATATGGCGGTCAGGGAAGGGCTCATGGATGAGATGGCATTTGAGCACACCATGTTGTTCTGTGATTGGAAAGTATTCCAAGTGGAGGGTATAGTGAGTGCAAAGGCCCTGAGGCAGGCAGTCCTTGGTAGGCTTGGTAGGAACAGCAAGGAAGCCAGTGTGACTGGGAGAGGAGGTCAGAGATGTGGCAGGGAGTCAGAGCACATTGGTCCTTGTAGGCCAGTGTAAGGACTTTGGCTTTTGCTCTGAGTGGAAGGGGGAGCACTTGGAGCGTCTTGAACAGAGTAGAGACATGTCCTGAATCCCCTACCTCTTTTTTTTTTTTAAAGATTTTATTTATTTAAAAAAAAAAAAAAGATTTTATTTATTTATTTGACAGAGATCACAAGTAGGCAGAGAGGCAGGCAGAGAGAGAGAGGAGGAAGCAGGCTCCCCGTCGAGCAGAGAGCCCGATGCGGGGCTCAATCCCAGGACCCTGAGATCATGACCCAAGCCGAAGGCAGAGGCTTTAACCCACTGAGCCACCCAGGCGCCCCTCCCCTACCTCTTTTTAAAGGATACTCTGGCTATTGTTTTGAGAATAAATGGTGTATTATAATGTCAAAGTCGGTATGATGGTATTTCAGCTCTCCTAGTTAATATTATCCTAGATGTTTAAGTTCTTAGCTGTTGTTACTCCTTGAAGTTTTCATTTCTTATTTTTACTTTTTTTAGATTTTTAAAAATTTATTCATTTGAAAGAGTGTGTGTGAGCGAGAGCACAAGCAATGGGGAGGGGCAGAAGGAGAGGGAGAAGCAGGCTTCCCACTGAGCAGGGAGCCTGATGGGGGGCTCAATCCCAGGACCCTGAGATCATGACCTGAGCAGAAGGCAGACGCTTAACTGACGGAGCCACCCAGGTGCTCCTGTTGTTTTTATTTATTTATTTTTTAAAGATTTTATTTATTTGACAGACAGAGATCACAAGTAGGCAGAGAGGCAGGCAGAGAGAGCGGGGGAAGCAGGCTTCCCGCCGAGTAGAGAGTGCCCGATGCGGGGCTTGATCCCAGGACCCCGAGATCATGACCCGAGCCGAAGGCAGAGGCCCAACCACTGAGCTACCCAGGCGCCCCTGTTGTTTTTATTTTTAAGTACTCTGTATGCCCAACGTGGGGCTCGAACCCACAACCTCAAGATCAAGAGTTACATGCTCCACCAACTGAAACAGCCAGACGCCTTAAGTTTTCATTTTTTTTAACATTACATACTTTACTCTTTTCTGATTATAAAGTTAATGTGGATTATTGACATTTACAGTGTATCAAAAAGCATAAAAAAATACACTCCCTCTCCCCCAGAATCGAAAATCTTAGGATCCAGAGACAATCACTGCTAACAAACATCTTGGCTTGTTTACTTCCGGTCTTTTTTCTGCCTTATTTCTTTATATTGTTGAACCTATGTTTTAAAATTAACATTGTATCGTAAGTACTTTTCAGCACAGTCATTAAGTCTTTGTAAACATTCTGCATATGGCTACTTTTGCTTATTTAGGATATCTAAGTTATTTCCTTTTTTTTCCCTTATTAACAACCATGGTATATATCTGTACATAACTTCTTGCCTGCATTTAAAATTATATCCTCAGAATGGATTCTTGGAAGAGAAAAATAAATAGCAGCATTTATATTCCCTCTTTTCTTATAGACTTTTAAGTTACTACTTTTGATTTATTCCAAAATTAGCTGGCATATAATTTTGTGTAATCATAAATAAGAGCACATGCATGGTATGTCTTTTTCTGATAATAACCCTTGCTTTTATTTTTTAATTTTTTAGAAGGATTTATTTATTTACTTATTTGAGAGATGGAGAGTAGGGAAGGGGTGGAGGGAGAGGGAGACAGAGAATTCCAGGCAGACTCGTCACTGAGCATAGAGCCCAACGTGGGGCTTGATCTCACAACCCTGAGATCATGACCTGAGCCAAATCAAGAGTAGGCTGCTTAACCCACTGAGCCACGCAGGTGCCTCAGTAGCTCTTGCCTTTATACAAAAAAGTCACTTGACTGATAGTAGAATTGATCATCTTTCCCACTCTGAATTCTGTGGATTTTGTCCCTGTTGTCCGCCAACCACATGTGGAAAGAATCACCATGAGGGAGAGTCAGCAAATGCAACAAGTAGGACTGGTATCCAGAGAACGGGAGAAAATAGAGAAACTAGAGATATAAATACATTTTTTAAATTAGTGAAGTAGAAGAGATAAGAGAAGGAAGAGAAACCACATCGAACAAACAGGACCTTTGAGAAAGGAATCACCAAATTTGAAAAATGAACCAAGTGAAATTCCCTTCCAAGAATTTCAAATGGTTCATTTGAAAAAAATGAACCATTTCCATTTCTAAAAAATGAAAAATGTGGGGTGCTTGGGTGGCTCAGTTGGTTAAGCAACTGCTTTCAGCTCAGGTCATGGTCCTGGAGTCCCAGGATCCAGTTCTGCATCGGGCTCCCTGCTCAGCAGGAAGTCTGTTTCTCCTTCCCTTCTTATGCTTTCTCTCTCTCATTTTCTCTCTCTCTCTCAAATAAATAAAATCTTTAAAAAATAAATAAAAATGAAAAATTTTATTAATAAATTTAAAAACTCAATTGAACTTAATTTGGTAGTTTTCTAGAGCAATAATTTAACTAATGTCATTCCCATTAACAGCCACATAGGCTTCCTTGTCATTTGCTTCTTTTTTTTTTTTTAATTTTTTTATTTATTTGACAGAGATCACAAGCAGGCAGAGAGGCAGGCAGGCAGAGAGAGGGAAGCAGGCTGCTCACCGAGCAGAGAGTCCGATGTGGGGCTCAATCCCAGGACCCTGAGATCATGACCTGAGCCAAAGGCAGAGGCTTAACCCACTGAGCCACCCAGGCAGCCCCGTATCATTTGTTTCTTATCGATTTATTTTTGATCCCTGGTTGGCACTCCCAACAGCCTGGAGTCCCAAGGCCCTATTTCTGCTCTACCAACTGTCATGAATACGATGTCTTTATGATGTTTTTGTGACCACACAATAATACAGTCTTTACCCAATTAGCCTTTTTTCAACTTGCTGCTACATAAGCATTGGATCTCCCCACTCCCCTCCCCCACTCCCATCTCCATTCCCTCCTTGAACAGGCACACTCTGTAGTCACTTTTCTGATTTCCTTGTTGGCAAATTAATAAACTTGAACTTGTGTTCGAGATTTAAAGAACCAGAAAGAGGGGGCACGGCTGGCGCCTGGGGGTTGCAGTTGATTCTTGGTTTCATCTCAGGTCATGATCTCAGGGTCTTGAGGTCAAATCCCACGTCAAGCTCAGCACCAAGTTGGCTCGGTTCTCTCTCTTTCTCTCTGTCTCTCCCCTCCACTCTTCTCTTTCTCTAAAATAAATAAATAAATGGAAGGGAAGGAGGGAGGCAAGGAAGGGAGAGATGGAGGAAGGGAGGAAGGAGGGAAGGAAGGACGGATGGACGGACGGACCAGAAGGGGACGTGAAGCGGCCCTCACTAGACTGGTTAAATGGCACTTGAGGCGTGGCTGTAGAACCCCAAAGAGGACCTCGGGAGCCAGAGGATCGTTTCGAGCATGCAGCTGAGCCTCCAAGTAGATGAAGCCCGTGAAGGCAAAACTGAGAAAAAGAGAAGGCGGGATGACAGGATCCAATGCACAACAGAAAGTAGTTTTCACGGCAAGCACAGACACGGGGGAGAAGTCTGAAGCCAGACTTTGCTTTTATTCCTCTCTAAATAACCTGGAGGTGTTACTTATATGAGTATATTGGGAAATGAAAATTTTTGTCTGGATATGCCTGGGTCATTTTCATTGATTTTGGTCTAGAACAGACATACTTGGATCTTCGACTCCAGAAAGTGTTTCAACTATGTTTTTGCTTGTTGCTTCGTTCTCAACTATTCTTGTTTCTTCTTGAGGGCACTTTTAATTTGAAGGATGCATTTCCATTCTCTGTCTTCTGTATCCATGGTCTTCTACCAGCTCATTTTCAACTCCCCCGTTCTGACTTTGGAGGTCTGTGTTTGTCTTGGTGGACACGCATCCGTCCACCTTCAGATGCTGTGAGTGCTACAGACTCAGGATTTACCTGAGACAGCACATGCACGGCTCGCAAACCCTTTCCTTTGTTGGGGATTTCACTCCCCCGAAGGGGCACCATGGCTCTCCTGTGACCTGGCCTTCTGGCCATTGGGTCTAGGAGGGATGGAGAAATCTGCAGGCCTAGTTTGTCCTTCCTGCCTATCCCTGCTCTCCCACTGTTGAGCCTTAAAGAAGCACACCTTCAGGGCACCTGGGTGGTTCAGTGGGATAAGCCACTGCCTTCGGGTCAGGTCATGATCTCAGGGTCCTGGGATTGAGCCCCACATCGGGCTCTCTGCTCAGCAGGGAGCCTGCTTCCCCCTGCCTCTCTGCCTACTTGTGATCTCTCTTTCTCTGTTAAATAAATAAATAAAATTAAAAAAAAAAAAAAAAGAAGAAGCACACCTTCCCAGATGCAGCTCCCTATGCCAGTTCCTTCCCACACCTGGTTCTTTTCTGGGAGTCTCTCTCCCATCAGTGAAGACAGGGTTGGGAGAGGGAGACAGCTCCTCCACGGCACCAGAAACCCACAGACATGCCGGGAAGGCTGCCCAGGGCACTTCGGACCCTTGCCCACCACCATCCCCGCTAGGTGGACCAGTGATGTGCTTCCCATCTGGCCCACTCTGTCTTCTGATGGGGGACCAGCTGTATGTAGGTGGACCGTCAGATTCCTCCTTGGCTGCTGTCCTTCTGCCCTTTCTTCACATGCCTTCCTGAATGTGTTAGTGGGCTTCTAAGCACATGATGTTGCAAGGCGGAAATTATTTCATTTCTTGTTTAGCCTTTAATCCCAATTCATTTAAAAAAAAAAAAAGTGACTCACTCAGAGTTCTACTGTAATCCATGGAAAAGTTAATTAGACTCTAAATTCCCCAGGATTCTAGAAACCATTCCTCTAGCCTCTTTTCAGAGGCTATAGCTTTGGAGTAAGGCTTTGAGAATGCAGGCAGTCTGCAAGGGGGCTGAGCTAGGAAGGGGAGAAGACCAATTTGTAAGCAATTGAAAGCTGATTAATACAATTAGAACGTTTGCTTTGCCTTTGCAGTTTCACTCTGCATCCTGATTATAACTCAGTGGAGTCCAGGCCACACCAACACTTACTCCGTTTCCTGCAGCACTCTGCATATAAAAGGGGCTCAGGAAATGTTTCCCAATTGAAAGAGACATTTGCAAAAAAGGAAAGCTGGTTCCCTGTTCAGATCACTTCAGAACCTTTTCCCAGCAGGGTGCTTTTGATTTCCCAAAGTCTCATCACAGCTAGCCTTGGCTGGGGTCCCACATGGATGCCCATTGGCACTGAGTCTGTATTCTCACCTCCTGGCCCCACTCTCCTGTTTGTTGATTGACTGAAAAGGAGTTTTTGAAGTAGGAAAGTGGCTTCCCATGGTGGTCTTTAAATCATCTCTAAATTGGGGTGCCTGGGGGGCTCAGATGGTTAAGCATCTGCCTTCGGCTCATATCAGGATCCCAGGGTCCTGGGATCGAGCCCCTTATAGAGCCCCGCATTGGGCTCCCAGCTCAGTGGGGAGTCTGCGTCTCCCTCTCCCCTGCTTGTGCTATCTCTATGTCTCTCTCTAATAAATAAATAAAATCTTTTTAAAAATTCATCTCTAAATTGCCTAGCCTGACCAGTATAGCCCAGATAAGCCCCTGGGAGAGGGTCCACCTTGGCACAGGCCTGTGGGAGGCCAGGAGAAGCAGGGGCTCCCCTCAGCTGCCAGCCAGTGCCAGTGGGAAGCAGCCGCGCCTGCCGAGCCCAGCACCCCCATGGCACCTGCCTCCCAGGCCGGCAGCCTGTGCTCCCTGCAAAACTGCCATCTGCTTCCCCACGCTGCTTCTCTCCCGGTCCTGCTGTTGCTTGCAGTTTGGATTTTTGCTGCAAACAGCTTTGCCAGAGGGCCCCCTCCAGAGGCCCATGGGTGTGCTCAGGAGTGGGTGGCTGGCACTCGAGCAGGCAGGCGGGTGGCTGCTTGAGGGCCCCACCATCTGTGTCTGGCTCTGGGCTGCTGTCACGGCGTCCCAGGGGGACCCGGATGGTCATACTTCCTTGGTGTGTTGGTCACCTCCCACACTCCGTGGCTGTGCCAGGCAGACCGTTGGTGCAGGCTCCTGGCCTCCCACACACGTGGAAGTGGCAGGAGGGGTAGGATCCTGGGGCCTACTAGCCCTGCCTTCCTCCTGTGGGGGAAGGGCAGAGTCATCTCCTGCCCTCTTCCCCGCCCCTTATTTGAGGTGCCTGCTTGCACCTGTGTCTATGCACTGTAGAGAGGACTTTCTCACTACTGTGCGCTTGGCCACTGGCCCCATTGTCCTGCCGGTGCATGCCAGAGGAATCCGGTCCAGCACTGAGTATGGACATTAACTGGGCTTCCACTGTGGTCCAAACAGTGAATATCTAGCTTCAGCCTCTCAGGAGCCCCGTGAGGTACTCATTATTGTCCTTGTGGGAAAGATGCTGGAACTGAGGCTTAGAGAAAGGAGGTCACTTGCCCAAAGACACCAGGTGGTAATTGATGGGGTCAGGAGTTAGAGCAGGAGTGTCTGCCTCTAGAGCTTCTAACAACTCAACTTTCTTTCGTTCATTCATTCGTTCATTCACTCGTCATGGAGGACTCACTATGTGCCAGGTACTGTTTTAGGCCCTTGGAAAATAGCAGTGAACAAAACAGCCAAATACCTGTACCTTGAGTGTACATCCTAGCAGGGGCTGGGGGAGAAGAGAGGGAACAGACAATGAACGTAACTGAACTAATCGATAAGCAATTATATAGGCTGTCAGATTCTGAATGGAAAAAAAAAAAGAGGAACAAAGCCAAGGATCAGGAGTGGTGGGTGCGGGATGGGGAGGGCGTCACCACCTAATTAGGACAGCTGATATTGAAAAAGCAGGAAATTGGGGCGCCTGGGTGGCTCAGTTAGTTAAGCATCTGCCTTCATCTCAGGTCATGATCCCGGGGCCCTGGGATTGAGCCCCAAATCAGGCTCCTTGTTCAGCGGGGAGCCTGCTTCTCCCTCTCCCTCTGCTGCTTCTCTCCTTGCTTGTGCCTTCTCTCACTCTGTCAAATGAATACATAAAATCCTAAAAAAAACCCAAAAAACCAGAAAATAGTATGTGTTGGTGAGGATGTGGAGAGATTGGCCCCTCACACACTGCTGGGGGGAATGTGGAACACTGAGCCTTTGTGGACAAGCAACACCTCAGCAGATTAGTGACCTACCAGTTCTCCTTCTGGGTGTATCCCCTAAAGAACTGAAAGCAGGGACTCCAACAGACATCGTGCACTAATGTTCATTGCCACATTATTCACATCAGCCTGCAGGGGGAAACAGCCCAGGTGTCGGCTGTTGATGAACGGATGGACAAAATGTTGTATGTATTGATTATTGTTCATAGTACCCAGTCTTAAAAAGGAATGGAATTCTGACATACGCCACAACATGGAAGAACCTGGAGGACATTATGCTAAGGAAAATTAGCTAGACACAGAAGGACAGATATTGTAGGACCCCATGTATGTGGGCTCCC
Organism: Martes martes; assembly: GCF_963455335.1. Classification (NCBI taxonomy): domain Eukaryota; kingdom Metazoa; phylum Chordata; class Mammalia; order Carnivora; family Mustelidae; genus Martes; species Martes martes. Next base: position 20,857,139 of record NC_137904.1, on the reverse strand, counting down.
TAGAGTAGTCACACTCATAAAAGGTGGAATGGTGGTTGCCAGGGGCTGGGGGTTGGGGGAAGGAGGAAGTACTTTCATGGGCCAGAGTTTCAGATGAAAATGATAAAGGTCTGGAGACGAACGGGATTGGTAGTAACACAGTCACGTGAGTGTACTTAATGGCCCTGGACTGTGTAGCTAAAAATGGGCAGAATGGTAAGATTTATATAATATATATTTTAACCACAGTTTTAAAAAAGGGGGAGAGGGGCGTCTGGGTGGCTCCGTTGGTTAAGCATCTGCCTTCAGCTCAGGTCATGATCTCAGGACTCTGGGATTAAGCCTTACATTGGGCTCCCTGCTCAGCGGGGAGTCTGCTTCTCTCTCTGCTGTTCCCCCTGCTTGTACTCTCTGGCTTGGTCTCTCTCAAATAAATAACTAAATAAAATCTTTAAAAAATAAAAATTTAAAAAGGGGGAAGGGTGGAGACCGACCAGGGTGGACCTCTTTGAGAAGGTAAGATGTGAGCAAAGACCTAAAGAAGGTAGAGCAGGGAGGCCAGGGGCTCTGGGGGAGGAACTGTCCAGGATGGGGACACGCTGTGCCGACGTGTTCAAAGAGCAGCATGGAGCTGGTGAGATAATCCCCCTTCCAAATTCAAGGTCCTGAGTTCCACTCGGTGGGGAGGAAGGGGGCTTGACGGGAGGTGGGGGGGCCTTTGACCATAGGGAGTAGGGAGATGGGTTGACGTGGCCGGCTATGAAGCCTTACCAGGAGCATGGCCCACAGCTCCTAACGCTTGGCTCTGTCACACCGTGGGTGCCCCCCACTTACTCAGTGACCGCGTGGTACTCACTGGTCTGTGGGCTTGGGAACTTTGTGATCTGTGTGACCAACCTCATATATAGCATAACATGGTACAGTCTAGCTTCACTGTCACATACTGTGGGTATGTGGGTATCGTGACACCACAACCCAGCTCTGCCCCCACGCCCCTGTTATTAGACCTCTATGACCTGGTTTTCTTTGCTATGATACTGTCATGTATGTGTCCCTGGGAGGTGGGCAAAAAGCTAGGGAGAAAGAATATAATTTGGTTGTTTTCCTGCATTAATTTGAATAAAAATTTGGATCATCAGATTTTCCTGCCCGTTTTTCAGATGCCAAATGACATTGGCTGGCATGATTGTGCCCCTCCCCTAGCCAGCTGTCTTGCAGATGGAGACTAGGGAGTAGAGTGTGACTCCATCCTTCAGGAAGTATTTATTAAGCTCCTAGGTGGTGCCCAGCCCTGGAAAAACACATCCATCCCCTCTTCTAACGAAATAACTCAAGTCACATGACCTGCCACAGTGCCAGAAAATCCCTCTGTCAAAAAGCAAAGCAGAAAAGAATTGGCCTTTGTTGGGATCCTCCTCTGGGCCAGGCATGGGGGTCTGTACCCCAGTTTCCAGCCAAATGGAAGCTCTGGGACCTCAAGTGACAAGTCCAAGGTGACACAGGAAGGACACAAAGAGCTAGGATTTGAACCTGGCCGTCTGACAGGCTCTTATAACTAGACCAGCTTCCTGCTTTTCTACCAGACCAGTGACCCTTCGTTGCCAAAGTAGTCACCCCTCTGCCCCCTGGGGGACTCCTGGATTCCTGCCCTGCTTCTTCTTGTTTCGACTTTGTAGGTCATTACATCCCAGACCAGGCCGATGCACCCAGAACTGAAGCCCAGCCTGGCCCTGACCGCTTTCTAATAACCATCTGCATCTCCGAACCTGGTTTTGGGTCCCAGCACCTGGTTGTCCCCTTGACCCTTGAGCTTTGCCGCCTCTTCCAACCTGCATCAACTTGAGGGTCGTGTCACGGTCATGGTCCAGCTCCTGATGCTCCCTTGTCTACAAACTAAATCAGAGTGGCCCTTTTGGTAGGAGTCCCGGCTGGTTCATCTCCACACTGCACCTGGTACCTTTTGCATATCATCTCCTATGCATGATGTCCCACGTCACCCCCCACTCCTGGTTGTATGACCTAGAGACACTCTCACAGTGCTCCCCAGGAGACATGACCAAGAGTGCATGCAGTAGTATATTTTGTTACAGCAAAAAACTGCAGACACCCCAAATGGCCTTTCACGGTGCAGTGGATAGATAAATCGTGGCTGTGGAATAATATATAGCAGTGAAAAAAAGAACCACAGCTAAACTCATCAAAGGGTGAATTAAAAACACAATAAGCAAAAAGAAAAAAGTCACCAAAGAATACACAGTGATCCAAGAATATGATGTTCAGAAACAAGTAATAGTAAATACTATTTTATTTAGAAAGGCACACATATGTGGTTTTTTGTTTTTTGTTTTGTTGTTGTTTAATAGAAAAACAAGGGATTGCTTAACACGAGATTCTTTTTTTTTTTTTTTAAGAGAGCCTGTCTCGAGATGTTGGAAAGTTTTTCTCCTCCCCCCCCCTTTTTTTTTTGACATAGACAAGAGAGGGAACACAAGCGGGGGAAGTGGGAGAGGGAGAACTAGGCTTCCTGCTGAGCAGGGAGCCTCATGCAGGACTCGATCCCAGGACCCCAGGATCATGACCTGACCAGAAGGCAGACGCTTAACGACTGAGCCACACAGGTGCCCCAACACAAGGTTCCTAATGGCTTCCTCTGGAAGACAGGGAGGGCTTAGAGGGGCTTCTCAGATTCAGTAATACTTAACTTTCTTCACCAGTTCACAGGCGTTTACTTGAGTATGGTTCTTTTAAATATACTGTGTTTTCATGCAGTTTCGTGTGGATGCTGGATTTCACAGCACACCCCTTAAAGATAACAAGGGATTGCAAAAGCCACACCCCAAAAAGCTTGAGTCGGTGCTAAGAACAAAAACTTTAAAGATCTCTCAGAAGGCAGGAGGGGAGAAAGCTGCAAACAATAAGAGAGACCACCGTGCCTCTGGAAGACAGACAAGGCCATGGAACCTCAGAATTCTCGGTTTTCCCCAAGAAGGAGCAAGAGCCATTGGAAATGAAGCAATAATCAGATCCGTAGCTGAGGAAAGCATTCCCGAGAGGCCCACCAGTCCTGCCGGGTAGTGGTCAGCCCAGAAACACTTTCACATTGGCCGTGGAATATGTTTCTGAGCCTGTGTTTAAACACAGTCATGTTTGTTGTTCTGGGAATTGAATCAAAATCACAGAGCTCCTCTGAAAAGACCTGGCTGGGTATAATTGGCCTGTCCAATTTTCTGGTTCCAGCTCTATTCATTTCCCGTGTGCAGCCCACTCCATCTGGGGACAGAGGCGGGCTCCGTGGCCAAACACCAGCACAACAGGCTTGCCCTCTCAAATCTGGCTTGAAACAGGCAAGACAGTTAAATATTGGGGGTGCAGAGGGATTTCAGGCTGCCGGCAAATGAAGAGTAAGAGCGGGCCTGCAGGCTCTGTTGACAAAGCAAGTAATTAACAACAGTTGTGAAAGTGTCCTGAGCCTGCCTCAGATTTGGTGACCTCGCTAGACACTCCGAAAACAGGGACAAGATGGCCTGTGGGACCCGAGAGAGAAGGAAGATGGGGGAAATACTTAATTATCATATTAATATTAATATTTAACTATCTTGCTGCACGTGGGGAATGAATAGAGCTGGAATCAGAACGTTGGCTAGGCAGATTATACCCTGTGGTGGGGGGTGGTCCCTGTTCTCAGTGCCTTGCAGGGACCTTTCCACATCACAGGTGATGGGGAGACACGGGGGGCCAGGAGGGAGACGGCACCTGGGAGACACAGCCCCAGAGCTGAGGCAGTGAGGAAGGGGTGAGGCCCCAGGTGGAGGCTGGCCCACCCCACACAGCCCCGCCACAGCCGCAGAGAGCCACCTCCCTCCGAAGCTGGCAAACACTCCTCACCAGGAATTGTGCGGAAGTCTCCCAGAAGCGAGCCCCTTGCCAGGGGTTAATGGAAGCCAAAGCATTTCCTTTGGTTCTGAAATAATCTAACCAAGGTGTTTAAATTATCTGTCAAGAAAACAGATAGCACCCTCAGAAGAGTCTTTCTCACTGAATTTTTTTCCGTTCCACTACGCTGCCAATTGCTTGCCTTCCAGACTGATCTGCTTGCTCAAAAACCACTTGAAATGAGAAGAAAATTCACAAGGGCTCCCTCACGCTCTTGGGCTGTGGTGGGGTTGGCAGAGAGGTCAGGTGTGAGCTCCATCTTGGCTGAGGCTTGATTTCCAGCCCGTCTCCTGATGAGGCTCAGGCCTGGCCCCAGTGTGGGGAACCTGCCAGCCCTCAGCAGTACCCAGAAAGCAGGAGACTGTCCAGACAGGATGAGCTGGGGCCTAGAGGATGGGGAGACAGCCAGACTCCCCAACACACACACACACGCACACACACACACACACACTCACACTCTGGAGGTTTTAAAGTACTATCCTTTATTTATTTATTTTATTTTATTTATTTATTTGACAGAGAGAGACAGTGAGAGAGGGAACAGAAGCAGGGGAAGCGGGAGAGGGAAAAGCAGGCTTCCCTCTGAGCAGGGAGCCTAATGTGGGGCTCAGTCCTAGGACGCTGGAATCATGACCTGAGCCAAAGGCAGACGCTTAATGACTGAGCCACCCAGGCACCCCAAGTAGTATCCTTTAAAAATCTTTATCCGTTAAAACACAAATACTGCCAGGAGGGTTTCACTTAGCTTTCTGGAACATGCCAGTCATGAGTTAGCACTTCCCAAGGGGTAAGTGAAGAGCCTGCAGTAGGAGGAGAGCTCTGTCCCGCTGCTCTGGGGCTGCTCAAAGGCCTTTGTTGGTGCGGGATGGCTAGGTTTCACCCTCCAGGCTCTTGGGGGATGGATATAGGGAAGGCTGTCAGAACAGAACGGCTCTTGAAGGCAGGACATGAAACACAGTCTCCGGTGGTAGAAAAACTGGGCCGTGGCCCTCAGTCTGGGGTGGATTTATGCCACAGGCCACTCATTTGCAAGCACATTGGATCTTTTCTCCCATGGCTCTGTCTTAACACAGAGGCGGTGCTGAATGAATGTTGTTTGAATTAATATCTGCTCCGTCTTCAGAGGCTGATTGTAAGCGTCATCTTTCTGACATAAGGGAAGCCAGCAGTGAGGAAAGATGGCCGCTCTAAACGCAGTTTGTACAGAGCAAAAATGGCAAGGAAAAGGAGAACATTTTCAAAACAAGAGCGAGAGAGGGAATGAGGGAAGGAGGAAGAGAAAAAAAAATTCAGAAAATCATGTATTTGGGTATGACAAAACTTTCCCCTAGTTTTAATTCTGTTGGTTGCCTTAAAGGGACGGATAAGTGTGTACTTACCTATAGAAGTTTTTAAATATTTAAGGCAGTATTTGTCTAATTGCTTACATTACAATAGAGACCGTGTTTGTTAACACCCCTTGGCCTCTGAGAATGAGGAGCCCAGTGCTTTTTTATCAGCCACTTTTTTTAAACTTATTTAAAACTCAGTTAATTAACATACAATGTATTAGTTTCAGAGGTAGAGGTCAGTGATTCAGCAGTTGTAGGCAACACCCAGTGCTCATCGCATCACGTGCCCTCCTAATGCCCATCACCTGGTTACCCCCCTCCCTTCCAGCAACCCTCAGTTTGTTTTCTATGATTAAGAGTCTCTTATCATTTGTCTCCCTCTCTCATTTGGTCTTGTTTTATTTTTCGCTCCCTTCCCCTATGCTCTTCTGTTTTGTTTCTTAACATTTCACATATGTGTGAAATTATATGATAATTGTCTTTCTCTAATTGACTTATTTCACTTAGCATAATACCCTCTAGTTCCATCCATGTCATTGCAAATGGCCAGATTTCTTTTTCTTTTCTTTTCTTTTTTTTTTTTTTTTGGATGGCTGAGTTGATGTTCTATTGTGTATATATACACCGCTTCTTCTTTATCCATAGTTTGGCTATTGTGGACATGGCTGCTATAAACATTTGGGTGCACCTGCCCCTTTGGGTCCCTACATTTGTATCTTTAGGGTAAATACCCAGTAGTGCGATTGCTGGGTCGTAGAGTAGCTCTATTTTCAACTTTTTGAGGAACCTCCATTCTGTTTTCCAGAGTGGCTACACCAGCTTGCATTCCCACCAACAGTGTAGGAGGGCTCCCCTTTCTCCACACCCTCTCCAACACCTGTCATTTCCTGACTTGTTAATTTTAGCCATTCTGACTGGTGTGAGGTGGCATCTCATTGTGGTTTTGATTTGTTTTTCCCTGATGCCAAGTGATTTTTCATGTGTCTGTTATAGCCATTTGGATGTCTTCTTTGGAGAAGTGTCTGCTCATGTCTTCTGCCCATTTTTTAATTGGGTTATTTGTTCTTTGGGTGTTGAGTTTGATAAATTCTTTATAGATTTTGGATACTAGCCCTTTATCTGATAAGACATTTGCAAATATCTTTTCCCATTCTGTGGATTGTCTTTTGGTTTTGTTGACTCTTTCCTTTGCTGTACAGAAAAAGCTTTTTACCTTGATGAGGTAAAAACTTGATAAGTTCCCTACTCAGGAGCTTTTTATTTTAATTCATTTGTTGATCAAATGAACTCTACTTTTGAGCAATTTTTTTTAGGAAAACTGGATGCACCTGTTTTCTATTTTTTGCTGATGTGACCCACAGTACCTTTTCAGGGTAAGAAACACAGCCATACTCTGGATCCCAGAGATACCCCCTTACCTAGGGCAGGTAGAGGTTGCTGTTCTAGGGTTGAGGGCTGGCAGATACCGCGGGGCTCCCTGGGCTGCCTCTGTGTGGAAACAGGCCTAGTGGCCTACTCTCTGCCCTCACTCGCTGCTCACGCTGAGCACACACACGGTCAGGTCCATTGCCACAGTCACACACACTATATAAATGCCGAGTCTCCTTCCTCCTTGAGTAGGGCAGCAGGTAATCAAGCCATTAGCCAGAACTTTAAGGTGTGATGGTCCCAATCTGGTTTGAACTAGTACTAAAAATGCATTTGTGTGTTACATTAGCACATCTCATGTCAACTTGCCTTGCTCGGTATTAGCTTGTCGCTGTTGGCTGTAATTATGGCTTTTCCTACTCAGCTTGTCACCACGGAAACCTGGTTAGAGGGTCCTGGCCAGCTGTCTTTGAGAGCAGGTGCCCTCCAGCCAATAGCACACGATGCCCCCAGCCCTTCCTGCTTTCTGAGGGACCCAGTGCTGGAAGCCCCAGTTCCCTTTGGAAAACCGTCCAGGTTTTTCCCATCGTCAAAATTCCAACTCCTGGGGTGCCTGGGTAGCTCAGTCAGTGAAACATCTGCCTTTGCATCAAGTCATGGTCCCAGGGTCCTGGGATCGACTCCCACATCTTGCTCCCTGCTCCATGGGGAGCCTGCTTTTCCCTCTCCCTCTCCCTCTGCCTCTCCCACTGCTTATGTGCGCTCACGCTCTCTTTCTTTCTTTCTCCCTCACCGAGTCTTAATTTACAAAAGTGACTAAGTGACAACACAGAGGCGAATGCCCTTGAAAGAACAATCTATTGCGTATAGTTCCCAAGAGAAGGGGGCACGCCACACACGGGTCATATGGGGAAGCACCAGGTTTGGTCAGGAGGCAGGAAAGAGTGAGGAGAAAGCCTAGGCCAGGGCCTTTACTGGGATTTCTACGAGAAGGGCAAGGCAGGGCAGGGTAACTGTCTTTGGACTGGCTAGTTGAAGCAGTTGAGGGAGGCATTGGGGCATACGGGGCGGCCCTGGCTGATTTAGGGCAGGGGGATACTAGCCGGGTGGGTGAGGGTCAGCTAAAGCAGTGTTTGGCAGTGTGGGGACGAGGGCTTGTCACATGACCTTCACGTGCCTGTAAAAACCACATCACAGGGCCAATAGCAACGTCTTTGGCCAGTAGTTTGGCCATGTGATCAATGGATGCCAAATAGACAAATACAGAATCTAAGAAAAGTTAGAACACGTTGTCCCTAAGTTAGTTCAGGTTGAGAAATGCAAAAATAGCATTTGATTTAGCAAACCCGTGTATGATTTTATAAGAGGTTGAAGAGGGCAGGTCCCAGGCCAGACTGTAGTTTATGTTCTTGTCTTCCCTGTTCTCTCTGCACTGGGTGTGTCCTCGTCTGTAAAATAGAGTTACGCTGATACCGACAGGACGGGATATTGGTGAGAGGTAAGTAAGTTACTGTATATAAACTCCTGAGAACGGTCCCTAACACATACATAGTGCTTGACAATTACTGGGGATTTAACTTCTTAATTTTTTATAACTATTAAACACCTCAGGGTCAGATGGCATGTGAAGATCACTTTTTTTTTAAGATTTATTTATTTGCCAGAGAGAGAGCACCAGTAGGGGAAGCGGCAGGCAGAGGGAGATGGAGAAGCAGACTCCCTGCTGAGTAGGGAGCCCAATGAAGGACTCGATCCCAGGACCCTGGGATCATGACCTGAGTAGAACGTAAATGCTTAACCGACTGAGCCACTCAGGCACCCCTGAAGATCACATTTACAATAATTATCTTGACCCCTACATCCCCCAAATGAAAATTACCACAATCCGATTAATTCCTTTTGAATTTTTCATTTCTGTGTCATATTTTTTTTTAAAGATTTATTTATTTATTTATTTGACAGACAGAGATCACAAGTAGGCAGAGAGGCAGGCAGAGAGAGGAGGGGGAGGCAGGCTCCCCGCTGAGCAGAGAGCCCGATGTGGGGCTTGATCCCAGGACCCTGGGATCATGACCTGAGCCGAAGGCAGAGGCTTTAACCCACTGAGCCACCCAGGTGCCCCTCTGTGTCATATTTTAATTGACCTTGTATTTAGATCATGACTTTCTGGCCTGAGATTCAATTTTCCCTGAAGGTTTTTACTGATTTTATTTTTCCTCAATGACAAATGAATAATGAAACGCTATGCCCTTTTTTAAAAAAATCTTACTAACACGGTATTTATTTGCCTTCCCTCTGTCAAACCCTAAGCCAACCACTTTCTGCAGGCTACCTGGGGAGGTATAGGAAAAGGAACATACTCAGGAGAAAGACTTGTGGGAGGTGGAGACAGCTCCTTCAGATGGTGAAGAGGATGAGATAGTCCACCAGCAGGCAAAAGAACTTCATGGCCTCTGAGACCGCAAAGCCCAGAATGGCATAGGAGAAGAGCCGTTGCTTCAGAGAGGGATTCCTGGCCTAACCGATGATGAGGCTCCCCAACACAGCAGCCCCAATCCCAATGAACTTGGCTTCCCTGTCGATGTCCCTTGAAATGCACTGGTTTGGAAGTTGTGGCTGGGAATAAGTGAGGTCAGGGGATGTGGAGCTGCAAAGCTGTTGAGGTTCTTATAGGGTACCCCATCTGTCAGTGTCCCTGGTGCTTTTAGCCCCACTGCAGACAGTGAGAGGTGAGAGGTGCTCCCGTCCAAGAAGGGGGTGGAGATGAACTTTGCACAGGCAGACATCACAGGGAGTGAGGGCTGTGGCAGGAGAGCTGTTCCCAGGGCAGAGAAGACAGAGAGCAAAATGTTACGCCCTTTTACAGCTTTTTGATTTTACCTTCTGTTGTGCAGAGCCTTCTCTTTTCTTGTCAGAAACCCCTGTAGACCCTCTTCGGGCTCCAACCTGCACTGGTTACTGAGAGCCGATCTCATGGGACTTCCTTCCACCACCCTCCAGAGTTAGAAACACTGTTTCTAGGAGCCTGTGTCTTCCTCTTTTTTGTTTTTCACCTGCATTTTGCTGGAGCCCATCCTTAAGTAGCCTCTTAAAAAGAGAATGTGCAAGGAAAACTTGGAGTCCTTGCAAGTCTAAAAAGTCTCTACTTTGCTCTCATGTTCAGTTGATAGTTTGGATGATAGAACGCTCGATGCATACCTTTTTTCAACCTGTGTTGTCGATGATAAGTCTGATACTGTTCTGATTCTGGTTTCCTCATAGGTCTATTTCTTTCTGGAATCTTCTAGGATCTTTTTTATACTTGGAACTAAATGATTTTATGAGTATGTAACTATTGCTTTTTTAACTTTTCATTTTTCCTACCTTATATTCAATAAAAATCCTTTAATCTGAAGACACATGTTCTTCTTCAGGTCCAGGAATTTTTTTTTTTTTTAATTTCTCTTTCTGGGAAGTCTATTATTAGGAGTTAGATCCCTCAAATTGAACATTTTTGTTCCCTATCACTTCTTTTACATTTTTCTGTTTCATTCTCTTTGTGTTCCACATTCCAAATTTCCTCATTTTTCTCCTTCAGCCTTTATTTTACATTTTTATATTTCCACTTTGTATTTTTAACTTTTAGGAGCCTTTTCTTCTCCAGTTGTTGCTTTTAAGTCCCTGAATTTATCTTGCCTACTTTAGTCAATTAGTTATCAATTTACCTGATTATTTCTTTTTCTAGAAGTGTCTAAATAGAGGATGGAGCTCCTGCTGGAGGCCTGGAGCCTTAAATGGCTTAAAACAACAATCATTTCTTTGCTCTTGAGTCTGCAGTGTGGGCTGGGTGCAGCAGGGAGGTTCTTCTGCGGAGACCTCCCAGGGTCATCCGAGGGCTGCAGTCATGGACCATCCAACTGGGGGAGGGGTCCGAGAAGGCTCCCTCCTCTGCGGATGATGCTGGCTATGGCTGGGGTGTCTCCATTCTTCTCCATCTGGCCTCTCATCTCGTACTCTGGATAAGGCTCTCTCACAGGATGGCCACAGTGTTCCAGACAGTGAGAAGGGAAGCTGCCTGGCCTCTCGAGATCTGGCCAGAAGTCCCGTTTTCCCACCACCACGATCTGTTGGTCAAAGTAAGTCACAAGCCTAGAGCAGATGTGAGGGGTGGGGAAACAGACCCCACTTCTTGATGGGAGGAAAGGATAATAATTGGGGGCCATTTTTTAAGCTTCTATAACCTCCCGGCTTCTCACTCTGTCTTACTCTGCTCAGGCTGCCATAACAAGAGAGCACAGAAGGAAGGCTTAAACAACTAGAATTTACTGCTCACCCTCTGGAGGCTGGAAGTCCCAGATCAGAGCTCCGGCAGAGCTGGTTCCTACTGAGAGCACTCTTCCTGGCCTGCAGATGGCTGCCCCCTCCGTGTATCCTCCCACAGAGGCGAGAGAAGCAAGCTCTCTGTTGTCTCTTCTAAGGACATGAATGCCATCACGAGGGACCCACCCTTACGGCCCCATCTAGCCCTAACTACCTCCCAAAGACCCATCTCCAAACACTGCTTCCCAGGACATCAACATAGGAATTGGGGCATGGGACCTACTTCAGTCCATGGCACCCTCTAAGCCAGGACTTCTCTTAAGGAACTTGAGTTACATAAAACCTTGAAATTCAGATGAGTTCATGGCCTCAGCTGGCAGATTTTGGTGTGCTTTCAGGCACTGGGGCCCTATGTGCATCCTACTGTTACAAGATTTGGAGCTTTCAATCTGGTGCAGGAAACAGGCATATGCATGGGTAGTCAGAACTGTGTGTGCATTGCAGTGGGAGACCTGCACAGTTCTGTGGAAGCGTCTGGATAAATGTCATTTCCTAAAGGCTGGATTTCTTCATCCCAGCCCAGGGAGGGAAGAAGGAAAACAGGTACAAAGGCCTGGAAGCAGGAGACAGCTTGATGTGTTCAGGGAGTGGGAGTGGCTCTGTCTGGCTGATCCCGAGCACAGGGCAGGAGGAGGCAAGAGATTGGGCTGGTGAGGGAGGCCAGGCTGGTAGAGTTCTGGGGTCCTGTTGGCCATGCTGTGGAGTTTAGCTTGCCTGGTGGAGTTCCCAGGAGGTTGACATGCTGTGCGTGCATGCATGCGTGTGTGTGTATATGTGTTCAGGTAATGGGTTAGGGAGGGCTGTGCAGCTGTTATGCCCTAATAACGGGTTCGTGATTAAAGGATGATGCAAAGCGATGATGATGCAAAACTGATGCAAAGCGAAGGTCAAGCAAAGCTTTATTTTGCGCGGTTCGGGGCCGCACCTCTTGCAAGAGAGGGCGACCCTTCTCTGTTTCACAGTCTAGCTTTTAAGGGCAAAGGCCATGCGGTTGGGCCTGGCCACGCACAGGTGACCAAAGAGATTGTAACACACACAGGAAACTCCACAGTGATGCTAGGTGACCAATTGAATTACAATTTACCCTAGTAGACATTTGAACTAGCCTATTATACCTTGACTAGGATTGGCGCCAAAAGGGTTCCCAAAGGGCGGGGGCCCATACTCCTTGGTAGCTAGGGAGACAGTATGCAACCCCCTACTGATCGGATGTCTCCACCTGGCCTGACCCACCTTTGTATCTGGGCTTTGTTACCTGGAGCTGGTTTCCGGGACTTGTTTTTAAGTGAATCCCCTGGGGGAAGGGGAGCAGGGGCAGTTTAAGGGTTAAACAACAAGGTTTTTGTTTAACCTCAATGAAAGCCTCTTGCTAAAATATAAAAATATAAAATAGGTCCTTACACAGCCTGTCAGGTGGGTTGACCCCTTAAGAAACTCTTTTTACAAGACCAAAGTGGAAGCAGGAAGACTTCTCTGTAACAGGCCATTTCCTGTGGCTTTTCAAGACTAGGCCAGCCCGGAGCTTGTTAAGCAGACAGAACATGGTCTCCCTAATAAAGACAGAGCCCGAGTTCTGTCCCCTGAGGATGATTCCTTTGCTTTGCCTTTCTCGTTTATTCGTTCAGTTTGTCAGTCGGCAACATTCTTGCCATGCCGCGGCTCCTCGTGGGGCCCTGGGAATATGGGGGTGGCTCGGGCACAGCCTTGCCCTTGGGCTCCCAGCTCCCTGGCTGGGCAAAATGCTGGAGCTGCTGCATTTGCATATGGCCTCCAGGAGCATGGCAGACGTGCTCTGCCTCGGCTCGAGGTGGTGCGGAAGACTGCTGATGGGCAGTGTCACTGCCTTGGTGGGAGATGAGGATGAAGGGCATGTCAGGTGGAAGGAACAGCATGTGCAAAGGCCACAGACTGTACCTCTGCTCAGACCCAGGTGTGGACACCTCACCTAAATTCATTCAAGGGCACTCCCGAGTTGTTTGGGAGGCAGGGAGAGGCAGGAGCACATGGAAGGGGTGGGGTAACCGTCAGGGACAGAGGTCTTGGGCAGTCCCTTGCCCATCCTCCCCAGTGGCTGGTCCCCTAGGATCCTCTTCTTTCTAACAGGGCCTGGCACTCACCGCCTTCTCCAGCCACAGCCATTTAGGAAACGCCAATGATTAGCGATCATTATCATGGTAATTAAAATTCCCTGGGAACAGCTTGGCTAATATCCATCAGTAGCTGCAGTCAGGTTGGCCGTGAGCTGAAATCCTAATGAAAACCTCGAAGCAGAGCACAAAGCAGTGCTATACGGGGAGGGTTTCATGCCACCAGCCACCCCTCCAAATGCCGTTGCGTGGGTCTTTTCTTAGTTAACGGCGTTTTCAAGGCTGGCCGCCGTCCTGGCCTTATCACTGCAGACCATACATGGGGAGAGGACTAGGGCTTTGCAGAGTCCCAAGGCCTCTCCTGGAAGTGGAAGTTTTCCAATCTGTGGAGGGCTTCTCCTGCTGCTATTCTTGGGGCGGGCCGCAGGGGATGGGCCTGGATGCTCAGAGCAGAAAAAACGGGATTCAAAGTCAAATCTCCCGTCCTGCATTTTTCAAGGCACGAGAAGGTCTGAGAATGGGCAGGGATTCACTTAGGGGGAGGAGGCACCCCTCAGCCAGCTGGGATCCCTCCCACCTCAGCTCAGCAGTCCTGCTCCCCCCTGTGGAAGGCACTTTCCAAAACACTGTGTTTCACACGCTCCTTCCCAGGAGTGCCCTCCACAGTGGGTAAGGCCCCTGAGTGCTCTGGTGAACCCTGCTGTGGGGGTTCAGGAACTGCGGTTCCTGGAGCCGGTCTGGGATCGCTGGCCTTTCTGGTCTTCTGGTCTCTGTCCACTGTGGTGACGTCAGAAGCAGGCAGACCCCAGGCCCTGGGACTGTGAACTCACATGGAATGACTGACCCACTGGACCCCAGTGTAGCCCCATGGGGTCATCTCCCTGCTGAGCATAAATGTCAGAATGAATTATATGAAAGTTATGGAGGGATTTATAGGTAAAAAATAATTGAATACCAAAAAACCCTTGACTGTCCGCATGTTCATGCAATGGAGCCTAATAACTTTGGATCTTGGGCTCTTTATCCTATTTTGGGGGGAGAGGGCAGCAAAGCAAGGTTTTGTTTTGTTTTGTTTTAAGATTTTATTTATTTATTTATTTGATAGAGATCACAAGGAGACAGAGAGGCAGGCAGAGAGAGGGGGAAGCAGACTCCCCACTAAGCAGAGAGCCCGATACAGAGCTCGATCCCAGGACCCTGAGATCATGACCTGACCCGAAGGCGGAGGCTTAACCCACTGAGCCACCCAGGCACCCAAGGTTTATTGAGCAATAGCAAAGTGATGGTACAAAGCTCCCGGAGAGTGAGGGGACCCAAGAGGGTTGCCGTCTTTATCCTATTTTCTAAAAGCACTTTACTGATCAGTACTTTTTTAAGCATGGGGTCGGGGTGGAGGTGGATCATTGCAACAGGAGATGAAGCTGAGGGCCTGGGGCCTGTTGGCTGTGATGAGCCAGGGGACCCAGGGACAGCCGGGGCTGCGGGTGGCACTGGCGCTCTAGGAAGGGCTGGGAGTACATAGTCAGGGAGGTTTGCAGGAGAATGCTGGACACTGGTACACCCTGCTGAGCACTTCTTCTTCTCCTTCTTCTTCTTCTTTTTAAGATTTTATTTATTTATTTGACAGACCACAAGCAGGGGGAGCGGGAGAGGGAGAAGCAGACTCCCCACTAAGCAAGGAGCCCAATGCAGGGCTCAATCCCATGACCGTGGGATCGTACCCTAAGCCGAAGGCAGATGTTTAACTGACAGAGCCACCCAGGCACTCCTAAACACTTCTTCTTTATCCCTCTTTAATCTGAAGCAGTTAATCCACTTCATTAATTACAAGGACTTAGGTGAAACCCTCAGGCCACATCTCTAGGAAGGTGACAGCTGTATGGATTGGGACACTTTCCGGCAAACTACCTATAGCTGCCAGTTCAGCCATGCAGCCTGTGTTTGCTGAGCACCTACTGTGTGTCAGACATGTGCTAGTAGTTCGAAGATACAGCGGTGAGTGCCCTGTCCCTGGGCTCCCTCCTGGATGGTAGAGCCTAGTGGTCTCTAAAAGTGGAAGGACCAGGGACACCTGGGTGGCTCAGTTGGTTAAGCGTCTGCCTTTGGCTCAAGTCATGATCCCAGGGTTCTGGGATTGAGTGCTGCGTCAGGCTCCCTGCTCAGCAGGGAGTCTGCTTCTTCTCCCTCTGCCTGCTGCCTGCGGCTCCTCCTGCTTGTGCTCTCTCTCTGTGTCAAATAAATAAAATCTTAAAAAAATAAAATGAAAGGACCAGCCAAAAGGCAGACACAACTCAAGTGTCCATCCATGGATGAATGGCTAGATAAAATGTGGTATAGACCTACCATGGAATACTAGTGTTGAACCTCAGAAAGGAAGAAAACTCTGACACAGGTTTCGACACCTTGAGGATCTTATGCTCAGTGAAAGGCCAGTCACAAAAAGATCAATACCCCACAATTCCATTCATATGAAGTACCTAGAGTCATCAAATTCTTTCTGAGTCAGATTCTCAGAAAGTAGAATGGTGGCTGTCAGGGGCTGGAGGAACAGGGGAGTAGGGAGCTGTTGTTCCGTAGGTGCAGAATTTCCATTTTACAAGATAAAAGTGCTTTGGAGATGGGTTATACAACATGAATGTGCTTAACACTACCGAACCATACACTTAGAAATGGCTAAGATGGTAAATTTCATGTTATGGATTTGTTTTTTAATTTTTTAATATTTTATTTAGTTGATAGTATGCATGAGCAGGGTGGCGGGCGGGGTGGGGTGCAGGAGGAGAACCAGACTCCCTGCTGATCAGGGAGCTGGACAACAAGACAGAGGGCTTGATCCCAGGACCCAGAGATCATGACCTGAGCCCAAGGCAGACACTCAACCAACTGAGCCACCTATGGATATTTTTTAAACTAAAATTAATTTTAATTTAAAACAAAAAAGGAAAGTGAGGACTATGCACATGCCTGGGCCAGAACCATAGTCCCAGCTCTGGAGGAAGAGCCGAGAAGTCCATGATGAGGCCTCAGTAAGGATTAGGCATGCGTCTGACCCTGTGGAGTCTCCAAACGCAGCTCCGTATCATCTCTTGGTCTGTCCCACTGAAAGCCACATAACAGTAACACATAAACCTTGTCACTGAGTCACCCTTGGTGTCGTCCCCTCCAGTCCTCTTCAAAGAGGCCCACACAATGTGCCCCAGAGGGGACTGTGGGGCCCCCATCCTCCCTCCTGTGGCACCTAACTCTGGTGGCTTCAGGTCCCGACATGCATGTCCCCCACACCCAGCAGCCCGTGGGAATTGCTCTGAGCCGGTCCCCAGACCAGACCCTAGATCTCACTAGGATATGTAGTGTAGGCTTCCCAGCCTGAAGGCATTTAGCACTCCAGTGGAGACTCAGCTCTTCTTCCTGGAGGGTGGTCTGGCAATGGATGTCCCCATCTAAACTTAGACACATGCCTTGACCCAGCAGATCCTCCCCCAGGGTGTTTTGGTTCTACCCATTATGGGTGTAAGGCCATAACGGACACCTGACTGATGTGTTTGCAAAGATGATCGGTGCAGTGCTGTTCACAAGAGTGAAACTTTGGAAACCAGGTAAATGTCTATCAGTGGAAGGCTGGTTTAATTAGGTTTCATAAATCCAAACTTTGAAGCCATGTAAAAGGGGTAGTGGAGACACAGAACAGCTGCTCTGATGCAGGGTTAGGTGGGAGGCACACACGGTGCATCTACATGATCCTTCAGAACAAATTGTGTACATGCCTGGGGCATACAGTTGGTTCTTGAGGGCTTGCTCCATTCGGTCCCCCTGAGGCCCAGCCCATGTTGGGGGGCAGGAGGCCGGAGTGCTCAGGGGAGGGCAGGCAAGGCAGAGGCAGAGTGAGCCCCTCGCTGGCCACCTGTGGCCTCTTGGGCTTGGGCCTGTGTTCTCAGGAACCAAGGAGCAGCTCCACCGAGACAGGGTGGACTTGGCAGCCACTGCTTGAGCCCCTTCGCTCTGCCTATACAGCAGCTCCCTCCCCTCAAGGCACCCAGTCTGCAGGACACTCAGTCCCTGATGAGGTCTGCCCTTCTGAGGCTTTACTCACCACTTAGCCACACTTAGTGAGCATCTACTTTGCATCTGTAAACCGTTGGGATGAGACTCTGGGGCCTCCACTGTGGAACAGAGGCCAGTAGAATGAGGGCTGGCCTTGGGCAAGTTGCTTAAGTTGTTGGAGCCTCAATTTTCCCATCTGGAAAGTGGGGATAGTAACAGAGCTTCTTCAAAGAACTTACCACCAGATGCCTCTGGCAGTGGGGAGGAGACTTTAATTTTGTACCACGTCAATTTTAGACTATGTGTACACGCTGTCAATTCAAATAAATACTTACTGTAGGAGGGCCGTGAGAGGATCAGAAAGCGTTTTTTAAAGGGGGCTCCACGGGCATTCATCCTACCAGATGGATTCTATGTTATTCAAGAGCCACACGAAAGCAGACCCATCTGCAAGGGTACCTGGGAGGGAGGGGTGAGTGATTCGAGCCAGGGACGGGTTGGGACTCAGTGACCCCAGGCCTAGCACTCTGGAGCATAAGGAGATGACTCATGATAGCTGAGTGATTTCAGTGCTGCACAGTTAGGTGCTGAGTCTGTGCAGACCAATTCCCCGGGTTGAGCTTCTCTAGGAAAACCTGTTGAGTAGATTCCAAGTGGGAAGCACTGTATGTTCTTTGGCTCTGTTGGAGAACCCTATGTACTTTGGTATCTTAAAGGCTCTGAGAAATCCTGCAGTAATGCTTTGTTTAACCTAGTGCTTCCCAAGTGTACATGATTAGGAACTTCTTTTTTTTTTTGTCCAGCCTGTGTTAACAACCCATAGAACTAAGGTACAGAGGAGGCTTGGGGATTAGGAAACTCTGTCCTAGAGAAAATCAGGGCAGCCTCTGGCCTTCTGATTTTAAATTCTCTCTTCTGAGGGGCGCGTGGGTGGTTAGTTAAGCGTCCAACTCTTGATTTTGGCTCAGGTCATGATCTCAGGGTTGTGAGACGGAGCCCACTGTGGAGCTTGCTTAAGAGTCTCTCTCTCCTCTCCCTCTACCCCTCCCCCCTCCCTCTCCAATAAATAAATTACTCGGGAACTTGGTCCACTGGTTTTAGGATTTCCTTGTCTATCAGATGAGAGGAAGAGGGTAGCATTGACGGCCATAAGCATCACATCTTCTGGTGACGTCTTACATTCATTCCAGAGTCTGGTCCTCCTGGCTGCCCTGTGAGACAGGCACTCTTCCTACATTCCACCTCCTGGTGATGAAACTGGGAATCTGGAAGGTCCATGTGTCCCTCTCTCACAGCGGCCCGGTGACAGATCCAAGGTTTGGACCCCAGCCGTCTGCTCTTAATCGCCAAAGTCTTCTCTGAGAAGGTCACGTTCCTTCACACTCTCCCCCTTCTCTTACTGAATACCCTGAACGTATATCCTTCGGTGGAAAAGAGATCAGGGAGTACTTGGCATTTCTTGAAGTAGGCATGGAGAGTTCGATGACCGTATCTCCGTGCTGCTAGGAATTCTAACCTGGGACTCTCTGAGATTGGGGCCCTTCCTGCACTGGCACAGAGAGCGCCTCATCCCCGGGGAGCTCCCCAGGACAGCTTCCAGTATTGCACCGTCCCCCAGCCTGGCTCTTCTCTGAGCTTCCTGCCACTCGCTCTGCCCCAGAGCCTTGAGGGAAGGGGCAGAGCGGGGGAATACAGGTAGCATATGGAGCACCTTCTGGGCGCCCACAGCACAGAGCCCTTTCCAACAGGAGAGGAGGGCGGGCCAGTGTGGGAGCGCAGTACAGGGAGGGCTGCCCTGCGTCACTTGCTCTAAGCAGATGTCACCCCTGCCAGGTCTGGAAGAGGTCGGGGGCCTGGTTCTACAAAGGGCTCCCCAAGTACATCCTGCCGCTGAAGACCCCTGGCCGGGCCGATGACCCCCACTTCCGACCTCTGCCCATGGAGCCCACCGAGCAAAAGCCCAGAAGCACTGAGATTAGTCGTGTCTACACGTGGGCCCGAGGGAGAGGTAAGTCCCCTTTGCCGCCTGTCCCAAGATAGCAGCTGTCACAATCCTGCCGTCAGCCAGCTGGGCAGTGCCACGCACCAGGCCGGTATCTGCCACACCTGCATGGGGCTCATCCTGGCACATCGTCCCTCCCTGGGCCCTCAGCTTGCCACCCACACCCACGTGGGCAGCTGGACCTTAGCACAGGGATCGCTTGGAGCAGGGGGTCCATTGGGGGGCCATTTCACAAACAAAGGCTCCTTTGGGGCTAGGGATGCTGTGAGCGCTATGGATCTTCGCAGGAACATGATACCTACTGAGGTTTCTCGCAAAGTATGAAAATGCAGCTTTCCAAAGCTGGCCTGTACCATCTCTTCTTGGCGCTTCTGTTACATCTCAGGAAGGGAGGACTCCTGGCTTCCCTGGTACTAATGAGCAAGATGACTGTGCCCAGGGCCCTCTGGGTCATGTGGAAGCTGCACTGCTGTGGCAGCCGGCCAGGTGGCCGCCGTCGGAAGGGAGCCCAGCCCCACTGGTGGTCACAGTACCTGGTATGGTAGACGGCCCTCCCCAGTTTGCAGGATGCTTTAATGTTCGTGGTCTTCATTTTTAAAATTCCCGGTCTCACATCAGGCTCCAGAGGTGATCAGGGTGGGTATTTAAGCCCTGTTTTAGAGACGTGTAGCCTGAGGCCCAGAGAAGAGGTTGCACTTACTGAGCTGCTGTATGGCTGAGATGGGACCAAAAGGCCGGGTCTTATCCTCTGGGCCCTCACTCCTTCTGGCCTAAAGTGTCCAAGTTTAGGGTCCGCGTAGACGTGGCAGCTGTTTTTGTGGGGCTCTTAAAGATCTTTGTGTTTGGTTTAAGAACTGGCATCTATCTATATATCATTTGGGCTTTTTTTCCCTTGTTGCAAAATTAAGGTGTGTTTATTACAAAATGTTGAAGGCTGCCAAGTGATATCCTGTGGAAAGTAAACGTCAGCTGTAGGTCAGCCTGTCCAGCCATAACTGGCATTAACAGCAGGGCCTCTGTTCTCCTGAAACCCTCTCTTAGGCATCCCCCGCCTCTTTGTCCAGAAGGCCTTCCTCGAAAATTCTGCTGGCCTCTGTTTGCACTTCTCCTTCCCACAAGTTCGCCATCACTGCCGCAGCAAAACCCTTGTAGGGACCGTGGGCAAGAGCAAGGGTCCCCTGGGCAGGCGGGCAGGGGCACAGGCTGCATGGGACTGGCCTCAGGGAGGAGCCTGGAATGGGGTTTTCTGGAGAAGTGGCTCCCTCCTCCACTCGGTCCCTTTTCCACACTCCAGCTGAGGCTTCCTCCTGCCCCTGCCCTGTTAGGGGCACACCTGTGTCCCTTGGGGTGATGGAGGAGTTACAGCTGGGGAGACAGAATGTTGTTCTGAGTGGGCCCCAGGGGCCCTCACTGCCCTGTGTGCTCAGCATCCATGCAGGGCACACGTTCATACACACTCATGTGCTCACACACACCCCTGGGATCGACAGGGCCTCCTTCCCCGCAGTCATGCAGACACAGATGGCCTTTTGATGATGCGGGTGAGGAGGCCAGCGGCCCACACACACACAGGTGGCATGGTTTATTAACTGAGTTTGCACTGTGGCCAGGCCGGACCATGTGGAGGTCCTCCAGGTGAACTTGGGCTCCGTCTGCAGACCGGGTCAGAAGCTTCCAGGGTTCTAAGCATCTCCTCAGGTTGTGGTCTCAGGGTTGTGGGATCAAGCGGGGAGTCTGCTTCTTCCTCTCCCTCTGCACCCCCAACCCAGCTCATGTGTCCTCTCTCTCTTGCTCTTGCTCTGTCTCTTAAATAACCAAATAAAATCTTTAAAAAAAAAAAAATGCTGCTCCTGGCATCAGATGCTTTCTCTTCTCTTCCCCTACCCCTGTTCCTCTATATCTCTCTCCCTCTCTCTCCCCCCCAAATACATATATAAATCTTAAAAATGGTACCTGTTTGGTGTTTGCTACAGTAGCACATACACTAAAAATTACCTGTTTGAACCCATTCCCCATTTTTTATTAAGTGGTTTATTTTCTCGTATCGATTTGTTAGGTGCTGCTTGTATGTTAGGGATGGTAGATGGCTGGCAGATGCTTTCCTCCTTGACTTTCCATTTTGTTTGACCTTGGTCTTTACTCATAGTATTTTGCCATTCAAAACCTGTTTCTTCTCATTTTTGTGAAGTCAGGTATGTCTTTTGTTGGCTTTGTGTTTTCTAGGTTTCCTGTCTTGCTTCAAAATGTCTTCCTCTCCAAGGTTAAAAACAAATGTATGCTAAATTAAAAATTTAATATGAGAATAAAAGGAAATTGCTTAAATATGATACAACTACCAAGGAAGAAAAAAAATCCAATACCAAATATTACATTCACTGATAAAGAACCGAAGCCATGCTCTATCAAAATGCAAATCAAGAATAACCCTATGGGGGTACCTGGGTGGCTCAGTCAGTTAATTGTCTGCCTTTGGCTCAGGTCATGATCCTGGAGTCCCAGGATCAAGCCCCAAAGTCAGGCTCCCTGCTCAGTGGGAGTCTCCTTTTCCCTCTGCCCTTCACCCTGCTCATGCCCTCTCTTGCTCTCTTTTAAAAAATAAACAAACAAAAAAAAACAGACATCAGTTGACAGTGTTTTGTAGTATTTAACTAATGAAATAAGGCAAGAAAATAATCTGTTGCTATTGGAGAAGAGAAAAAATTATATTATTTGCAGATGATATGACTGTATGCTAAGAAAACCCAAGAGAGCCTGCTAAGGCAACCCATTGGGATTAATAAGACAATTTGGGAACTGACAGGATGCAAAGTAAATCGATAGTTTACACACCAAAAAAAAATTGATAGTTTTACTCTCTGCTAATTAGAAGGAACAATGGGGAAATTCACTCATAATTGCAGCAAAAATTATAAAATACCTAGAAGTGAAGCTGAAAAGCAATTATAGGTTCAACTTGAAGAAAATTATAGAACTTTATTACAGGACAAAAAAAAAGCAAGAGACAAACAGAGGCAGACAAAGATCTGGAGCCCTTCAAATTAATAAATGTAATAATTCCTATCTGATTTCCCAGTGGAGTTTTTAGGAAGGAACAGATTCAGACTTTTCTCTTATCCACTGGATAAACGAAACATGGCTTAATCATACAGTGGAATATTATTCAGCCTTAAAAAAGGAATGGGCTGCTGACATAGGCTACACCATGGATGAACCGTGCACACTGTCTGCTAAGTGAAAGATGCCAGAGACAAAGGTCATACAGTTGTATCACTCTGATTATATGAAATGTTCAGAACAGGCAAACCCATGGGGCACCTGGGTGGCTCAGTCAGTTAAATGTCTGCCTTCAGGTCAGGTCATGATCCCAGGGTCCTTGGGATCGAGTCCCAAGATGAGCTCCCTGTTCAGTGGGGTGTCTTGCTTCTCCCTCTCCCACTCCCCCTGCTTGTGCTCTCTTGCTCACTTTCTCCCTCTCAAATAAATAAATAAAATCTTAAAAAAAAAAAAAAAAAAGAACAGGCAAATCCATGGAAACAGAATGTAGATTCATGATTGCCAGGACCAGGGAGCTGGGGGGAAGGGGGAAGGATTGCTAATGGGTACAGAGAACATGTGATAAAGATATTCTGGAACTGAATAGTGGTGCTGGTTGCACGACTTAATGAATATACTAAAAACCATGGAATCATACACTTCCAAAGGGTGAATTTGATGGTATATGAGTTATATTTCATTTTAACATAATGTTTTGGGTTTTTTTTTAAGATTTTATTTTATTTATTTGACAGAGATCACAAGTAGGCAGAGAGACAGGCAGGGGGAGTGGGAAGCAGGCTCCCGGCTAAGCAGGGAGCCCAATGTGGGGCTCGATCCCAGGACCCTGGGATCATGACCTGAACTGAAGACAGAGGCTCTAACACACTGAGCCACCTAGGCACCCCCAAAATATTTTGGGGTTTTTTTTAAGAATGGCAAGGTAGTAGAAGGAGCTGCTTACTCTTAAAGCTTACTATAAAATTACTATAATCAAATAGAAATAGTAAAGTATTGGCATCAGAATAAATAGAATATTTATTTATAGGATAAATAGGTAAGTAGAACAGAATAGGGAAATAATAGACCTAAGGATGTATGGAAGCTGAACATAGGTAGTTTTTCATTTCAGTGGGAAAATAACAGGTTTATGTAACAACCAGAATTAGCATAATTAGATTTCCACCCATTCCATGTGTATTCAGAAACATGCCACAGAAAGATTAAAGATCTAAATGTTAGGAGCGCCTGGGTGGTGCAGTCGGCTGGGCGTCCGACTCTTGATTTCGGCTCAGGTCATGAGCTCAGGGCCGTGAGATTGAGCCCGGTTGTTGGGCTCCTTGCCGGGCATGGAGCCTGCTTAAGATTATCTTTTCCTCTGCCCCTCCCACCCCTCCCTCAAAAAAAAAAAAAAAAAAAGTTAAAAATAACACAAAGAGGGCACCTGGGTGGCTCAGTGGGTTAAGCCTCTGCCTTCAGCTCAGGTCATGATCTCAGGGTCCTGGAATCGAGCCCTGCATCGGGCTCTCTGCTCAGCCGGGAGCCTGCTCCCCCCACCTCTCTTCCTGCCTCTCTGCCTGCCTGTAATCTCTCTCTCTCTCTTTCAAATAAATAAAATCTTAAAAAAAAAATAACACAAAGAATATATTAGAAAAGATCCAAGATATTTTTTTCTGCTGTGTTATATCAAAAGAGCTGGTGACGCTCCAGCTCTTGCAGAACAGGTTGGCTGACTACCTGAGTTTACTTCTCTCGCCCTTTTCTGTACCGTGGGTGTTGATTTGGGGCAAGGATTTGCCCGCAGACCACTAGGCGAGCCTTCTGTAAGCTTGCTTATAGCAGGTCATTCATTCTTTCCCCAGGATGGAGGAAGGAACAGAGTGACCTGAGTGGCCTTGGGTCTGACCTGTGTGTCTCTGGGAGAGGTCCACCTTCCCACCTAAACAATCTAATCTTTTTTTTTTAATGTTTTTATTTATTTGATGCTGAGACAGAGTGACAGAGATAGAGAGCACAAGCAGGGAGGAGAGAGAGAAGCTGCTCCCTGATGACTGGGGAATCCCGACACGGGGCTCGATCCCAGGACGCTGGGATCATGACCTGAGCTGAAGGCAGTAGCTTAACCCACTGAGCCACCCAGGTGCCCTGCACCTGGTAGATCTAAATGGAGTGTGTGCTCCACACTGCTTTTCAGTGGCAGATCATTGCTCCCCGTTCATGGCAGTAATGACTAATGCCAGCTTTTGCACACTCCTGGGTCTCTGCTCCCCTGTGAAAAAAAGGTGTAAAATGTGGAGCCAGTACTATGGGTTCTTGGGTCTTAATCCCTTTGGAGCTTGTCCCACCTCTTTAGCAGACTTCTTTCCTTTGAGGTGGAGTCTCACCCGTGGGCTATGTACAAAGATATTTGCTGGCAGTAGGGGTGGCCGATACCATATTAACCTGGCATATCTGGATAATAAGAGATTATCTGTTTTGTCATATGCTAGAAAGTTTAGGGAAGGCACCTGCAGCTGTGGTTCAGCAGCTCAGTGATGTCAGGACAGGTGTCTTTATAATTCTTGCTCTTTTCCTCATGGTCACAAGATGGTTGCAGCAGCTCCAGCCATCACTATAAAGAATGGAAGAAAGTTAAAAGGGGATGCTGAAAAATCAAGCCTTTAACTTCTGCAGCCTTGCATTATGATAGAAGCAGGCAGTGGGGAGGAGGGCTTGTCTTGGATACTAGATGAACCTAATTCCCTACAAGAGCTAGAGAGAGAGCTGAATTTATCTGAGTGAAGTCATTACATCTGGAAATTATTCTCAGATAGGATTTTGTGCTTCTCTCCCTCCAGTGACAAGGATCCTTAACATGATGGGGCTTCTTTTCTTCAGCCCCCAGTGCTCTGACTGGAGGCAACATTGGGCAACATTGCCCTGTCTACTCGATGGTTGGCCTGCCCCAACTGGCCCAGCTGTGGCTGAGCTCCTGAAACTGGGGGCCTGAAGCCCTGAGTCTAGAGTACATACACTGTTTGAAGGGCATTCTAGGATGTGTCTGCTTTTCTCAGATGGGAACCAGAGAGCTGGGATCCCTTGGAGACCAACCTCAGCTTGGTAAGGCTTTGCCGTGTTGGCCTTTCCCTGGAGCCTGGGGCTGGGCAGGTGGGAGGGGACTAAAGCCTTCATCACTGCTCTGTGGCCTGACCGGATTAGGGAGGCCTTTTCATTTTGCCTTCCACCACAGACCCAGAAAGCCCTACCCAAGTGTACAGATACCCATTTCCTCCCCACTCCTCCTCAGAGATAGCACAGAAGCCACGGTAGGCCAGAAGGTCCCTGGCTGAGGCACAGGAAGGTCTCTAGAGTTCCCATAGCTGTGGGGCAAGTGCACTTTCCCATCTCTGCTGAGCTGGTGTCACTGTCCCTCTGCAGGGCCTTCCCATGTCCTGCCCTCTGGCAGCCCCGTGAGCAGAGCAGGGGCTCCCTGGAAGGATTTGAACAGATTTACACGCTGGGTGATTCAAGGTCTGTTCCAGAAAAATACTTCAAGGTTTTGGATTTGTTCCAGTTGGATCGTTTTGAGAAAAATAGAGGGGTTTCATTATCGCTTCCTTGGTTCACTAAATTTTAAACACTTTTTAAAAAATCCTCAACTGTGGTTCTGATTGCAGTCCAGGGAAAGCAAGTATCAGGATTGTTTGGGTTGAGCAGTCTGGTTCAGGTCAGGCTACAAATGTTTACCCTGGGCCAGCCTTGCTGAATGACCCCCGGCTAACCCACCTCCACCCCCGACACCACCATGTCCAGTACACTGGGCGCCGCATTGGCAGCAGCCAGAGCTCTGCAACTCATGGTCATTATCTCATCAGATGCTCAGACAGCCCGTGGGGCAGCTTCAGGATAGACGAGGAGAGGGAGGCTGTCCTACACACTTGCAGCCAAGAGGCTTCTGAATCACAGGCCATTCCTCTCCCCTCTGGGTTCAGCATAGAGTAAACCGTTGCCCAAATCACCATGCGCAGTGGCTGTCCCCTTTCAGTTTTGGCAAGAGGATTTTTGGTTGGCAGGAATGGAGACCACCAAGGCCAGCTCAAGTGCAGGGGTTGCTGCCAGGCTGCTGGGAAGGGTCTTCCGGAAGCAGAGGAGACAAGGCTTGCAAGACCTGTGGGGTGGAGGAGTATGGTAACAGCTGCTTCTCGGGTCAGCTCCATCCCCTGCATCTGGCATGCCCTTCCTCTGGCTGCACTTATGACCCCACATCTGCACTCAGGAAGGAGGTGGTTGGCCCAACTCATTCCTACTCAGGCTGTCCTTTTCACTTCTAGCCCGTATCCCATCAGATGGCATGGCTACTTAGGGCTGCTTTCCCTTAAAGCAGGGCTGGGACAGCACAGGGGGAAATTTGTATCTCTTGCGTAGTAGCCACAGAATTGGATGTTTTGGGTCTGACATGGTAGTGAGTTCCCTGTCACTTGGAGCATTCAAACAGAGGCTGGCTATTATAGGGAGGATACTGTGCTTTAGAAACTGAGGGAGATTTAATACAGACTTGTTACTGTGTGTCCAGAGTTTGCCCCCATACTGTGATCAGGGCTGGGGAGATGGGAATACATGCTATGGCCCAAGATGGAGAAATCCACATGGCCCACGAAAGCTTGGAACCACAGACCTCTGTCTCGTTAGTGCAGAGCTGCAGCCAACAGAGCTAATCAGCAGTTCGGTGGCAGCCGTTTTTCCATCAAACCCATATGCTGTTTCCTGACTTCTTAACGCAGCATGCTATTTATACCAGTAGATCCATTCATTCTTAATGAGCCACGGTTGTGGATTGTAAAATGTTTTATTTTCATACAGGATTGCTCACTGCCCAGAGCCAGCTGTTGCTATGCCACCTTCCTTCTTTCTCTGTTCCTAAGAAATTAGCATTTTGGAAGCTCCTTGGAGTGCTCAGCTGCCCTCTCCCACTCCCTACTCACCACCCCCCCAAACATGTCCCCAGCCAGGCTCTGGACTTGCCATTTCTGTCACGGTGGATCAAACATGGCACATGAACTCCCTGCAGCCTTCGGAGCAGCTGGGAGGGTGTGTTCCGTGCAGGGGGCCAGGCTGGCTGAGGCTTGAAGAAGGAGGCAGAGGATGGCAGAGCAGGAGGGCTTCCATGTTGGGAAGTGGATGCCATCTGTCCTCTGAGGGTTGGACATTTGCCGGTGTTTGAGGTTGCAACTCGATCTGGCTCACTGGTTTAAGTTCACTGACAACTTTTTTAAATGTGAAGAATTCTTATTATTTGAAAAGATATGGAATTCTGGCTGTTTTGGACATCAGAAAGTCTGCTGACCGCCCCCTCCCTGGACAAATTGGACAGGCTAAGACAGATTCCCTCTTCACACTGGGCATGCTTTCTTGGGTTTGCCGAAGTCCCCACCCCTCCTTGTTGTCTCTTGCCACTCTGATCACCACCCTTCCAGCGTTATTAAGAAGAAACTGAAATAGTTCTTGTTTCCACATCCTTATTGAAAAGAGAGAGCCTAGGAATTAGACCAACAGGAACATCTGTTGCAACAAAAACGGGCACACTGCTTTGCGGAAATAAATACTCATATCCAGAAAGATGATAAATATATCAAAATAAATATCATGCCCAGCCCACCTCACCCACTGACACTGCCAGCTGACTTGTGGAAAGCAGAGCTTGACCGCATCACATCTGTGCCTCCCCACCCCCAATCCTGGCCCCAGGCTAGGGAAATTAGTTTTTGGAAGTCTTTCTTCCTCTCTGGGCTCGGGTTGCCCCAGGAGTAGGATGGAGATGAGGGGGCCGGGACAGTCTGTTGTCTTCCAGCTTTGGTATCTTACAGTTCCAAATCCAAGGGAAGGAAACTTTCTGGAGAAATTTCTGGCAGGTGGTGAAGGAGCTCACAGATCTTACGCTGAGGCTGCCCCTCCCGCAGAGACCAGCCCCATCTCAGCACTGGCCCTGCCCTCCCTGTGCGGGCACACACAAACACACATGCGCAGGCGCGCAGGATCCCGGGAGCTTTAGAGAAGAGGCTGGAGACACTGTCTTCTGAGTGTCTGAGAGGGCGTCAGGCGTCCCTCACTGCAACCCGTAAACGCCTGACTCAGGTCTGCGTGGTGCAGGTCAGCTGTTTGGGTCCAGAAGACAAATAAACGAGAAAGGGTCATAGTGCTGTGTGGAGCTCCCCCCAGCCCTTTGGGGAGCTAGATGCCTTCCTTCTCCACAGGCAGGGGAATACCAGGGGGTTGGCGCTCAGCTGGCAGTCTTCCTGTGTGGCTGCCATTCCTGCACGCTCTGA
Source organism: Martes martes (assembly GCF_963455335.1). Taxonomy (NCBI): domain Eukaryota; kingdom Metazoa; phylum Chordata; class Mammalia; order Carnivora; family Mustelidae; genus Martes; species Martes martes. Next base: position 20,828,704 of record NC_137904.1, on the reverse strand, counting down.
GGGCCTGGGGACTGTTTGCCTGTAGGTCTGTGCAGGTGAAAGAGGCCAGCCTCGGGCCACGGTGCTGAGCGGCCAGATAAAACCAGCAAGGATGGTCGCTGCCAAGGCTTGCTTGCATGGTTTCTTACCGCAGCCTGTGCCAGGCGGGGGGCATTCCTTGTTTTGTGGAATCCCCTGACAACTGGGGCAGGGTGAGCTGTGTACTACTGTGGTCCCATGTTACAGTAGGGCACCAAGAGGTCAGATAATCTCAATGTGGACAGAAAGATGCCCTCCGCATTTAGGAAACTCTACCCTTTCCCTAAATCTCAGGGAAGTAGAGGCCCGGCCACCTTTTTTTGTGGCTGTTTTCAAAGAGAATCCCATGCATACTAATTTGTCCTGACCTTCAGAGCCCTTGGTGAAGCCAAACGCTAGCCCAATGCCAGTGGGTGGGAATGGGGGGGGCTTCTCTGGAACAGAACCCCGAAACTTCAGTGAACTGTGGGCTCCCACTGCTGCACCCCACCCCTGCCCCAGCAGCACCCCCTGCCTTTCCTGGGCATCCTCCTTTGCTTGGGGATTGACTTCCCAAGAGCAGAAGGCCCTCATTAGCCACACCACAGAGGTCAGGGGCATGGCTCTCCATTCTTGTTTGTCCAAGCCCAGTGACAGCCTCAGTTGATTGGATGATTCCAGCTCCAAGGCAAGGTCTTGGACCTCCTTGTCCCCACTCCCACCCCATCTGAGCCAACCCCGGGGAAGCAGCCCCCACAGCCAGCCTCTGGCTTCTGTTAATGGATGTATGCTGAACTTCCACTTGGGGGGCCTGGGCGGGGCTCTGCCCTGTGCCTGAAGCACACCCTCTCCAGCCACTCACCTGTGTCACTGTGGAAACCTACAATTCAATTCTGCCCACTCTAGATTTCTCAGCCTCTAGGAACCTGGGTGACGTGAATAAACCCAGGCCTTCCTGCCCTGTCCGTCACCAGTAAAGCCCAAGGAGATAGCTGTGCCATCATAGGTGAAGTCCGGCCTGGCACATAGGCTGAGCTGATTCCCCACTGCTGGCCCAGGAGCCGCAGCAAGGATAGGAGAGTCCATCTACCTAGATTTCCATATAGGACAGGGGGGCCAGGCCTCTCCCGCCTCACTTGCTTCTGGGTCCACCTGGGGTTCAGGTAGACCTGGCAGCCCATCCCCCACACTCAGGCTCTGAGCACAGACCCCATGCCAAGAAGGCTGGACCCTGAGGGAACGGGACAGAGAGGCCTGGGGAAAGAGAGAGACACAGACCCAAAGACAGATGGGCAGAGATGCTGAAAGATGAGACTGGAGAGTGAGAACCTGACCAAAAACAGAAGAACCAAGAAAAAAAAAACCAGGAAGACCCAGAACACAAAGACACACAAGACATGTAAGACAGGAAAGAAAGATAAGAGAAGCAAAGGCAGAGAGAGATTTTTTTAAAACATCAGCAAAAAAGGAGGCCCAAAGAGACAAAAGACAAAAGCCCAGAGACCCATAGAGACAGAAGGAGAGAGAGAGAGAGCCCTGGTAAGGATATAGAAGCAAGGCACATTTTGCATCCCAGCAAAGGCAGGAGATATTCATTCACTGTTTCATCTGTGCTGTAAATCAGCAGCAATAACCCGCCAGAGAGAAATAGTGAAGAGCACACCCAAGCCAGGCCTCACCTCTAAGTGCCTGAGCCTGAAACCTTTCTGTTGAGCCAGCGGGGCTGTCCAGGCCCCAGAGAAGCCCACCACCTGGCCTTTGCCTTTCCTGTTCTCTGTCAGGGATGCAAGACATACCCTAGCCCCAGCATTTCTGTCCCAGCGTTTGTGTCTAAACTCTGCCTGGTTTTAAATTCCACCTCTTCCAAGAAGCCTTCCCTGACTTCCCTTCTCCTTGAACACTCTGCCTCCGAGGAGAGTATCATGTTCACTCTGGAGGAAGCTGTTCTTACCTTCCATCCTCCCCCTCCCATTCTATCTGGAGCTCCTCCACTAAGGGCAGGACCACAGGATTTCAGTGCTGGCGACCACATCACTATGACTTGAGGATTTGTCTTCATTATCCAGTGCCTCCTGTCTGTCTGTGAGCCCAAAGAAAGGAGTTAATTAAAATCAACACTGAAGGAACAAGCAAGCACAGGAAACTCTCCACTCCCCAATTCTCAGTTCCCAGCTTGGTCTGTGCTATCCCTACTGATGTCCCTGGTGGCACCCCAGACGGGAGACTGAGGAAGAAGGCCTCCCTGAGTGCCATATGCTCACCCCGCTCTCTGAGGTTGTCCTGTGATATTTCCACCTCACAGATGAGGAAACGAAGCTCAGGGCAGTCAGGGAGCTGGCAAGCAAAGGTCACAGATCTCCTGACTCTGGGGTCTGGGAGAGAGGGAGGTGGGCTCTGTCCTCTCTGGCTTCCCAGGATCCATCCCTATGAGGCCAGGTTCCCCTGGCCTTGGATTTGAAAGAAGAGCAGACTGTGTGTGAACAGTGCCTCAGGCCCGCCACCCATCATCTCCTGCCCAGGGCCTACCCACCCCATGTTTGCGACAACCAGCCTCTGACCCCCTCTCTCCCCATCTGTCTGTCCCTGGCTCAGGCTGAGGCCACCAGCAGCCTGGCTTGGCCCACCTGAGTGTCCTTCAAGAGGGAGGAGGCTATGAGGAGGCGCCTGCTGGGTCCACCCCTTCTGGAACTGGAGCTGGCTCATCACCACCTTGCTGACCACCATCCAGTCCTACTGTCTGTATTCACTGCTGCCGTCCTCTCCTGGGGAGGTTTTTCCAGGAAGCGGGCTGGTATTTCCTGCGTGTCTACTTGACCCAGAGCTCAGTGCTGGGGGCCGAGGAAAGGAGGCAGATGCGGATTTTGAGACGGGGCCCTGACCTCAAGCAGTTCCTGGTACAGTTGGGGGAATCAATTCATAGGAAAAGAAATGCAATGCCGGGCAGTGTCTGAGGGGCCTGGAGAGCTGCCCCAGCAGTCATGGGGAGAGTGAGGAAGGGCCTGTCTCCCATTTCCCTTTCCCCCACTTTTCAATAGAGGCACAATTTGGCTGGGCTTCTGGGGGATGAACTGGAATTGAATTTTTAAAAATATTTACAGGCCTGCATAGCTTGTTGAACTTGCAGTGCCTTTTGTCCTACTCAATCTTATTTCCTCGGGGTTGCTCTTGTCTCTGTTTCACAGAGGTGAAGATTGAGGCTCAGGGAGATGAAGGTCTTTGCCCAGGAGTGTCCAAGGCAGGGCCAGGACTCAAGCCTGGATGTGGGGAGGGAGCTAGAAGTCTGTCACTCACATCACAGTGCCTGCCTCTGACAGTTTCTCTGGAGAGAAACCCAGAAAGTGTGCGTTGGGAAGACAGAGGAGGAGCTGGCTGGCCTTGAGGGGAGGACTCCTGGGGGAGCAGAGCACCGAGGGCAAGGGCAGACTGGGGGGTGCCCTGCCTGCTGGGAGGGGAGGAAAGAGCAGAGGTCTCAGAAGGAACTAGGCCTGGGCTCAAATCCTAGCCCAGCCTGCAAATGGCCTCTGAAACATCTCGTCCCTCTGTCACAACCTAGGAATCCACATCCCCCTCCCCCAGAGAAGGTGAGTCCACCCCTGTGAGGTTGGTCCTGGCACCAAACACAGTGAGGCCAGTCCTGCAGCAGGTGGTGTGGGCCTTGAGTTCCAGAAGAGTCCCTCAAGCAAAAGGCCCCTACCATGTGCCAGACGCTGCCTGTGTTACCATGTGAATGCTCACAAGAAAGCCAGAAAAGGACCCAGCAGAACCAGTGCCCCTTCACCAGCCCATACCTCCCCTCTGCGACCACCAGACAGAGCCCCAGACTTGGGACGCCCCTCAGTGGGATTTCAGGCTGCAGGCCCCGCCCTCTTGGCAGGAGATACAGCTTCTCGCCTGTCCCAGTGGGGATAGTCCTGCTGCTGCCCTCTGCAGCCTGGTAGGCAGGGTAAGGCTAATTGGGGACGTCTATGCATTCCCCGGGGCCTTCTCATCTTCCCTTTACATTAAAAAAAAATTATTTTGGTTTTAGTATGCAAAATTTTCCACCATCTGCTTTGCCTTGGCAGAATGTTTGCTGAAAATATCTCTCTTCCTCTCTAATTCCCATCATTTCTGGGGGCTTTGGAAGCCTCCAAGTGGAACCGCAGCAGCTCGCTAGTGCCTCCCAGGCTCACGGGCTGCTCTTGTGCCAGCAGGCGGATGTTGTGGCCCAGAAGTCACATCTCCCCACCTCTCAGCCGGAGAGGGGCCCTGGGGGTCCTCCACCAAAGAAACACAGCCGACCTGAGGTTGAATCCTAGGGTTCAGACTGAATAGCTGTCCAGGTTGGTCTCTTTGTGTGTGATAAAGCCTGAGAAATGCCCAGGGCCACAAAGAGAGGGGGTGGCCGAGAAGAGCCAGGAACTACGTCCCCCCGAATCCCAGTGCAGTGCTTGGAGGTCAAGCGGCCAGCATCCTGCCTGTCGCCTGGACCATCCCAGGCAAGGTGTCTTCACAGGACAGCAGCTGCTCCATGTGTCCTTTGAGGCAGTCAGGAAAGACTTTCCAAAAGGGAAGACTTCCCCCCACCTTCGTGTACCAAAACTCTGAGTTTCCATGGTGACAGTCAAATTGCAAATCCATCCAAGAGTGAGCCGGGCGGGGGGGGGGAAGAAAGCTGGCCTGTCCCCAGAGAAGCTAGCCACTGCTAAGGATGAGAGCTGAGCAGAGTGGGGCAGCCCTTCTGGGGCATGATGGGAAAATCTCAGGGATGCCAGCTCCCCCAGCAGAGGGTCCTGGGTCTAGGGCCGCTGGGGTGGGGGAGGCCCTTCTTCCTCCCTGCCTTCTGGCAGAGCCCAGGTGAGTCCATTTGGTGACTCCTCCTTCTCCTTGGGCAGATGAGTGGGACCATCTTGTCCCTCGTGCTTTCCCATCTTCGATCTGAGAAATCAGGCGTGGGCTGAACACAAGCACTCATCACCAAGCCATCTTAGACTGTCTTGGGGGAATTAGAAGGGAAAAATCAGCCTTCAGACACACAGAGTGTTCTGTTGAGGATGGAAGAGCAAGGGCCAAAAGATTTATGAGCCTAAAAGCTTCTTTAATAGACCTGGAAGATTTACAATCACAGCTGCCATGCGGCGAGAAAGGTGGCAATCGGCAATCGAATGGCAGATTAGCCAAGATTTAGGTTTTATGGAGACAGTCAGAGGGGGAGGAGGAAGAAAAACTTCTTCCCCTGCTGCAGGAGGAATGTTGGGGTAAATAGTGTTTGCACTGGGTCCTGTCCAGGTACATTCTCAGCAGTGTCTTCTTGGTGTGTTTGTTTCTCACCGACAGTAAATGCCAAGGCCAGGTGTGGACACTACTAGCTTCCTTCGGTTTCTTTCTTTCAAGTAGAGTTTATTACAGTGGATTAGAATGGGATTGGGTTTGCACTACCAAGACCTCTAAGCTGAGGTCTGGCCCCAGTTCAGAGTTCCAGACACAATGAGCCAGGGAGGCATGGCCTAGGGGGGTGAGTCTTGTCGATTGGCTGGTTGTCTGCCCTGTGACACCTTTGGAGGTCAGTTGTCATCTGGAACTGTTTCCCCTTTCCATGGCTATGGGCATTTGGGTTCTGTAAAAGGAGGCAAAGAACAAATCAACCGCCTAACTTGCCTAGCTTGAGGAGGACTTATTTTTTTATAGAACTTGAACAACCTAGGCACATGGGACTAGGCAACATGGTGCCCAAACCCGGCCTCCAAGCTTGGGATGCTTGGGACAAGACCCACCCCTCACAACAAAAGCTGCTCCCCTGGTATAACACGAGACCGTCTTCTTGCAATTTAAGCTCACTCTGGGACCTGCGTGACCCAACACTGCATGTGCAGATGACGGGCCAGGGAGGAGGGTGAAGGAGCAGGTTAAAATGGGATTGCCACCAAAACCTGAGTCCCTGAGACACCCTCTCCCATTGTCTCCTTTGAAGCTCTTGGTATTTTGCTCCCTTGGTCACCTGCACAGTAGCACCCAAGGATCCTGGCCTTGTTTCAACACTGGAGAGCTGCCTGTCCCCCCTGCCCCAGCCCCAGGCTAACTACCCTCTGGCCCCAGAATTATGAAGATTGACCATAAGGGAGACAGAGCATTTCAAGTCAGGAAGAATGACTACATTATGCATAAGCAGAGACTCAGGGAGTCTATTTGGAAATCAATCCCAGCTCTTCTCAGGGACTCCCCTCTGCTTAACAGGCTGCCAGTCCCCCTTCTATTGGGAGGACACCACCCTCCCTGATTTCTTTGCAGCTGCCCCAAGGGAGGGAGACCCAGGGAGCTTCTCTCAGCCTCCTGCCCACCTCCCACTCCCTTTGTCCAGGGACCCCCAGGGCAGATGCCTCATCTGTCACTGAGTGAGACAAAGATACGTCAATGCTTACAAAACCAACACCCGTGAGGTTCCGTAGATGGAGTCATGATCAAAGACACCCCATCTGGGACCTGCAAAGCAGCTGCAGAATAAATCAGGCCTTTGCACTTCTCAAGTACTATAAAGGGGCATATGGACCTCCAGCCCCTCTGAATCCCAAGCTACATCACAAAAGCCCGCAAAGCCAAACCAGAACTCTTTTTCTCGGGAAGGCCAGGAGGGAAAGAGAGCAGAAAAGGCAAAAATCCTTGAGCAGCTAGAGGAAGGAAAAGCTGGGAACAGTCACGTTAACATCACTGTTGTCCCACCCACGTGGGTCAGGCTGTGCGCAAGAAGTGTGCCAGCCTCATTCACCAGTGCACTTTGGCCCCTGCCCCCCAGGAGCCCGGCAGTCTGCTGGGGGAAGCACATGCACGCACGCACACACACACACACACGCATGCACGCTGAAAGCAGACAATGGCTGTAGCAGAATGCCTAGAGCATTCAGCCAGCCAGGCGCAGGTGAGAGGGAAGGCTCCCTGGAGGAGATAGGCACCTGGCTGGCTCAGTCGGTACAGCGTGGGACTCTTGACCTTGGGGTTGTAAGTTCAAGCCCAGCATTGGGTGTGGAGATTACTAAAAGAACAGATTAGTAAACGAAAACTACCCAGGAGAAGAGGCAGGGGCAGGGAATTCTGAGCAGTAGGAAGTGAGTTGCTGGAGGAGGTACTAACCGGCAGTTTGGTAAGAACCCAGTCGTGTGGAGAAGCCTGAGTAAGATTGGGCAGGATGGGGGCGCCTGGGTAGCTCAGTCGTTAAGCGTCTGCCTTTGGCTTAGGTCATGATCTGGGGGCCTGGGATCGAGCCCTGCATTGGGCTCCCTGTTCAGCAGGGAGTCTCCCTCTCTCTCTGCTGCTCCTCAGCTCATGCTCTGTCTCTTTCTTTTTAATAAATAAATACGATCTTAAAGAATGAAAGGGTAGGCTAGGATGTACGTGTTAGCTGGAGCATTCCGCTCTGTGCCAAGAGAGGTGCCCACAGGTGGGGTCCCGGTGGGAAGCGAGTGAAGGAGGCCGGACTGGAGACACGGAGGTTTGGAGCTAAGCAGGCGACCATGGTGAGGAGGCCACTGGTTGGAGAACCACTCAGGAGGCAAAGCGGGCAGAATGTGGGGATGGGGAGAGGAAAGAGTCAAGCAGTCATCAGGACTTCTTCCCAAAGCACCTGTGTACCAGACGCTCTGCCAAGGCCGCACGGGGTAGAGAATCTCCTAGAGCTGGAATGGTTGGCCAGCTCCATCCCTCTGGTTGCCAGATTCAGTGACCTGTGACTCCCTTTGCTGAAGGCACAAAGGCTTTCCAGAAGGCCCTAGAAGCTCCATGGCCTGGGTCCTGCTGCGGCTGCTCCTGTACCCCAGGGGATTTCCCTGCCTGACCACTGTCCTTCCTGCAGGATGCTGACGCTGGCTCAGTGTTTTCCCCTGCACACGGCTCCACAGGGGGCCTGGCCCATCACATGAAGCCTCTCAGCAACCCTGGGCATAGACTGACTTGATTTCCGATCTCGTCGCCCACCCCGCCCCATGGGTCTCTGGGGCTCGGAGCTGTTGGGCAGTCGTGCTCTCTGGGCAGCTGACACTGTGCCGGGCAGAGTGCCCAGCCTCTCCTCCCTTCCTTCTGGACCCAGCATGTTGCCCTCCCCGGCAAGGCACATGGACTCACACGCCATCCACCGAGTCAGTGCCCCGTGAGAGTGGTTTACCCATGACCCCAGACCTTCTGTGCTGTGTGGTAGTTGGTATGAGGATGACATCACCTAATTAAATGTTACGTAAACTGCTGGAAAGAGCCAGGAAAAGACAGAGTTGTTTCATTAAAACCAGGACTTCCGAAAGTCTTCAGAGAAGCGACGTGCTTAAAAAAGCTATTGAATCAGGTGTGGGCAGGACAACTGTAAAAAGCAGGAGAAAGAAATGGAAAAACAGAGAAGGATCCTGCACTCATCCCGCTTTGCTAATGTCTCTAAGCTGTGCTCCAGTGTAGAGACCCCGTGCCTGGGGAGCACAGACACCGCCATAGAGACACAGCTTAGACACAAAAGACCCTGTGGGCCCGATCTCAAAGCAGCCCCCAATCCCTCCATCAAAAGATGGGTGAATGGGTATACATTTCTATGCTTAAAATTAAAATAGAATGTTTAATCTATGAATATATCCGGTATTATGACTCCCACTGTTGATCCACTGGCCAAATGTGGTGCCATATAGTCAGAAAAGAAGGTTTCTACCACAGCAGGTGTTTGCTGGGAGAGCTCCCTCTCCTCCCCTCTCCTGGGACTCCAGCCCCATCAGCCTGGCTCCCGTCTGTGTTCACAAGACCCCACTGTACATTCCTGGATGAACTGGGACGAGTGCCCAGGGCTGCCGGCTCCCAGTTCATTTCTCCCAGTAAAATCAGAGTGGTTGCAGACACAGAGGGGTAGAGCCATTCTGCCAGGGGAGTGACCCCAGCCCTCCCACTTAGCACCTTGGGCAAGTGCCTTGGCTTCCTCACCTGCAAGCCCCGTGTTCGGGGTTGTCCAGAAGCTTGAGTGAGCCAGCGGATGTCAAGTGCCTGGAGTGCTCTATAAGGGTTGGCGAGGACCGGATATTTTGTACCTGTAACACAGCCTCAGCGCAAGGTAGAGGGGCGTGGCCTTACACCCTCAGTGTGGCCAGGTGCACGTCTCAGAGCAGTTGTGCCTGCAACCCAAGGGGATAATCGGCTCCTACCAGAGCAAGAGGCTCCCGAGTCTGCCAGTGGGACAGGGTCACCTGTGGAGACGGCCAGCTGTAGGGGGGTAAGCCTGAGGCCCAGCCTCTTCACACCAGCACTCACCTCTTTGGCTGACAGAACGGAGTTCCCTGCCATTCCGCTCCCCAGGCCACTGTTTCTGTATCCCAAACACAAGGACCAGCCAAGGTTCCATGCGAGTTTGTCCCGGCAGAAGGGAGGCCTGCCCCAAGCCCTCTGTCTGATGTGCCTACTGGATTGACCAGGAAGGGTAACCTCTCATGCTGGTGTCTGTTCTTTCCAGTGGTTTCCAGTGACAGTGACAGTGACTCGGATCTCAGCGCCTCTAGCCTGGAGGACAGACTTCTTCTGACAGGGGTCAGGGAGCCCACAGGTGCCAAGCCCTGCGGGGAAGCAGGTAAGCAGAACAAGGACGCTGCTTGTTCCTGAAGCCCCTGGTGCCCATGGCATGGCTGTTTCCTCGGATCATGGCTGCCCAGCTGGTGTCTGCAGAACTGTTCTTGACAGGGGAGGAGGAGGGGGCCTGGGGCTGGGATGACCAGGAGCTAAGCATTAGCTTCTCTGCAGAGCGGGACAGAGAGGAGACCCAGATGGATTGGCAGGGGTGAAGGGAGGATGGCAGATCTAGCACACGTGCCTGCATACCTGGATTCCCCCCCAGGCTCCCGGCGAGCATCCCCATGGTGAGATTTTTTTATCTCGAGAGTGATGAGAGCTGTGAACATCAGGTAGAAAGTGCCTTGGTCTAGCTCGGCTCTGCCTTGAAACCACGGTGGGGTCCTGAATAATACATATCTTGACCTCTTGGGCCTCTGTCTCCCAGAGCATGTGGTCCCCAAAGTGTTTTCTGAGTTTGACCTCTCTGAGGTGGCCTCTATGACCTTGTCATATGAAAGAAAGTTAATGGAGCCTGGAGGCTAGTGCAGAGAAGACCTGGGGGCACACTTTTCTTTCCTTTAAACCCACAAAGGGCCTTTCTGGGAAAAGGACCAGGTCAGTTAGAGTTACTCCAGAGGGTAGAAAACTGGGGTATTTGAAAAACATTTCAGGGAGGCTGATTTTAATGCATAAGCAGAGAGCTTTATAATAACTGTCCCAAACTGAAAGGACATGCCTCAGGGTGTTGTCCTGGGACCAAGGTGGGGTGATCTGCCAGCGCCAATACGGAGGGAATTCCCGGTGGGGATGGCAGTTCAGGCTAGATCAGAGCCGGCAGATGCCTGGCATGCACACTTCCACTTCCGTTCCTATGCCCCTGGCAGACATTACTAGTCAATCTCAGGACTCTCCCACAGAGCCTGACATGGCCTCAGAAGCCTCCTCAGCACACTGTTCCAAGTGGTCATTACCGGTAGGTGGAGACCGCACAGGAGACGACACTAGTTTCTGGACTAGACGATCTCTGAGCCCTCTCAGGTTAAAGAGTCTAACTTAGAAGAGTGTGAAGGACACTCACCTGCCAGCCTTGGTTTCTGATGCAGATTTTATACGCCCCGCATCCCCCACCCCCCATAGAGCACTGAACCCTCCCTCACACCAGCTCTCAGCCATGACCAGGGGGGTGTGGCAGGTAGGAAGAGATGGAGCACAGAGTAGTATAGGCCTCACCTCTGTGCTCTCTGCTTGGCCATGAGATAACAGCCATACATAAGGGAAGAGTACTTAGTTAATAAAGGCAGCAATTAATAACACCACTGGGGGACCCCTGGGGGGCTCAGTCAGTTGGGCATCTGCCTTCCCTCAGCTCAGGTCATGATCCCAGAGTCTGGGGATCGAGTCCCACATCAGGCTCTCTGCTCAGCGGGGAGCCCGCTTCTCCCTCTCCCACTGCCCCTCCCTCAACATGTGTGCTTGCTGTCTTTTGCTCATGCTCTCTCTCTCTCTCTCAAATAAATAAACAGAGTCTAAAAAAAAAACAAAAATAAACACTGGGGGGTACCTGGCTGGGTCAGGCCATAGAACATGTGACTCCTGATCTCAGGGTCAAGTTCAAGCCCCATGTTGGTGTGGAGACTACTTAAATAAACAAACAAATAGACTTTTGAAAAATCCCATTGAGTTAGTGAATATGTACACCCTTTCCCCTCAATCAGTGAAGGCAGGAAAAACTCGTCATTGCTAGTTTTCATGCTGGTGACTTGTTCCTTGCTGAACCCACCTGAAGGCCTATGCAGTGACCTTTGTATATCCTGGACCAGCCAGTATTGGTCAGAGGGTAGGGTCTCCTGAGAACATGGCAGCCATGTGGGGCAGCAGGTAAGGGACTCTGAGCAGACAATCCCACAGACACCTAGCACAGTTCCAAATGAGAAGATTTTATTTTTTTTTAAGATTTTTTTTATTTTTATTTTTTATTTATTTGACCGAAAGAAATCACAACTAGGCAGAGAGACAGGCAGAGGCGGGGGGAAGCAGGCTTCCTGCCGAGCAGAGAGCCTGATGTGGGGCTTCGATCCCAGGACCCTGGGATCATGACCTGAGCCGAAGGCAGAGGCTTTAACCCACTGAGCCACCCAGGCACCTCGAGAAGATATTATTTTTTTATCTATTTTTAAGTAGACCGCGCTCAGCATGGAGCCCAACATGGGGCTTGAACTCATGACCGTGAGATTGAGACCTGAGCTGAGATCGAGTCAGACGCTCAACCGACTGAGCCACCCAGACACCCCAAAACTGAGATTTTAGATCAGCTCCTTATCAGGCTGAGATTATCCCCGTCTCAGTTCATGGTCCCTTGCAGGTGGCAGCATGGAGTCCCCCAAGATGGGGCCCCCCCGCCGGCCCAGCCCCCTCTCCGGGAGCCAGAGCAGCCTGGCCAGTGAGACTGGGACCAGCTCTGCAGACCCGCAGGGCACCCCACCCTGGCCAGACCCGAAGAGCCCCGGTGAGTACCAAGCCGCTCCTTCTAACGCACCCACTTCTCCCTTTTCTGCTTCCCCATGGTCCTCCTTCCTCATTCAGTCCACCCAAACCAGACAGTGCTAGGTGATGTTCGAAATTCTCTGTTCATTGAGCACTGTGCTGGGCACGGGGGGATCCGAGGTGAGCCAGACCCCTCTCCTGCCTGCAGTGAACCAACCCGGGCAATTTGGGAGCATCATGCAATGGGGGCAGGCAGTGTGAGGGACCTCGGTTCTGCCCCCAGTCGCCTTCAAGAAAGAAGCCCCAGCTGGACTTGGCACCTCTGGGCCAGGAGCTGTGGGCATGTGGCCCATGCATGGATCAGCCAGCAGCTGACCAACCCCCCCACCGCCCCGCCCAGTAGTGACTCTCCCACAGGCTGTGTGTGCTGGCAGTCCCCCCCCAACACCGGGAAGCCTTGTGGGAGCTCTCACCCGCTCCCTGTCTTCCCTCCTCCCTTTTCTCCTGCCTCGATGGTGCCAAGAAGCTACAGGCTAGAGCATTTAAGAGAGGCCACAAGTGAGCAGGTCTCTGGCGAGGGAGGCCCCGTGGCCATGTATGTGGAGTGTACCCTCTCCCCTCCTTCTCCTGAAATCCCCCGCAGAGGACAGTCTGGAATCAGCCACGTTTTAGTCCCAGCCGTGCCACCCACAGACACGTGAACCTGGGCAAACCATCAGCTTCAGCCATATGAAATTGCCTTTTTATAGATCAAAAATAGTCAGATGTTGGCATCGATATGACTCAACCTAATATTTGATCTCTCTGCACCCAGTTCCATTATTGCTAATGTGGGGACCATGCTGTGTTCCTCGTGGGGCTGGGGGTGGGTGGGTGAAATGCAAAATTCTCACGGAGTGGGTCCCCTAAGTAGGTCTTCAGCAGATAGCCAGTAAGGCTATCTGTGTGGCCCAGGGCATAGAAGGGGCCCCAGGGCTTGCGGAACAAGCTGGGGGAAGTTTTGTATTCCTACGCCATTCCCAAAGTTCAGGCTGTTGCTGGGGAGGGATCTGGCCTCTGCTCACCCTATAGTGGCCTTTTTTTCCCCTCTCCCCTAAAGGCAAAAGGCCTGCCTGGGCAATTCCCCGTTGCTGACACGACCTCCCAAGGCCCCGCCTGCCTGCCCCAGCAGAGACACGTTTGGTGCACGGAACAGACTTTGCAGTGGAGGAGTTGGAGAGAGAAAGCGAGCTGGGAGGGTCTGGTGAGCAGTCTGGAGCCCTCAGCTGGCCAGCCTTGTTGGACGTGACCTTTGACTCAACCAACCAGTGTTTGGGGGGCTGAGTCTCCTTACCCCCACTCAGTGCCTTTCTGCCCCCTTCTCCCCTAGGAGCCCTCCTCCCTCCCCCCCACCACAGCCATCCCACTCAGCCCTGACCTTTATTTATTGTCCTTCCCTTGCACCCTCCCCCAGTCTACCTCCATATTCATTTTAAGTTTGGTCTTGTCTTGGGGTGGGCCGGAAGGGCCTGCAGACCGGCCTTATGGGACCCTCCTGTATGCACTGCAGCAGGCACTGGCTGGGCTTTCTCCTATTAATGGAAGAAGAACCCAGCCCTGAACATTGCCCTTCAAAGCTGAGCTTGGGCCCTAGAGATGAGCAGTGGGTCCTAGAGGGTGCGGGGTGAGAGGCTTGCCCACCCTTCTGCCTCCCGAGGGCTCTGGAAGCAGGAGCAGCACCCTCCCTTGGTTCAAGATTGGCTCAGGAGCTGCTGTCGAATGCTGGCCCTTGCTTGGGTTTCTGGGGACCCCTCTGACGGCCCTAGGTTCTGCGTAGCCTCTCCCCAGCTCGTGGAGCCTGGAAGGGCTCTGGGGGTTACAGTGAATTCCCTCATTGAAGAGCAGCCTTCAGCTGCATCCCCAGCTGGGGGACAAGTCTCCCCTAAGCCTTTAATTCACTTCTCTTCAGTAGCTTCAGTTGGGCATGAAAAATAATTCAGAGGGTGAGCAAATGTTTCTGGAAAACCCTTCCCTAAAGACAGAACTTGAGAGAGAGAGAATGCGTGTGTGTGCGCGCGCGTGCGCGCATGTGTGTGTTGGTGTCATCTCTCCATCCGGCCACTCTCCCACTGCCCCATACTCCTGTTCCTTGAAGGGCCTTCTCTCCAGGCTCTCAGGCCCCCACCGTTAGCTTTTTTGCCCTTGCTGCTGGCAGATGGTAAAAAGACAGACTGTTTCCCTGTAACAAGTTATGCTTCAAAATTTGTAACAATAAAGATTAGAATTTGCATTGAGCCAGTGTGTTGACCCAAAGACCACAGTCACTTGTGTTTCTGAGATGCATTGATAGAGAAATGGATGGAAAAGAATGTAGCGTGTTGTTCGCAGTGAAAAGAATGAGTTCGATCTCTGTGTGGTAGAACTCACAACCCTCATGTTGAATGGAAAAACAAGGCCATTTCTGCTTAGAAAAAAATTTAAGTATACATACAAATAATCAAAATGAGTTGTATGAACTTTTTTTTAAAGCTTTTACTTATTTATTTGACAGAGACACACACACACACAGAGGGAACACAAGCAGGGGAAGTGGGAGAGGGAGAAGCAGATTCCTCGCTGAGCAGGGAGCCCCATGTGGGACTCAATCCTAGGACCCTGGGATCACAACCCGAGCCAAAGGCAGATGCTGAACAACTGAGCCATCCGGGTGCCCCAGAGTTATAAGAACTTCTGTGCACAGATGTGAAAATGCTTGTACAATGGACAGGGACTTGTGGTTCAATAGAGCAGACTGAACACATTTTATTTCTTCTTACCCCCAAAGCTCCACCAGGACGACCTAAAGGAATGAAGTGGCATAAATTACAAAGCCATAAAGGAGAGGAGAGGGATGGCTGCCTGCCATCCCTTCCCCAGCTCCCCAAAATGTCTCCAAGGAAGAAAGCAGCCATGAGCAAGCCCATTTGCTTTGCAGTATCTGCCAAATTCTCAGAACTCAGAGAGGCCAGGTGTCCCTAAGGTGAAAGTTAGGATGGGTATGAAAATAGTATTGTTGGGAAGACGTTAGATCCCCAAGTCCCTTCTCATAGCCCACATGGCCCTTTCCTAACCCTGGTAGACCCTAGGAGACCCAGGTTTACTGCTGGCCAAGGGTGCACTAGAAGGATTTGGGACTGGGGACCCCAAGCCCAGCCAAAGACTGGAGTGAGGCAGTGGTTAATGGAGAGACTCTCCATCCCCTTCCCCACTAACAGCTGGCTTATTCTCCATCCACCTGCCCCCAAGGCAAGATGTTATTCAGCCTGTCACTGGGGAATGAACTGAAAAGGTTGACAGATCCTAATGTTGGCGATTCCCCTTCTCTGCCCAGTCACCCCCCTGAGGCCCCTTGTACACAAGCCCCGCCCACATGTACAGTTTCTAGTAGCTTGGCTGTGTGGCCCTCAGTTGGAACAGCCAGAGGCGCCAACAGTTGACCAAAACCAACAAACCAAAAATAGAGATTCCAATACCCAGGAGAAAGGGGTCAGGGAACAACCCTCCAAAGATACTCACCCATAAAACAGGAAAAGAAAGTTAGTGAGTTATAGAGAGACAGCAAGCAAGCAAGTGGGGGGAGGGACAGAGGGGAGAAGGAGAATCTTTTTTTTAAAAAATAAAGATCTATTTATTTATTTATTTTAGAGTGAGTGAGATCTAGCCAGGGGGAGGGTCCCCCCTTGGGGGGAAGGGAGAAAGAATCCTCAAGCCAACTCCATGCTGAGCCCAGGGGCCAATGCAGGGGGCTCAATCTCATAACCCTGAGATCATGACCTGAACTGAAATCAAGAGTGTAATTTTTTAAAAAAGAAGTGTTAAAATGAAATAAAAAGGAAGTGTCAAGGCTCTTGAAAATTATAATAGCAGAATTTAAAAATCCATTAGAGGGGCGCCTGGGTGGCTCAGTCAGTTGGGCATCTGCCTTTGGCTCAGGTCATGATCTCAGGGTCCTAGGATCGAGCCCCACATCGGGCTCCCTGCTCAGCGGAGAGCCTGCTTCCTCGCCCCCCACCCCACCCTCTGCCTACTTGTGATCTCTCTCTCTCTCAAATAAATAAAATCTTAAAAAATAAATAAATAAATTTTAAAAATAAATATAAATACATTAGAAGGGATGGAGAGAAGAATCTGGAGAGAAGAATCTCCCAGGAAGTAAAACACAAAAAGAGATGTGAGCGTACAAGGAAAAAGTCAAGAAAATTGGACGACCCAAAGGTAAGGCCCATGCAGAAGGCCCAACTTCCAACAGATAGGCATTTCAAACCAAGAAACAAAAAGGGGGGGGGATTGAAAAGTGTTGAAGATGTTCTCTCCATCACCTGAGGTCTCCCGAAACAGACTCTTGCTCATGGGGCCAGGGCCAGGGTCTGTGAGTGTCCGTCTAACAAGCCGCTGGCTGGAGGACCACACGTGTGGGCCAGTGGCCCCCATGCGGACCAGTAGTCGTCACCACTGGCTAATAAACCCATTGAGTTTTACAAGCACATCACACCGGACACCATCCCCACCTCCCCTCCACTCTCCGAGATTCTAGTTTCATCAATTTGGGGCTCAGCCTTGACATTAGGATTCTGTAAACCACACATGACTCCAGTGTGCTGGCAGAAATGGGAACCATTTTACTACAGAAGCTCCTCTGAGTGGGCTCCGGGAGACATGTACAGAGTGTCAAGAGCAGTACCTTTTTATTAAGCAAAAATTGGAAACGACCTACATAGTGTCAACAGAAGAATAGATACATAAGCGGTGATACAGTGTAGTCCAACAGTGAAATATGCTGGTGGAAATGAGTGGGTACTCTCAGATGACTCTCACGAGCAACCAGGAGCAAAGAAACAGATGGCAGAAAAATACATACTTTATGACACCATCTATATAGAGATTTTTAAATGGGGTGAAATGACATATATTAACACATATTTTATGCAGCAAAAGAATAAAGAAAGGCACAGGAAGGATAAACAACAGATCTCAAGGCACATCTCGAGAAGAGGGGGCCCGCTACAGAGGGGTTTCAATGTGTTAGTAATGTTTTAACGTCACTGATGGATAGATGGTTTCACAATGTTTATATCATAGTATTTCATTGTGTTATATTTGCATTATTTTATAGTTCTGAAATCTTTCAAAATAAAGCAAGGAACTATAGCAAGCTTTCTTATCATGAAGTTTCAGGATCCCAGGATTAAAAATCCTAAAGGGATAAAAGAAAAAAAGCAACAAGTCACATACTAAGGATCAGGGATTTTAAATGGCATTGAAATTCTCAAACCAGATTTTTAAAAAATTTTTATTTATTTATTTATCAGAGAGAGCACAAGCAGGGGAGAGTGGCAGGCAGAGGGAGAAGCAGGTTCCCCACTGAGCAAGGAGCCCAATGTGGGACTCGATCCCAGGACCCTAGGATCATAACCTGAACTGAAGGTAGATGCTCAACCAACTGAGCCACCCAGGTGTCCCTCTCAAAGCAGATTTTGAAGTATTATCTTCTGAATTCTGATAGGAAACGGTTTCTAATCTCGATTTGTACCCAGCCAAATCTCAGTGATGGTAGAATGAAGTTATTTTCAGACATGGGAGTTTTTTAAATAATTGACCTCCCATACATTCTTTCTCAGGCAGCTAAAGGATGTGCTCCAGCCAGACAAGGGAGAAAACCAGGAAAGAGGATAGCAGGGACTGGAAACTGGAGATCCAACACAGGAGAGGGGCAGAGAGAGTCCCCAGGATGATGGTAGTGGCTGTGTGGCTGGGCTAGAGGCCAAGATTGGAACATGAGCACAGAGGCAGTATATAAGGATATACAGAAGGGTAAGAAGCATATGTGTGTTGGGGAGCATGTATGTGGTATGATATTTTATATTGTGTTATATAATATGTAATACCAAAAAATCAAGAAATCGAATTCGATACCGAATTTAATTTCAGTACAAAAGTGAATACCAGCAGAATGGTTAGGGGTTTGAATGGTTGCCTAGAGTGGGAGTGGGGAGGCGTGGGGGTTCTGCCCTATTTTATAAACTTTGAAGGATGGTTGTTCTTATTTCCACAATATACTATATCACATTTCTTTTTTTTTTTTTTTTTAAGATTCTATTTATTTGACAGAGGGAGAGACACAGCAAGAGAGGGAACACAAGCAGGGGGAGTGGGAGAGGGAGAAACAGGGGGAGTGGGAGAAGGAGAAGCAGGGTCCCTGCTGAGCAGGGAGCCCAATGTGTGGCTGGATCCCAGGACCTACGATAACAACCTGAGCCGAAGGCAGACGCTTAACGACTGAACCACCCAGGCACCCCTCTATCTCATTTCTAACACTGAGCTCTTATTAAAGAAAACAACAACAACAACAACTCAGGATAAACCCGCAGGGTAGGAGTGAGAATCCTGAGCCATAACAGGTGAGGGAGAGGGAGCAACAAGGACCTGCAGGGCAGAGAAAACACAGCCCAGGAGGTCTCTATATCCAGATCCTGGCCTGTAAGGGCTGTTTGTCCTGCTTCCTGGCTGTAAGCTACCCCTCGTTAGAAGGACTCCCCCTTAAACCTCTCAGACCTGGGACGCCTGGGTGGCTCAGTGGGTTAAAGCCACTGCCTTCGGCTCAGGTCATGATCCCAGCGTCATGGGATCGAGCCCCGCATTGGGCTCTCTGCTCAGCAGGGAGCCTGCTTCCTCCCTTCTCTCTCTGCCTGCCTCTCTGCCTACTTGTGATGTGTCTGTCAAATAAATAAATAAAATCTTAAAAAAAAACACAACAACAACACCTCTGAGACCTGATGCAGCACAAGCCCCCAGACTCAGCCCCCACCAGACCCCTGTGCCAGGGCCAGACCCAGACCCAGGGACCCAGTCCTGCAGTCCCCAGGGTAAATTCCAGCTGAGTATCCCAGAGGCATGTCACAGGGTCGATGAGGCTCTGAAGCAGTTTCCTCTTGAATTAATCCTGGAAGTCCTCAGCTTTAGGTGGGAAGGTGGAATGTGGAGGTGGAATGTGGACCCCAAGGGGCCTGGGAGCTGCCAGGAGTCAAGGGTTCTTTGTGGACTGGTCTGGGAACCAAGAAATCCTTTTTTTTCTTTCTTTCTTTCTTTCTTTCTTTCTTTCTTTCTTTCTTTCTTTCTTTCTTTCTTTTTCTTTCTTTCTTTCTTTCTTTTTACAAAAGAGCTTTTTGAGTCTCAAACAGGCAAACTTACTAATTAACTTTTGGAGCTGAACCTTTCATGGCAGCGGGTGGAGAACGTCAGGGAGTACAGACATGACCTGATTGGTCCCCAACGCTGGATAACCCAAGCAGTCCCTAAAAGAGATAGCAGGCGGAGAGCTCATAAAGTTCAAACACCTTGTGTCAAATCCCAGCTCCACCACTTAGTACCTGAAATTATGGTTACATCTCTGTGCCTCAGTTTCTCAGCTATAAAATGGGATAGTACTTCCTTCATAGGACGATTGTGGAAATTCAAAACCTGAAAGCGCATATAAAACTCCTACCACTGCTCGTAGTTATGACTCCCATGGAATTCAGACGTGGTGCTTCAGAAGATGCTCCGATGATGTAAGAACATAAGGGCAGAGTGCCTGGGCAACTCAGTCGTTAAAGCATCTGCCTTCAGCTCAGCTCATGATCTCTGGGTCCTGGGATCAAGCCCCTCATTGGGCTCCCCGCTCAGCGGGGAGTCTGCTTCTCCCTCTGCCTCGGCCCCACCGCCTCCCAAACACTGAGGAAAGGTGGGAGAACAGAACTAAATAGAGAGTTTTCTAATTGTGACCCCCAGAGCTCCCTGAGTTGGGGGTGGGGACACAGGAAGTCCCAGGGGCAGTTTGGGACCCATGCCCATCCCTACTGCCAACATAGGGGCTCCCCTTTGACCTGTTCTCTGCTTCATTCTTAGCAGGCAGGAGGCCGAGATAGCTAGAAACTGATCTGTCTGGATCACCCACCCCAGGCTGCCCATGCAAGCACCCTGCCTCTCGGGAGGGAGGAGAAGCCTCCAGCATGAGGCTACCAGGTGGAGGGCCAAGCTGCAGGAGAGATGCCCCAGGTACCAGCCAGAAACCCTTGCCAGGGGAGATAGACACCAAACACCCACACACACGGACACACGCACACACTAGTGCACACAGACACAGAAAGATGCATCTGTTTACAAACTGCGTGACCGGTTGGTTCAAATCACTCTTCCACGGTGCCAGCAGATCAGCAGAGGCTCTTCTGCACAGGGGAGGGATGAGACCAAAGGAAAGCCCAGCACTGGCCTTGCTCAGTACCACGGAGATGGGCAGGGGAGGTGGATGGGAGCTGGAAGAGCCCTAGGAGCCCCAGACAAGCTGGCCCCCTAGTCTTCAGCCAAACAGGCGAGCTCTGAGCTTCCCCGGGATGCCGGCAGCTTCCTCAGTGCCAATTACTGGAGAAACAATTTGGCGTGTTCACCCCCTGCCTCTCAGCAGACACTCTTTGGGGACATTTTAAGTCTGGCTATACCTGCTGAGCTGCTGACAAGTGAATCCTTTCCCTCCCTCCTTCCCTCCCTTCTGACTGCCATCTCTCCACCTCTCTGTCCAAGCTCACGCTTTATGAGGGAAAGGGAACAGAAGGCTAGGTGTTGTCATCCTGTCCCCCGTGCAGAGCCTGGGTTCTACCTCCAGATGGGGTGGGGCAGGGCTGGGCTCCCAAGTCTGTCCACCCCACAGGCTCCATCAAAGCAGAGGCCGCGTCTCGTTCATCTTGGGTTAGCTGTCAAGGGATGTTGCAGGTGGGTGAGTGGGCAGACAGGGTGGATGGAGGGAGGGAGGCAGGGAGGAATGGAACAGAGCCCAAACGTGTCCTTTCCCGATGCTTAGGGCTTTCCAAGTCCAAACAGATGACTCAGCACCGGTCCCTGCGAAGCACAGCTGCTAATATCTGGACACGTGGCCCCATGAGTCCTCCTGGGGAGGAACTATCTTTGTTTAGGAAAATACTTTCAAAGGCTGATCACAGATGATCGCAAGAACACACTTCACTAGGGGACCAAGGCCACACAAAAGATGCCAGAAGTGAAGAAGGGAGAGAGGTGAGAGATTGAAACCGGAGAGATGGGGATCCCTGACTACAGCCCCCACCACCCCCCACGTGGCCACGTGCCCCCTGGGGGTGGCTGAAGCATAGGCTGCCATGTCCTGTTGGGTGCCCTTGGCACCGCAGGGAAGGAAGCGACTCCTCACCCCGCCCTGACCGTCCCCAGGGTCACCTGCCTGCCCAGATCCTTATGCAGATGGATTTGGGTGAAGAAGGGCCTGAATTTTACATCTGACTCCCTGTGTTTCAAAAGTTAGAGTATGGAAACTCAAGTCTGCCCTGGACCAGGGAGTTAACTCAGCCAAAGTAAGATCTCAGAGTCGGAGCGAGCTGACACTCAGGACGGTACAAGGCCCCTGGCAAAGACTCTGGCCAACCCCAGAGCACTGGAGTGGACTCTGAGGGCTCCCGCCCTAGATCTGAGGAGTGTGGAGACCACAGCCAGCGTCTCCACACCTGAGGGGCTTCCCAGAAGTGCCCAAACCAGTGAAGTTCCCAGGCCGACTGGGAAGAGCCCATCTCTGTAAACAGCTGACATCTAGGTCACGCGTGCCCTGGCTGGCGGCCAGGCGGCTAGACTAAACTCTTCACACACTTCCCGTCCGTTCATCCTCACGACACTGGGAGGGCGACATTATTCCTCCCACTCAGCAGATGAAAAAACTGAGGCTGGGAGACGGTAAGCATTTCACACGAGATAACACTGCCAGCAGGGGGCAGAGCGAGGGCGTGCACGGGAGGCCCCAGCTCTTAAGCTGTGTGCTCGTGACCATGGTCTCCTGAGATCCCTCACCTAGTGGAAAACTGCAACCAGCAGCCTCAAGCAGCCTCACTCTGCACCCTGGTCCAGGGCCACCGTCTCATTTTTTAGAACCATCCCCATTCCTGCCAGGGCCTTGGCCTTCCTAGGCACTCCTGGCTGTGGATCCCAGGTCTCTGCCACCCCTGTGGAACTCCACCACACACCTGTGGAGTCAGAAGAAACCAGAACGCCCCCTGCTTCCTGCCCCGGTTTGTAAGCTCAGCCCTGTCCCCGCTACAGTCCATGCCCTGTCCCCCATCTGATGGCAGCACCTCCTTCATCCCCTTCGAGCATGGGAGAGCATGGGAAGCGGCATTTCCCGCCCAGCCCAGGGATTTCCAAGCTGGGAATTCAAACAGCTCAGCACGGAATAGGCTCAAACAGAGTCAGCTAATGGAAATAACAAGATGATAAATTATTCCAGGGAAAGGGCGATTTTCCTTATACTCTGCTTGACTCAGAAAACACTGTGATCACAGTAGAAATTGGAGGTGTCAGAGCTGGTATCTGGGGAAAGAGAAATGAAAGCATTCTCCTTTCTGCTGTTAGTACAGCCCTGGGGAGCGAGAGAGAATGTGAGGTCAACCCCAGGCCGGGCACACGGCTGCCCCCGAGCAGGCGTGTCCTCCCTGGAAGCCCCAAGCAGCAGAACCTGCCACCAGCTGACTGAAGAGGTTGGGGAGTCAAGGGCAGAAAGCCCAGGCCCTGGAGAGAGGCGAAGCTGTATCCTTTTCTTAACTCTGGTGCAAGCTGGCTGTGTGATCTTAGGCAGATAACTTAACCTCTCTGACACTCAGTCTTCTGGAGAGAACAACCGTGAGGATTACATGAAATAGGGTATGGCACATGCTTCAAACATGGCCTCACTCATGTAAGGGCAGTAAATGTCCTGACTTACCCACTCTTTCTGGCTACACCCACTTCCCAGGATCAGAGGGGGCCCAGAATAGCTACCGAGCTCTGGGGGCAAGCTCTGGGAGGGGAGGATAGCAAATACAATTGGATCTACAATCCTAGGGTACCAGGCCTGCCCCAAGGGCCAGCTCCCAGAGGGAAGCTCCTGCCCCTGCCCAACACTGTAATTTGGAAGGGGAGAGGGGAGGGTTTGCTCAGATTGACCCCTGCCTCCCACCAGCTGAGGCACTCTCCCCGTGGTGCTCTCCACTCTCCCTGAAGCTTCCAGATAACCAGAGTGCATCCTTTCCCTTGTCAGTTCCAGTCTTGTTTTGGTTTTATGATTGCTTTTTAGCCAGTTTTAGGAAAATCATCCCAAGATGTAGTAGGAGCACCTTTTTCTCCAGATCAACATATAAGTGTCTTGTCAGTTTTACTTGACTACTCAGGGTGCTGCGGAAAGGAGACCTCTCTACCCCCACACTAAATGACTCTGGGTCCTTGGGGCAGCGGCCTTCCCCCTGAATGCCCTTGTTACCAGCCCCCCACAGTCCTCCCAGCTGCCTTTGGAACCCGCTGCCCACTGCCCCGGGGCTGCCACAAGGGAGATAAACAAGCTTTACCAAATCATTGTTCTTAATTTGCAGTGAAGCCAAAGCTTGGGCTCCGAACCCAGCTCTGTTCTAAAGACATTTATTTTTTATTTTTTTTTACTGTTCAGAGGCCTTTGATTCCTTCACTTCCCCAGAGCTGGCTGAGTTCCTGGGGTTGAGGTTGCCTTGAAATCTGACTGCTGAAGGAGAAAAAGAATTTCCGTCCATTTTGTTGTTAACTCGATCCAGAGTCTGAGCTGGTAACACAAAAATTCCAAACATCCTGGATTGCCTTTCTTCAGCTAGGTTGTTTTGGCACAAACAGATATGAAACTGGGGAGGACAGAGAGAAACGAAGTCCCAGTTGCAGGCTGAGGCATGCCAAGTGGGGGGCACCCCAAAGAGGCCCGAACTTTAAGGGGACCAAGAGCCAGAAAAATCTCCCCCGGATTTGGGGGTTGGCATGCAGCTGCCCATATTTTTATCTTTCCAAGTAAGAATATAAAATCATAGCCGCCATACAAGATCACTCTCATTTCAGAAAAGAAAGGAAAAAGAGAGGCACATGGGTGGCTCAGTAGGTTAAGCCACTGCCTTCGGCTTAGGTCCTGATCTCGGGGTCATGGGATCGAGCCCCGCATTGGGCTCTCTGCTCAGTGGGGAGCCTGCTTCCCCCCTCCTCTGCCTACTTGTGATCTCCCTCTCTGTCAAATAAATAAATAAAATCTTTAAATTAAAAAAAAAAAAGGAAAAAGAATCAAGAAAAAAGCCATCTTTTTCAAATGAAGTGGATTTAATTTTGTAACAACAACAACTTACTATGTGGTCCTCTGCTTTTCTTCTTTTGCCATGGCCACAGAAAACCTGCTTCACGAACCTGTCAGCTGACCAGCTTTTGCAAACCCCAGGCAGGATCAAGACTTGGGAGCCGGGTGCCAGCACTCCTGGGTCTGTGTCCAGGGCAGCCCCTGTGCTGTTGCATGGGAGGGGCCGGGTATTTCCAGGCCCCTCGGAGCAGACACACAGCCTGGCTTTGCATTCCGAGCTCACCACCTCTTGTTAGTCGTAGGATCCTGCGGAAGACCCATGTGCCTCAGTTTCCCATCTAAAATGGCAGCCATGGGGGCGCCTGGGTGGCTCAGTAGGTTAAAGCCTCTGCCTTCGGCTCAGGTCATGATCCCAGGGTCCTGGGATAGAGCCCTGCATCTGGCTCTCTGCTCAGCAGGAAGCCTGCTTCCCTTCCTCTCTCTCTGCCTGCCTCTCTGCCTCCTTGTGATCTCTGTCTGTAAAATAAATAAATAAATAAATCTTAAAAAAAAAAAAAAAAGCTTAAAATGGCAGCCATGACCATGCACACCTCATGGGCCTGTGATGAGGCCATGTAGCTGGCATCCAGTGCTCGCTCCCTCAGTGCTTGCTGGTGTTTTTTCAATGGGGCTTCCACAGTTCCGTGCAGGTCTGTGTATGTTCAAATGGGTCCAGGGACAGGAGTGATCTTTGGGGAACAGGAAACATTCTAGACCAGGGAGCAGAGACTCGGTGGATTGGACCCCTGGCAACAGAAGGCTGGGCTGGCCCTATGGCTCCAGAAGCTCAGCGAAGTCTCCAGAGATCATACCCAGCTCCGTTTCCCAGGCGCTGAAGCTTTATTTAGCAAAGGTCCTCAGCAGGCACCCAGGCAAAGAGGGGGCTGTTGGAACAGTGGTAGGGTTGAAACCCCCACTCCCAGAGCAAGCCTGCGTGCACGCGCACACACACACACACACACACACTCTGACATTCTCTTCCCTCTGAGCACCAGAGCATCTCTGAACACTGACTCTGGTCAGGGATGCTCGTGTGGTTGTGCGTGCATGTGAGCATGGATGTCTGCATCTGCACGGGCGTGTGCAGATGTGCGCACACACATGTGGTCACCTGTACAAGTGCAGGAGTGCACACACAGACACAGGTATATACGTGTGTCTGTGGTTATAGGCATGAGCACAGAGGAATTTAAACAATGGTTCTGACCTCTCTCTCCTTTTCCACCTCTTCTCCCCTTCCTTCTTCTCCCTTTCTCCCTTTCCAGTAATAACAAAAGATAAGCTGCCAACGGGACTAGAAGAGGGTCAGGGGACCTGGGAGTCATGCAGATCTGGGGCTGAATCCTAGCCTCAGTGTCCCATCCATGGGATTCGAGTGTCTGCCTACCAGGCGGTTTCTCACCCTCTCTGTGCCCTGGGTCACTGTCGCTTGCTTGCGGGGGCTAAGTGAGTGAGGGGCGGGGCGCTGTCAGACTGGTGCGGGGTACACAGTGGGAGCTTTATGATGGCAGCTCTTCAATTTTTTTTTTTTTAGAAAAAAAGGAAAAACAAGCATTTAGACTTCTCAGGGGGTTCTAAAATTGGATTGTGCTGATGGTTGTGCCACCCTGTAAATTTGCTAAAAATCATTAAGTCCTACACGTAAAACGAGTAAGTTTTATAGTATATAAATTATACCCCAATAAAGCTGTTTTTTTTTCCATAAAACGTTCAGAGTCGAGTTGCAAAATAATACATGCAGTATCAGTGCCATCTGTGAGAAGTGTTAAACTGTATAAAACAATACTTCTCTAATATAAATATGCGTAGTAAAAATATCAAAGGCGGGTGTGTGGGGGGGTCCACACCAGCTGCATAATTATGCTTGCCTCCCCCCTGGGGGGTAGGCATGGGACCCAGGAAGGGAAAGTTTTATCTGTGATATTTTATGGTATTGATATTTTTAAAAACCCAGGGAATCCAGGCCACGGTGTCACAGAAACCAGAGCACAAAGGGACAGGGGACGCGAGCAAGTGAAGTACCCGCACTGGAGGCTCATTTCGCGACTCCTGGGCTGAAATGTGATTATGCATCATGCTTTAGGCAATTTTCAAGGTTATAGTTCACTTTTTTTAAGTTAGAAACCCTCTCCAAAAAAAAATTGATGAAAATGTTCTTTTTGTTGAGAATGCTTTTGGGTTTGTTATGTTAATCTCTATACTCTTATGCATTGAAATTCAAAATAGTTAAAACAAGATAATAGCCTGCCTTGCGGGCTGGGGTGAGGGATGGTAGAGGGTAAGGAGCCGCCTCTGGGACCACAGACTGAAACGCGTGAGGGGTGGGGGGGGGCAGGGCCTGGAGCATTGCCTTGGTCCTCCTTCCTCAACCAGGCCTGAGGTGGCCTTGGCTGTCCTCCGTCCCCATGGGGGCGACTGGGCTACAGCAGCCCCTCAGCCTGCCTCCCCCCCACCCCGCCCCCGGCTCCCAGACGTCCTGAGCACTGGCAGACAGTTGGCAAAGGGGCCTCAGACAGCCTTCCTGATTTACCAGGCTCTCCACGTCTCCCGGCTGATGGATGACCTGTGCTTTCCCTCTCTCCTCCCTCTAAATGCTTCTGTCTCCAAGGCCACCCGCCCAGAGTAGGAGCGCGTGCGCAGGCGGGGAGGAGCTGGGCCGACAGGCTGGCGGGGCCTGCGCTGCCTCCTTCCACCCCCTGGCCCTGCCTGTAAGCCCGAGGTCTCACCCACAGCCAGAGCCAGGCCTGGTTGGTCTGGGCTGCCTAGGTGCTCAGATCCCTCCCCTTCGAGCACTGTGAATTGAGCTCCACCAGCCATGGGCCAGACTCCCTGCTGGATCCCTGCCCCCGGGGAGCTCCCCGGCTACAAGCAATAAACAGGACCTGAACACTGCGGCTTTGGTAGGGTTGTCGGTCTCTCTAGGAGACGGTCTTGAGCCGAGATCTAAAAGTAAGAATGAGCCACCCATGGAGGGATTTGGTGCAAGGATATTTTGGAAAAGTAGCTGGCTAGGGACCCCGGGTGGCTGAGTCCGTTCAGCGACTGCCTTAGGCTCAGGTCATGATCTCTGGGTCCTGGGATGGAGCCCTGGTTGGGCCTCCACTCAGCATGGAGTCTCCTTGTCCTTCTGCCCCTTCCCCTGCTTGTGGTATGTGTGTGCTCTCTCTCTGCCTCTCTCTCAAACAGATATATAAAATCTTAAAAGAAAGAAAGAAAGAGAAAGAAATGAAAAGGAAGGAAGGAAGGAAGGAAGAAGAGGGAAGAGAAGAAAAGAAAAGACAAAAAGAAAAGGAGCGGGCCAGTACAAATGCTCTGAGGCAAGCCCTTGTTTATGTCCAGGGGCAGCTGAACAAGGGGAGATACTGGGCTCAAGCCCTGTCCCTGACACAAAGTTACCAGATGACCTTGGACAGGTTGGGTCACCTCTCAGGACCTCGCTTTCCATGTTAGTCAAGCTGTGCTGGGCTTGTGATTCCCAGGTCCCACTCCAGGCCTGCTGCCTGGACTCCCTGGGGGGTGAGTCCTGAGACTGCCCCAGGGGGTTCAAGGTCATCTTAAGTAAGACCCCACACTTCGAGGGCCACAAAGATGAAGCAGTCTCCTCCAGGTCTTCAAGAAATTTGATACCGTGGGGAGACAGACTCTTAAACCTAAAATCCCGAGCTGTGTGACAAGCCCCGGAGCGTGTCACAGACACGGCCCCACGGGGGTATTGTGGGAGGAACCCGAGCAGCAGGGTCAGGGACCGGTGAAGGCAGCAGGCAGAGGTGCGGCGGCCCCACCAGTGGGTGTGATTGGGCACGAGCCGTGCCGTGGGGGAGGTGCCGGAGGAGCTGGAAGAGCCCTTCGCTGTCCCCAACTCTTCAACTCTAAATACAGATGCCGCCAAGTGCTCCACACACTCGCCCAGAAGGCAGGCAGAACTGCCGTTGGCATCCAGGGTCCAGGGGCAGTGTGACACTCAGCAGGGCATCAGGCCTCCAGCCCCCACCCCTGGGGACCCCCGGCACCCCAGAAGCTCCTGCCAGCTGAACCACAAACAGTTCTGCAAACAGCCACACTCTCCCACCCCAGCTTTAGTGCGGACCCTGCCCCCTGCAAAGGACACCACCACCACCACCACCTTGGCTGGGCTATCTCTTTCTCAGCCTTGGGTTTCAGAGACCCGGAAGCTAGGGCGGGGGTGGGGGCAGAGCTCCAGTCCCCCACCAAGACCCTGGGCTCTCTCAGGAGGGCAGGGGTGAGACCTCAAGCCTACCCCACAGGAGTGTGGGCCCCAGGGTGGGTGTCCCATGAACGGGGAGGATGGACCCAGAGCTGGCAAAAACCACGGAAGACGCTAAGCAAACCTCACCCAGCCTCGACACCCCTCACACGTCTGCAAAGCACTGTGCTCTGTTATCTTCAGCTTAAATATGTGTGGCCAACTTGGACTGTTGATGGGAGTTGGGGGAAGAGTCACTGTCACAGCTGGGGTGACAGGGCTGAACACATCGAGCCTGGTGATGGTCAAGGGCATGGATTCTGGAACCAGACTGCTGGGCTCAAATGTTGGTTCTGGCTCTTTCTAGTTGTGAGGCCTTGGGCAATGGACTCAACCTCATGTACTTAATGAAAACTATTTTATGGTAATAATTACATGTCTCTGTCCATGTGCAGTAGAGAAATATAACCAGCACACTGATTGCCATCCCAGATTCTTTTGTTAGGATGAAGCTAGGCCCAATATTTAAAGCAGTTTTAAAGCAAGTTGATTTATAAAGAAAAATGTAAAGTAAATAATGCAGATCATAGTCTTGGGGCTGGCTTTTAAGTTACAGAGCTTAGGGACTGCCAGTTCAGGGAGCTGCCTGGCTCTTCTCTGGGCTTTCACAGGGGGCCCAATGGTTTTCAAACTGCTCTTCAGACCCTAGGCCCCCTGGAAGGCTGGGGCAGGTGGAGATGCACAGCTCTCAGACGACAGAGCCGTCAGTAGCAGCAGGGGACTATGAAGGAAGCTACTCTGCCCTGGGAGCTCAGCACCCCTGCATCTGGTGTCTCGTCCCTGCAACCCTGTCTGGGCTGCAGACTAGCATGGCCACAGGGCATGGCAGGGCCCAGGTGAGGCCATGGGGGATGGTGGGCGCGATGAAACTGCAGGGAAGGTGGTTGGCAGTTGAGGGGTCCAGGACTGGGTCCTTGGTGTTGGCCGGCAGAAGTGTCAGGAGCCACTGGAACGACACGGGAAGGATTGTGTGTATGTCGATGGGGGCTGGGGTGCAGCACGGTGGTGGGAGCCTCAGAAGGGTTTGGGGGGCTCCACTGCCGAGGGATGGAAGGGGTTGGTGAAATGGTGGGGGAGGCCTGGGTCATCAGCAGTCTTGTTTCCAGAGAAGCAGGACTGTCTGAGACATAGGGACAGGGTTGAGAGGGAAGTCAGCGGTGGGAGGAAGCATGTAGCTAGGGAAGCTCAGAGATGCATGGGCACTCAGGCCCTCCAGGTCATTGTGGACGGGAGTCCTGCTGGAGAGTTAGTTGGTGCTCAGCCAAGGTGAGGCCTCAGCAGCGGCCCCTCTGCCCAGTGGAGGACCCGGGAAGTCAGAGCGCCCTCCCGTGGAGAGTCCTGCCTCCGTGGGTCCAGGTGCCGGCTCCTGGCTCCCACCATCCCAGCCATGGAACAGGAATTAGGACTTGCCTCCAGGGCTGGAAATCCAGACAGTGGCGTTTTAAATAAGTACTATTTTTTTTATTTTTTAGAAGATTTTATTTATTTATTTGAGAGAGAGTGAGAGAGAACATGAGAGGGGAGAAGGTCAGAGGGAGAAGCAGATTCCCCATGGAGCTGGGAGCCTGATGCGGGACTCCAGCCGGGGACTCCAGGATCTTGACCTGAGCTGAAGGCAGTCGCTTAACCAACTATATTTGTACATCATGATTTGATGTTGGGTTCAAGCCCAGAGGTATCTTACACACACATGAAAATATACAGGTAAAAAAAAAAAAAGAAAAGAAAAAGAAAATATACATGTATATATGTATCCTCTTATTTATATACTGTTTATGCCGCTTTTTTTACTTAACCACAATTCTGAGGTGAAAAGGTTTTTAGTGCCTCAGAATATCAATAGATCTTCCCAATCCGTGGGCACGAGCTGCCTTGTCCGTCCTGATGGCCGCACGCTGTTCCACCACACAGGTGACTCCTTCTGTATTTGACCTACCCCCTTACTGATAGAAACTCTTCAATTTTCGGTTTTCTACATTTACTATTGGTAGCACACGCCCACCCTTCGCAGCAAAGGTCTAACAGCACCGAGAAAGCGAGGAGAACAAATTCAATACGATGAGATGTCCTTTCTCAGCAGTCAGACTAACAAAAAATCAAGTCTGGAAACACCACGTGTGATGCGGACGTGGAGAATGAAGAACTCTCACTCGCGGCTGCTGGGAATGGAAATGGTCACAACAGCTTTGGAGAGCATTCGGGCACTAAAGTTCTGTCTTTTTGCCCAGCCATTCTCTCTCTCCGGGGAACTATAAAGGCACTGTCACATGTGGGCCAGGAGACAAGAATATCCATGACAGGGGGCGCCAGGGTGGCTCAGTCATTAAGCCTCTGCCTTCGGCTCAGGTCATGGTCCCAGGGTCTGGGGATCAAGCTCTGCATGGGGCTCCCTGATCGGCAGGAAGCCTGCTTCTCCCTCTGCCACTCCCCCTGCTTGTGTTCCCTCTCTTGCTGTCAAATAAATACATAAAATCTTAAAAACAACCACAAGGCAAACAAACTAAAGCTACATGCACACACCCACAGGAGTAAATGTCACAAACCACAGGAAGTAGAAAAAATCAGCTGAATAAGGCTGTGTACCATATATCATTTATATGAGATTTTACAACAAGCAAGACAATACCATGCCTTGTTTACAGATGCATATGTATTTAGTAAATGTAAAAATGGACACATGGTGCAATGATAATTTTGAGACCGTGACCTCCTCTGGGGAGAGCAATGGAATGGAGGAGGAATATCGGGGCATTTCAAATGCCTCTGTATTTTTTTTTTAATTGTGGCAATTGCATGTTTAGCTTTCTGGGGAGCCTGTAGTGTTTTATTTGTAAGCTGGCGGTGGGTTTAAGCAGTCTTTAGATTATCCTCCGGGCCTTTCTTGCATGACTGAACTATTTCATTAACTTTAAAAAGTAGAACGAGTTACCTGAACTTTAAAAGTAGAATGAATTAAAATTGGAAGCCACCATTTGCACTGTGAACGCTTTCTGAATTGCATCATTAATGTAAAGCTGTTTGAGGGAACATGTGCGGCTGTTGACCTAGGCTTCAAAATTGACAATTAGAGCTCCTGTCCATTCTAACCTTCGCTAATGCTGACGTGGCCACGCTACAGACCCTCAGACAAGACCCTGGGCTCCAGCGGCCCTGGGGCCTCCAGGGGCAGGGTGTTGGGGGCCCCGCCTCATCTGGGCTGTCTCCCAAGCCTCAGACTACACCCCTGTCCTCCAGCAGGTCATTTCCGGAGCTGCCCCTAAAGATTCTGTCTTATCCTTTGCTGGCATCCGATTTCCCCCAGAGGCAGCCTGATCCCAGGCTCAGTCCCTCCAGGCAGGTAAGCCTCTCCCCTGGGTCGCTTTCCTTCCAGCAGCAGAGACAGAGCTGTGGTCCTTCCACCCAGCCCCTGGGTGTGAGTCCGGGTTCTGCCTCCTGTGACCTTGGGCCGGGTCCCCCATCTCGGCAGGCCCATTTCCTCACAGGGGAATTAAGAGGGGCAGGTGAGGGGCTCACACATCCGTGGTCCGCACACCACTGGACAGGTGTCCCAGAAGGAGGAAGGCGACGAGCATCTCTAAGCCACTTAGCCCTTCCCGGCAGCTCCAGGAGCATTTGAAACCTACAAAACAATGCCATCACATAAGTGTTACCTTTTCCCCACTGGTAGGCATAATGCTAGTAAATGCATTTATGCATTTAAGGTGTTTATGAGAATGTGCATGCATAATAAATGATCACATCCAGCGTGCCCCTCAGCAGCCACAGGCTACTGTGCAAACACTTACGGGGCCTCGCTTACTCGGTATTGCACCACGCTTCCCACGCTGAGGCCACCGTGCGGGGCAAGGAGGAGGCAGCGGTCTGCTTTCCATCACTGGAATCTAAAGAAAAGGAGGGCTTTATCACCAGGACCCCTGGAGAATGTAACACAGGGCCTGTCACAGGGGAGGGGCTCAATAAATGCTTGGAAAAGTACGGATTCTTAAGAGCCCCTGGAAGGCCTCTTCACCAATCAGCCGCGGTGCTGAGAATTCCCCCATCAGCCCCTCCTTTGGGTAAAAGATTCCTAGGAATATAGAGAAGGTTCTTTCAGCACAACATGCCAAGGGCTCCTCCAGCAATCCGAGAAGAGTGGAAATAGGGGGTACGTGTCAGGGCAGGGCCAGGGAGGGCCCGTGGACCCTGGCCAGCCAGCCAGAAATGCCTGGGCCCGTGGACCCCAGCCAGCCAGCCAGAAATGCCAACCAAGAACATCTAGCCAAGTGCAGGGTCATTTCCCCTAAGATGCCTGTCACCTTCTGGAAGGAAAGGCTTTAACTGGTCATTCTCAGCCAGGAAAAGAAGTCACAATGCCCAAAGTGGTGTGTGTGGGACTCTGCCAAAGCACTCTAGAAATTCCAACACCTCTGGGTGCCTGGGTGGCTCAGTGGGTTAAAGCCTCTGCCTTCGGCTCAGGTCATGATCTCAGGGTCCTGGGATCGAGACCCGCATCGGGTTCTCTGCTCAGCAGGGAGCCTGCTTCCCCCTCTCTCTGCCTGCCTCTCTGCCTACTTGTCATCTATCTCTCTCTCTCTGTCAAATAAATAAATAAATAAAATCTTAAAAAAAAAAAAAAAAAGGAAATTCCAACACCTACCCCCGCCTGGGTGTTACACATTGAACAGTTTCGAGGCAGCAAAATGGGTGGAGAATCAGGGTATTAAACCTTAGCACCTTCTAACCCAGCGATTCCCATAAAAATAACTGTGCATAAAAATAATTCAGGGGTGCTTGTTAAGATGCATCCTGAGTCTTCACACACATATCTGAGTCAGTGGGTGTGAGGTAGGGATCTGGAATCTGCGTTATTAACAAGTGTCCTGCTGGTACAGACCCCTGGGCCATCCTTCGAGGAACCCACTTCTACTTCATTGGATGGAGGCCTTATGGGGTGGGGGTGGTTCTCAGAAGCCT
Source organism: Martes martes (assembly GCF_963455335.1). NCBI lineage: Eukaryota > Metazoa > Chordata > Mammalia > Carnivora > Mustelidae > Martes > Martes martes. The sequence goes on along the minus strand of NC_137904.1, from coordinate 20,795,303 downwards.
GTTAGGAGAAGCAGGTGGGGTGGAAGCGTAGGCCCAAGGTTCCTGAAGGCTGTGACTGAGGGCAGACTGTCCCATTAACTCTGTTAAGGGCCGATCCAGCTGCCAACATGGAAGGCGATGTGATGGATGGGGTCCGGACTTAAAGATCCTCATTCATGCCAGCCAACACCCAGCCGTGGCAAGTACATTCACTTCTCCCAGCACATCACCCAGCATCCTCACCTGGTCCTTGCAGCAGACAAGAAGAGGGCAGCCCACTGCACTTCACTGGTAGAGAAACAGAGGCAGGCACAGGGCATACAGAGATGGTTTGCACCAGGAAGGTAGGGGCAAGAGAGTTACAATTGACCGAGTGCCTGTTGCATGCCAGGCACTTTATATCCATCCTTTCCAGCATCTTTCACAAAATTGTCCGTGTCCTCCCCCATGCCACCAGTGAGATGGAAGGGACTAAGGAAGCAACTTGCCCAAAGTCAGACATAGTTAGGAGCTGGGAGACAGTGGCTTTTGAATCTAAATTTGCCTGACTCCCCAGCCCATACTCTTTCTAGAAAATGGACACCTGCTCAGATAGCACCAATTTTATCCCTCCAGAGGATTCTACCCCATTTCAGTGGGGCTCAGAGCTGGATGAACTCAGACCTCAGAATGGCTCTCCATTTTGCCACTTGCTGGAGGCTGGTCCACATATGCCATGTCTTTCTCCAAGGGGTATCCAGGGTTCCCTGACTCAGTGCTTTGGAGGCTGGGCCCTCCCCACTTCTTTCAGACCCTCTGAGAGCCAGTACCTGCAGAGCCAAAAGCTGTGAGCTGATCCTCCAAAAAGCCAGACCCACAGAAGGTCAAGAAGCCAGAAGGAGAGGTCAGTGCCCTTCTATCCCCAACCCAGTGAGCACAGAGATATTCCTTTTCTTTTCTTTTTTTAAAAAAATTGTGTTTATTTATTTATTTATTTATTTACTTACTTACTTACTAGAAAGAGAAAAAGGGTGAGCACAAGCAAGGGGAGGGACAGAAGGAGAGAGAGAAGCAGACTCCCTGTTGAGCAGGGAGCCCCACATGGGGCTCGATCCCAGGACCCCGGGATCATGACCTGAGCAGAAGGCAGATGCTTAACCAACTGAGCCACCCAGGCACCCCCAGAGGTATACCTTTGACGTCAAAAGGGCACAGGGTCAGGGGTCAGAATATCCACTCTCATTCCCAGTCACTTGCCTTCCTGAAGCCTCAGTTTCCCCAACTGTGAAAAGATGACAGCACTCTCTCTCTCCTCAAGTGAAAGAATTATGAAACGATGCTTCAGTGTGTCTGTATTTTAATACCCGTATCATTACATAATGACTTTGTGAAGCAGCCACCTCGGGACAGAAGTCACTCTGTGCCTGTTTAAGGACGAATCCCCTTAGCATTCCCAGGAATGAGAAATCCACTATGTTAGGCTTCCAGGCTCTTCTGTCCTTCCCTTGGCCTTTGACTCCTCGAAGGCTGAATTTTTCTCCTATCAGGATCCCAGATGGTCCTTAGGGGGCCCCCAGGCCAGTTCATTCCCACAGTAACCCCTGAGACTATTGGCCCCTCCCACTTCCCCTCCTCTTCCTCCTGAGTTCTGGCTGTCTCCATCCCGGAAGCTCAGGAAGAGCTCTGGGGGACAATATTTAACCTGTGTTTCCAGCTCTGCTCTGACCCCTGGAGCTTTGTAGGGGTGGGGGAGGAAGAGACAGAGGAGGAGGTGTCAGGACAACTGGGTTTCTCATCCCAGCTCTGCTAAAGCCGGCATCACTGTGGGTAAGTCCATGCGCCGGAGCTTTGATTTCCTCACCTGAACACGAGAACGTATATCCTGTTTACAACGTGGCGTGATGTGAAGAATCAATGCAGTGAGCGCTGTGAACGTTCTTGATACAGCACAGTGACTGTCACCATCCAGGGCAGAACCGACCCAAGACAGCATGTGGTTCTCCATCCTTTCTCACCAGTGAGACTTGGCTCCCCAGGGAAGGGAGAAGAGAAAGTCAACCCTATCGAGCACCTCTGTTCTGTCGTGTTCTGTGCTAGCAGGGGTCTCACCATAAGGCTGGTGGGTAGAAATTAGCCCCATTTCACAGATGAGAAAACTGAGATTCAAAGACATCGAAGATCTCAGAATGTAGCAGCTTGAAGTAATGAGAAAGGGCCTCTTCTCTCTTCTCTCTGCTCCCCACCCTTTCAAGGGGTTATGGTGGAGGGAGGGACACAGGCTTGGAACCCCTCACTCAGACTCGTGGAAGGGACCCAGCCTAGAAGATAAGCATTTCTGGTACGTCCCTAGAAACCAGGGAGTAAACAGGATTCTGCCCTGGCCCAAGGCTGTCTGGAGACACACCTGTATAAGCAGCAGCCATTCCCAACAGAGCTCTGTTCTCGGAAAGCACTGGGGCTGGGCTGTCCAGATTTGTTTAGTTCTCTGACTGTGTAGGGGAGCCTGAGGCCCTGTGCAGGCAAGGCCCTGCCTCCTCACCTCTGCCTCATCCACCACTCACTGGGAAGGGGTCTTCTGCCCAGGACCCTCTCCAGACCACAGCCTGTGTTCAAGGTTTTTACCCACCCCGTCCCCATGGGGAGAGGGGGGAGACAGGGTCCTCCACTGACCAAGTGAGGGACTGACTCAGGGTTACAGAGAGTGTGTGCTTGTATGTGACCTGAGAGGAAGTGTGAACAGACTGTGCCTACAATGACCTTGGACCACTAAGGATGTACATGTCTTCCTAGCATGTCAGCAACCTGTCCCCACACTCCTAGGAGTATGGCCATGAGTCCTGTAAATGTGGGGAGGGGGGAGAGCTGTGCTCTGAGTCCCCGATCACTTCCAAGGGGGTGTTTGTGTATCCTGTTAGGCAGGTGTGTGCTGGGGGCGTAGGGTACCACAGCAACCTCAACCAGCCCTGTACGGATACATGTTCATGTATATGTCCTGCAAGTGTGAGCCGGTGGACGCTTCTGCCAAGCGTCTGCACACGCTCCTGTGTGCTTGGAGTGAGATCTGGCACACCCGCGTGTGTCCTGTGAGAGCGAACAGAACCCCACAGGGGGCTGGCACGGGCGGGAACGTGCGAGTGTGCGTCCTGCGGCTCCCCGCTTGGCTTCCTGGCAGGCCTGCCGGTGTGCACGAGTGGAAGGCGCCCGGTGCCCGCGGGTGTGCGCGCGCCGGTGCCAGCGCGAGTGAGTGCGGCGCCGCTCGCTCCGCTCCGCGCCCGCCCGCGCAGCCCGCACACTCACACTGCTTGGTTGCTGCCGGGTGACGCGGGCTGGGCCCGCCCCCCGCCTGCCGGCCCCCGGCACTCACTAGCCGGCCGCCGCCGAGCAGGCAGCAGCCGCATCAGGACCGTCCGGGGGCGCCGCGGGCGATGCCCTCAGCCCTCGCCGCGCCCCGCCGGGCCTGCTGAGCCGCACCCCCCCACCCCGCACCCCGGGCCGGGGCCGCGCCGGGCCGGGGCCGGGCCGCGCCCGGGTGGGGCCGCGCTGCCTGCATGACCCTCCGGCGGCGCGGGGAGAAGGCGACCATCAGCATCCAGGAGCATATGGCCATCGACGTGTGCCCCGGCCCAATCCGGCCCATCAAGCAGATATCCGACTACTTCCCCCGCTTCCCGCGGGGCCTGCCCCCGGACGCCGGGCCCCGCGCCGCTGCGCCCCAGGACGCCCCCGCGCGCCCCGCCGCGGCCAGCGCTGGCCGCCGAAGCCCCTCCGACGGCGCCCGCGACGACGACGAGGATGTTGACCAGCTCTTCGGAGCCTACGGCGCCAGCCCGGGCCCCAGCCCCGGCCCCAGCCCCGCGCGGCCGCCCGCCAAGCCGCCCGAGGACGAGCCCGACGCCGACGGCTACGAGTCCGACGACTGCAGTAAGTTTCCAACTCGCCGACTTGCTGCCCCCTCCCCCGGCCCGGCCTCCGGCGCGCTCCCCCGACCCCGCGGGTCCCCCGGCCCCCTGCGGTCTCCCCTTTCGCCGGCATCCACCCCCGCCTGTAGCGGCCCCTCGCCTGCTCCGTGCGCCCTCCGCGCGCCTTGCAGACCCAGCCCCGACCCCTCCCTGACCCGCACTGGAGAGGTGGGAAGTTTGGGGGCGCCCCCTGAGGGCGTCCCATTTGCGGGGCCCGGTTCTCCGAACCCGCGCCGCGCCCCCTCTCGGCCCGCCGGCGGGGAGCTCCGGTGCGGGCGGCGGCTTTTGTTTCCGGGAAGGGCGGAGCTGCGCCCCGGGGAGACACCAGTTGCTGCCTGCCGCGCGGTCCTCCCTGCCCGGGAGCCCGCTGCGGGCCGGCCTCTCAGCCGAGGGGCCGGGCTCGGGCGGGAGGCCGAGGGCGCGGGGGCTGGGGCCGGGCCGGCCTCCCGAATGGGCCCGGCGGCCCGCAGAGCGCAGTGGCTCGGCTGGCGCCCGGGCCGAGCACCGGAGGACCGCGGGGCCGCTTGTCCTTTGGAAAAACCTTGGCGGTTCCTGCTCCCGCGTCCGTGGACCCCGCCGCGGCTCTGTCCCGGGCCGCCGACCTTCGCCCACCTGTTACGCCCGCTTTCCACCTCCCGGAAGGGCCCCCAGCCCGCACCTCCTCCTTCCCGGGCTGAGCCCCGGGGAGGGGGCAAGCGCCGGGGGTCCCCCCGGGCCAAGGCCGGGCCGGACCAGCGGGCGTTCCTCGCCTTTCCGGTCTCTAAGGTGCCTGCCGCGCCGGAACCGGGAGTGGAGGGGAAACCGAGGCCAAAGAGGTTGCCGCCTGGTTCGGAAGGGGTTGGCGCGAGATGGGGGTGGGGCTTGGAGGTAGCGCTGCTCGCTAGGGCTCCAGCCCCCCTGGAGCCCCAGTCACGTCACTCTCAAATCGGCCACACCAGCCCGGCCCGGAAGGTGGACCTTTCTGGGCAGGGGTCTCTCACGGGTTTAGCCGAGGGACGCTCGGCCGGGTCCTCCCGCGTGCAGTGCAGCGAGGGTGGCTGCGCCTGGTTTGGGGACTCATATGGGCCTTGGGCCGGGGGCCTGGAGTTTCCCCAAGCAGATAATGTGTCTCTGGAAGCTGAAGGTGGAGATTACCAGCACCACTGGGGGAGGCGGCCCACCTCTCATCGTCCTACCTAGGGAGGCCTGTCCGCCCTCCGAGGAGGGGACTGTCCCTTGCGCACTTTCTTTGGGCCTGGACCTCCTCATTCTGGCCCACACCGGGTGTACTGAGGCCTTGCCCTCCGGTGCCTGGAGGTGGGGAGGAGTCCTCTCCCTTCACTTTCCTGCCAGCTTTGGGAAATTGGGTCCGGAGAGTTTATGCCCTCACGGCTGTGCCTGGATCTCTCCCACCACACCCCCTTGCCCCGCTCCTGGCACCCTGGGCACATAGCACCCCCTCACCTGCTGTGCATCTGGGCAGGCTCTAACTGGGACCCAAGTCACCACTTTGGATGCCCTGAACCCAAAGCCACCTCCGGAAGAAAGGGTAAGGAACTTGCTACCCTTCCAGCATCTTTCCTGCTGGACCAAGAGAGTGAACGGGGCAGGACAGAGCTTCCACAGGAACTCCAGGCACCCCTCCTGGTGCCACCAAGGGCCCTCTGATGACACACTGTTACGTGGTGAGAAATCCTGTCGTTTCTTTGGACTCTCCCTAAACCCCCCCGGCAAGAAGGAGGCTTGAAAGTCCCAAACTCAGGCCGCTGCCTCATCTCCAGCCCATTGACTCCAGTCCTTCCTTCCCTGAGCACTGTCCCAGCAGCAGAGAGTGGGGCAAAGGGGAACGGGACCGGGGCTCGGGACCCAGGGAGCTCACGCGTCCTCACAGGGAACAGACTCACTTGAGGTCGGCAGCACAAGGCCATGGGGGACACAGCCTTGCCCACCCAGACGGAGGGCTGGCCACACTCATATCACCAGGCAGTCTGCTGAAAAGAGCTAAGGAGGAGGGTGTGTGGCTGAACCAGGGCTAGCCTGGGCCCCCTCATCCCCTTCAAGGAGCAGCCCGCCCCAGGCTTGGATCCCATCAGCCACTGAGCAGACTTTGCAGACACAGGAACACAGAAGTCTCGGCTCCTTCCCGTGGTGGGACCAGGTTCTGCCGCGGAACTGCTCCCTAGCCCATACCCCAGGCCCGGGCCCCCTCTAGGCTCTGACAACCAGATCCCTAGAATTAGCCTAAGTGATTCAAGCCAGATGGTTCCTTACGGCTTTAGCCAGGGTTATGCTATTTGCTGCCCTAATTATTGGATTATCTCTGTTCTAACAAAAAGAAATTAGGGCGGTTGCTCTGTTGTCCAAGGCTGAGAATGAAAGACTATCTACTCAACTTTTTTCCCCCTTCTCTTTAAATCTCGTCCTTTATTAAGTCACCTCAGGACCCAAGCATCAAATTCACATGTTCCAAACTGATCTAATAGGGGCCAAAGGCAGTCAATGTCAGGGTTAGACGTGTCCTCCCTCCCACTGGTCCACAGTATGGGCTGGCCAAGCTGGACTCCGCTGCCTGCTGTCCCCCAGCTGGGCTCTGGGCCCCACCATCTGCACGTGTTCCTCCCCTGCCCACAGTCTCCCTCCCAGCCTCCACCTATGGAAACCCAGGTCCTTCTTCCAAGCTGTAAGGACTAGAATGTTTGGGTTGCAAGTAACAGAAAATTCCAAGTGTGTCAAACCATGGGGACAATTGGGATCACGTGACACCCAGATAAGTGTAGGCAGTGGCTCCTTGGCATCCTCAAAGGTGATGGCTCTGTCCACCTCTCCCCTCGGCCACGCTCTGCTCTCCTTCGGGTGTCCTCCCTCCTGGTCCCGGGTGCCCGTTTCAGGTCCAGGTGTCACATGTAACCATAAGATCTTCAATTTGACAAGGACAAGTTTCCTTGCCCATATCTCAGTTGAAAAGCAAGGAAAGCTCTCCCAGCATCCACAGGAGACCTGTCCTTCTGTCCCATTGGCCAGAATGGCATCACATGCCCGTGCGGACACCTGCCTCTGCATGATTCATGCTGGGTGGGGTCAGGAGTGGTGCCGTTGGAGGCAGGGATGGAGTGGAGGAAGTGTTGTCCCCAAGGCCCTCAGCTGGGAGCGGTTCCCAGTCCCTGCTGGCTTTGCATCCCCTTCCGTGGAGCCCAGACATGTTGCTCTCAAACCATAATTTTAGGTACCCAACATTATAAGACCAGCTGTATGTCAGGTACTGTTCGAGATTCATGGATGCCTGAGACTTGGTCTCTGACAGGAGGGAGTTCAGAGAAACCAAGATGAGCAAGTAGCCCAGCGGTGACAACAGGGAGGCAGGAAGCCAAATGGGAAGTGCTGTTTTGCACAGAGTTTACCCACAGAGAAGGCTCTGCTCTGAGCCTGGGAGAAAGGAGGAAGCAGGCTGGCTAAGTAGAAGGAGGAAAGAGAGGTGCTCCTGGTGGGGGGACTGCTACGTGCAAGGGTAGGGGTGGAGGAAACAGCCCAGCAGAGGTGCCATAGTCAAGAGGCTGAAGCAAGAGGAAAAGTTCCATGATGAGGCCAGAGTGGTCATATCATAGAAGCCCTTGAATGCTACACCGAGGAGGTTAAACTGAGTCCAGGAGGCAGTGGTGAACATTTGAATAATTGAAAGCAAGAGAATGAACAGACTTCTGAGGGTCCCAAAGTTCTAATTCTCTGCCTCTGAGCTCCAGAGAAGCAGGGACAGATGACTCATTATTCTTTTTTGTACCCCCTGCAGTGCTTGGTTCGGTGCCTCAGTTTCCCCAACTATGAAATGGTTTCAACTCAGGCTTGACCAATTTTCTGTGGTTCTTGCCACAGTTTTTAAAAACTATTTGTGAGGCTGACATTTTTCTTAGGGAGAGAGAGAAAAAAAGGAAGAAAGGAAGGAAGGAAGGAAGAAAACAACCAGCACCAATATCCTATTCCCAAGGGTATATGGGTGAGGAAGGTTCAGGTACAAACCAAGGTCAGAATGATGCTGTCAGTCTCCATCAGCAGAGTAAAGGGGTGTTTGGCCTTAGAGGAACCGGCTGGGGCTTGGGCCTGATTTTCTCTGAATTAGCCCCATTAAAGCTCTATAATTATCGACAGGCGGGTGACAACTCTCCAAGGCCCATTAGTGACCAACCCTCATTATTTTTCCAAGGATGTAAACTTTGGCCAGGACATGTGATTTCTGTGGGCGGAGGGCAGGACCCCGTGGCTCACGCAGACAATCCCCTTTGCCTACCCTTAGGGGCCTCCTCACCTGCACCACAAGCCCACAGCTGCGTTTCCAACTCAGAGGTCCCTCTAGGATGGCTGCCCAGCCACTGCCCCTCCCCCATGTCCCTGAGAGCAGCTCTGCTTTTCTGTTTCTCTGTGGCATCCCCCTAAGATTTCAGCTTCACAAAGTAGCAGACAAAAAAAAAAAAAAAATGTTGGAAGCCACTAGGCTTAAGACAGGAACTGTCAGGATGGAAGTGAAGAGACCTGGATTCTGTGTCCAGTTCTGCGGGGCCACCCTGACCAGGTCACCTCCCCTCTCTGAGCCTCATTTCTCTGAATGGGAAATGAAGACATTGGACTGTAAGATCCCTAAGAGAGCTCCACCACCAGCAGATCTCTAAAAATGGTGACCGTGCTTCTATTAATAAACTATTATTTCTTACAAAACCACCATTGGAGTTAAAAAAAAAAAATCATACATCGCGTGAAGGGGCGCTGGGTGCGCTGTTCCTTCCTGGGAATGGATGACGGGTGTCGGTTTCACTGAGCCGCATCAGCCCTCCTTAAACAGGGATGCCTGCAGCGCCAGCAAAAGGGGCTCCTCTCTTCTCCAGGGTCTGAGTTTCCCAGTGGGGAGCAGGTGACCTCCACCGTCTGGCTGGCTGACCTTCTCTGAGAGTGGGAAATGGGCAGGGATTGGGGGGTGTGTATCTTAACACATGGGCATCACCAAATCCCCGCGCCTGTGAACAGCTGGAAGGCAGATTGGTTCGATGGGACCAGCCATGTGGACTGAACATGCCCTCTTCGCTGATGTCACTGGTATGGCTGAGGCAGGGTCCCTCCTCTCTGGAGACAGACGTCTTGAGAGAACAAGCCATGGGTAGGCCTGAACAGAACAGCAGACCAACTGACTGTCACGCCAAGCCAACGGCTTTGGAAAATATCATCAAAGCATGGACCTGGAGAATCTTGGGCCCATGGCTGTGTTCGCTGTGATGGGCATGGTGATACCTCCCTTCTGGCACCCCCGCACCTGCCCACCTGAACAGGTGGGAGCCCTGATGCAGGCCGCAAAGGGCCAGGTACGGTTGGCACCAAAGCACATGGACTCGACTCAGGAAAAGCAACTTGGGCTCTGCTTGAGGCCTATTGACTCAGAGTTTGGGCACAATTCTAGCAAGTATTCGCACCTGGTTGTGTAGAAGAAACAAGTGACTATTGAAAAGGCAGGCGGGGTGCTTGAGCAATCAGAGGCAAGTATTCTAAGAGGAGTTTCAAGCTGATGGCAAAGGAGGAGGCAGAAAAATGGAGAAAACCTCGGAAAACCTCGCTGGGGATCCTCGGATCTGGGCCGCCACTGTGACACCCAGAACGGTCATCGTGGTCACAGCGATGACTCAGGTCATGCAGAAGGGTGTAAGGGACCGTTTGTATAGTCTCTTCACAAAGGCTGGGAGGGGAGTGATCCAGTTTGTAACAAGTTCATTCCAGAAGGCGTCTCAGGGGGCAAGTACGGTTATCTAGGAAAATCCCCTGGATGGGTCTGCTCCTTCTATAATTACGTACTGAACGTGTTCTGTACCCCAGGGGCTGTTACAGCGCGATGCCATGAGGTGGATACTATCGTGTCTCCATTTTGCAGATGAGGAAACTGAGCACAAATGCTGTCTAAAGTCACACAGCAAGGCGGCATGTGGCCAGGACTTGACCCCCGCCGGGATGAGGTGTCCGAGGGCCGGTCTCGGTACCCCACATGTGCAAGGACAGAGATGAGCCCGGTGCCTTCCTAACCCTGTCTCAGTAGCTAGGGAGCAAGACATGCAGCTCAGTGCCCGCACCTCGGAATAAAGGGCAGCTCCACGCACATGGGCCTTCACTTGCCCATTTCTCCACAAAGCCACATGCTGCCATGCCAGCACCGCCCCCCCCCACCCTGCCACCTCCACAGGAGCCCAGGAATCTGCAGGCCGACGGCATCTACTCAGCTCCGGCCTTGTCACGCAAAAGCAGCCCTGGACCAGATGTAAAGAGATGAGCGTGGCTGAGCTCAGCATGAATCTAGAACCATGTTGGGTGCCCCTGGCTGGAAGAACAGAGCCCCGCCCTCCCCCCAGCCTCTGCCCAGCTGCCCAGCCCCCCTCATCCAGCCAGCCTGATGCCCTTCCCCCTGAGCACCCCTGTGCACTGGCCGACTCCTACTCATCTTTCATGGCCCAGATGAAGCATCACCTCCTCCAGAGAGCCTTCCCTGGTGGCCACCATTCACAGCCGGGCAAGGCGTATCCCTTGAACCCCTATCACTCCTGGCTCACCAGACTCTGCTAGGGCTGATTCTTTTCATCTGTTTCTCCCATTACGCCATGGGGCAGGATAGCATAGGATTCCTTGGGGCAGGAACCCCGCCTTATGGATGTTTTCATTCCTGGAGTCCACCTAATTATACTAAGACTTGGTAAAGAAGAATGAATGAATGAATGAGTGGATGCCAGTTGAGCAGCCCAGCAGTCTGGCAGGATCTGGGCTTCTAAAGACTTCCTGTCAGTGCGCAACTTGCTGTCCAAGGCTTGCCCCTGAGGCCTGCCCGCGCACCTGCAACCCCCACCCTTGCGCCAGGAGCCACGTGAACAGGGCCGGCCACAGCTGCCCTGTGTGATTGCCCCCCGAGGGTTACAGGTGCACCCAATTACCGCTGAACGCTCCGCCCAGCCCTAGGGAATCGACTGCTGCCTTTAAGAGGCTGGCCGGGAGCAGTGCCAGGACCTAGCTGCCTCCTTGCTGCCTGCCCCAGGACCCCCAAGGGACCAGAGAGACTGGGGAGCTGCAGCCCTGAGGTTTGCTGGGGGTGGATCAGCCAGTCAGCCCGGCTAGGGCCCCAGGGCTTCTCTCAAGGCCCTCTCACACAACCCTTGTGAAATTTTTTTTCCAAAATATTTTATTTATTTCTTTGACAGAGAGAGATTGCAAGTAGGCAGAGAGGCAGGCAGAGGGGGAGGAGGAAGCAGGCTCCCTTTCTGAGCAGAGAGACCGATGCCGGGCTTGATCCCAGGACCCTGAGATCATGACCTGAGCTGAAGGCAGAGGCTTAACCCACTGAGCCACCCAGGTGCCCCCGCCTTGTGACATTTAACGGGTCAGGGAAACCGAGGCATGGAGCCAAGACTGGCGGTTGTACAAGGAGGGCAGGAAGACGGGAACCTTTAGCTGAGTGTCCTGTACGGGGGAGTACAACATTGGACTAGCCACGGGCCAGGCACCCCAGCACCACTCAGGGGCTGAGCTCCCCTCACTGAGCCTCCACTCCTCCCTCCTCTGGAACCTGAGGGGGCTAGTGCTCACTTCCCAGGACTGGGGGACTGGGCGGAGGGATTGCATGCAGTAGGTGCTCTGTTAATGGTAGGCGCTGTGCGGCTGTGCGTGGGCGACCCTCCCCCACCCACCGTGCGGCCAATGTGTGACCTGAGCCCTCTGTCCGCAGCTGCCCTGGGCACGCTGGATTTCAGCCTGCTCTATGACCAGGAGAACAACGCCCTCCACTGCACTATCAGCAAGGCCAAGGTAGGCCCCCGCCGGCCCCCACGGTCCCCGGGGTCGAGGGCCCTGGGTGGAGGTGAGGGGCTGAGGTCCGAAGGCCTGTTCTCCCCACTGGTTCCTGTCCAGGCTCTGTGGCATCTGCTTGTGCAGGGCAGGGAGGGAATTCTTGCCTAATTCACTGCTCTAAAAAACCCCTACTGGATAGACATTCAGGGAAGGAGTAGAACAAAAAAGCAGGAAGAGAAAGAGAAGGAAGGCGGAAGAGCAGGGGGCATAGCTGGGTAGGGGCTGGGGGAAGGGGGCAGGAAGGGGGGCGACGACAGGTCTGTCCTGGTGGCCGAGTGGGGGTTGGACCCGTTGCCTCTGGCCTCCTGACGTTCCCAGCACCCCAGACTCCTCCAGGCGGGAGAGTCCTGTCCTGTGGGCTCAGGGCCCCAGCCTGGCTCTCGGGTCTCTGGGCCTGAGCCGGAGCATCTCCACCTTTGGGCTGGTGGGCCTCAGCTCTCTCTTTAGCCATGCTGTTCGCTTCGCCCCCCGCATCCATCCCTCTGGGAGGAAGGTGCCAAAGTTGATGTTCTCGTGCAAGGTAAGGGCTGTAGCGCGGCCTAGTAGGACTCCCAGTAGAGCCATGGAGGGGTCTGGCTCAGGCTCAGAGCAAGGAGCCTCCAGGGCCCTGGAGAGCCCCCTCCAGAGCCCCCAGAGCCACCTGGGCCCAGACCCCACCGTCCGTCCCCGCTGTGTGCTTCTGTGCCCCTTAGCACCCCAGCCAGGGCTCTGCCCACCCTGAGGGGCCGGCTGCCTGGTTCTGTGTCCACTGCCCCCACCCGCCTGGGCCAGCACACCGGACCGCCACTGTGGTAGACAGCGGTGTCTGCTTCAGGCACCCCAGAGGCCCCCACCAGCCGTCCTGGCCCTGCCCTCCCCTCGGAAGCTGCCAGAGCTGTGATGCCAGGGCTCCAGACCTGCCTCTTGGGAAGGAGCTGAGAACTGTGACTCCATGGCTGGGGGGCCAAAGTGGAGGGCAGCCTGCAGGGCCCGGGCAGAGCCCTTTCCCTCTCCCTCCCCCTAGTTTTGTAGAGGTTGTCCAGGCTTGAGAACTGGGAATGGGCATCTGCTGCCAGGCACCATCCCAGACACCAGGCCCCTTCTGTGCTGTGTGTCCTGCCTTCCCTACCCAGGCTCTAGAAGGACTGTGGGGTTGTACTGGGGGTGGGGGGAACATGGGTCTATGTGTGCACATGTGTGTGTCTTTTGGGGTGTGTCACCCAAGACCTTGGAGGTGGGGGAGGAGAGGACCCTGAGCCATAGAAGGGCCCTGTTCTCCAGGTCATTCTCTGCTTAGTTCCGGTTTTGCAGGGGAGGGGCTGGTGCAGGCATGGGAGGAACTGCAGCTCTGGATGGGGGTTGGGTGGGAGCCAGAGGGAGTTAAGGAGGCTGAGGCAGGGCTGACAGGTAGAGCCCCTTGAGGAGCTCTGGGGGAAGGCCAGAGGCTGTGCAGCCAGGCCCTTCTTGGCCACTACCCTGCAGGGAAGCAGAGCAGCTCATTTCCTCATCTGTAAAACCAGGTTCATCACCCCTCCTGAGTGGTGGCTGCAAGCCCTGTAAGCGCTCAGTCCCAGCCACCGTCCTGGAGGACTGTGTGGTGGCGGGCGCCCAGCCCTGCCCACACAAACACAGACACCTGGGAGCTCAGGCCTGGAGGGACTGGGACAGCGCTGACCGCCCGGCCAGTCCTGGGCACGTTTAAGGGACAGGTGGTGACAGCGACAGGAGGGACTTGAGTCCGGGAGGGCCACCTCCTCACCATGAGGGGCACACGTGGCCGCGGAACCGCAGCAGCTCCCACACAGCTCAGAGAGCCCTACGCTGATCCTCCACCACATTTCTGGCATCTTTCAAGGGGCCTGACATGTCGGGAAGGGGCACAAATGGCCTAAGGTCAAGCCCTGCGTCACCATCACCACCTCCACTCCTGGACCACTCATGGGAAGTGGGAACCAGTAATCCCTTTTATAGACGATAAAGCTGAGGCTCTGGGGACAGAGCACCTCCGCCCCTTCCCCGGCTAAGCGAGCAGGAGCAGGGATCTGGGCCCCAGTCAGCCTGGCTCTGAGGCCTGCATGCTCCTTCCCAGAAGCAGAGCCGCAGGGGGGATTGGAGGCCCCCACCTCCTGCCTCAGCCCCTACTATCCCCCCCGCTCTTCAGACCAAACCAAGGTGGGGGGTGAGCGCCTCCGTTCTCCTGGGAGGCTGGCTGGGCAGTTCTTCCGTGATGCTGCTGCCCCGCACGCCTGCGAACCGCCGCAGAAGAAAAAGAGCACAATTTTCAGAGATCAGAGCAGTCATGAGGTCAGCTAAGCCCCCCTCTGCCCCGGTCTGTTCTCGGTTCCCTTGGTTCCCTGGCTGTGCGCACTTGACTGGTCCTTCCAAGTTAGTGAGGGGTGCCATCTTGTGGAGGGACCCTCTGTGGCCAGCCACGCTGTCTGGCCTCCTCGGATTCAGGCCAGCAGGGAGCTGTGGCAGATCCAGAGAGAAACTGAGGCTGGTCTCCAGGACCCAGAACCTTTTCCTGTGGTAAAGAGGGGAACCTTGGCGGTGAGTGGACGGAGGGTCACGTGGACGTAGGGTCAGTGAGGGAAGTCCCCGTATTTGGGGAATGGGGGAAGGGGAATCTGGAAAAAAGAAGGGTCTCCCCGAAGCAGGATAATGAGGACCTCCTTCAGAAGAGGGGGAGTCACTTGGCCTCCACGAAAGGGAGACTAGAAAGAGAAAGGCTGGTCTGACAAAGACACCCTGAGACCCCTGTCCCAGGGCCAGGACATTGGGGGGGGTGGAGCACACCAACACTGAGCCATCTTCCCTGTTCTGAGAGCACGGGCTCCAGAGGACCTCTGCAAAGAGGGTCCTGAATGGACCCAGCCAGGAGGCATGGGGACAAGGGGTGCATGCCCAGCGAGGTGCCCGGAGGCCCTGGCTGCTCTGTGTCTCCAGCTCCCATTTCACACTATCTGCCGTTCCCCTCCACTCAGGGCCTGAAGCCGATGGACCACAACGGGCTGGCAGACCCCTACGTCAAGCTGCACCTGCTGCCAGGAGCCAGTAAGGTGAGGGGTCCGCCCCAGGGCCTGCCAAACAGCACTGACTGCAGTGCCTGGGGCCCCGGCTGAGCTCAGCACACGCAGGGAGGCACACATCTCCCGTGCCCCCTCCCAGACCAAGCCAGCTGATGGGACCTCAGTGACTCACCGCCACTCAGCGGACCTGGTCAGCCCCACAGCCCCCAGGCTTCCTGTGACCCTCCGATCAGCACTACTTGCCTGATGAACTGGGGAAACCCTCCAGAGAATTCTAGGCCAGCATTTTATAAGAAGCAGACTCGACTGGAGGTTACTATGTTTGGGGGAATAAAGGGCTCTATGGCCAGATAACACCGGGAAGCCTTGTTAAACAGGTTCCTTTACTCTAGGACTTATCAGAGTCTTTAACATGTTGATGGGCTGCCCTGTGACACCCCACAAAGGAGGATGGAGTAGATAGATTCTGCCCAGTTCTTGGGCCACAGAACCCTTGTTCCTGTACTAGGTAACCCAGCAGCCCGACCAAGCACGTGGGGTGCCTAGGAAAAAAGAAATTTTTTAAGAAAAGATTTGCTATTAAGCAAAAGCATCAAGGTGACCTTCAGCACTGGAAAGTCAAAACTGTTTAGACATTCTTACATGTGTCTTACAGGTCAGTGGTGTTTAAATCTTAATTTCATGGGAGGGAGGGTTAGAACATCTTTTCAGAGTTGGGTCTGGGACCCACACTTTTCAAGGGGCAGGTTATGTGGACCCCATTGCTGGGGAGGGGATGGGGGTCAACGAGGGACTAGCAGCTTTGCTTCCGAGAGGAGACCAGAGGGAGGCAGGGGGACATGAGACGGAGGACATCGGAGCGTGAGGAGCAGAGCCCAATGACTGGTGTTCTCATCCCGGCCTCTTTCTAAGACCAAGAGCTGGGGGAATCCCTTCAAATGGGCTGATGACAAGAGTCTGTAATGGGAATGCCGTCCTGGGCAGAGGGCCCCCTTTGCCATGGACTCTTCCAGGCCAGCTGGGACTCGAGTTGAGTCCGAGGCCCAAACCCTATGGGCCAATGTATAAGGGCCGAGGCTCCCCACCAGTCCAGGAGGGCCCCCGACAGGCAACAACTCCATCTCCGGGAAGGCAGGGCGGTAGCCTAGGGAAGCTGCTCACCGCTCCAGGCCTCGACGGCCCCTGTTGCAGGTAGGACTCCCAGGGCTGTGAGAGTAATGTGACCAGAGCAGTGTCCCAACTCAGGAGCTCAAAAGCTGTGAGTCCCTAGACTCAAGGCCCCTAGAACTGGCAATACCGAAGGCTGAGTCCTAGGGACCCTCCCACACAGACAGGATTGCCCCCATAGGGCAGTGGTTTCTACAAAGCAGCCTCCCGATAAAGCAGGCTCCTAAAAACACACTGAGAAAGAGGGATGATTATGTCCTTTCCTACAGCAGGAGCCTGGAGCTCGCAGAGGGGGAGTAAGCTGCTGGGCTGCACTGAGCTCTGGCAGGTGACCAAGCAGGGATCAGGACATAGGTGCGCCTGACCTCAGAGCCGGGTGAGGGGAAGCAGTCACGGCGCTGAGTCTGAACGGGCAGGACCGTGCGGAGCCCAAGGACCGAGAGCCAGAGAAGCACAGAGGAAGGAGGGGAGGCAGTGGGGCAGCTGGGACATGCTAGCCCAGAAGCATTTTCTAGGAGAGGCGGCGTTCCAAGTGGAGGGCACGGCCAGCACAGAAGCAAGGAGATGTGCGGGAGAGCAGCCCCAGCCCCTCCTGCAGACCCCCCGCCCCCACCAGCACACACTTGGGGCCTGGCAATGGGGAGCCTCTGGCATTAAGGTTCCGAGAGCTGCCATTATCTCCAACTTTTAGTGGCTTGCAACACACGTGTCCTGTCTTCCAGTGCTGCGGGTTGGAGGCCGGCCCAGCTCCGGCATGGGTCAAATACGGTGCGGCGAGGCTGCAGTCCCGTCAGGGGGCTCTAAAGAAGTGATTCCCATCCTTTTCCAGCACCTGGAGGCCACCCACATTCCCTGGCTTTCAGCCCCTTCCTCCATCTTCCACACCAGCGTCTGCCTGGGACTTCTGTCCTTATGTGTCCCTCTGACGCTCCTCTCCTGCCTCCCTCTTCTGCTTTCCAGGGCCCTGTAATCACATTGCGTGAGGCCTGCCCCTGCCCAGGTCACCTGGATAATCTCCGTTTGTTTTTTTTGTTTTTTTTAAGATGGGAAGATTTTTTTTTTAATTTGACATACAGAGATCACAAGTAGGCAGAGAGGCAGTCAGAGAGAGAGGAGAAAGCAGGCTCTCCACGGAGCAGAGAGCCGGATGCAGGGCTTGATCCCAGGGCCCCAGGACCATGACCTGAGCCGAAGGCAGAGGCTCCAACCCACTGAGCCAACCGGGTGCCCCTAATCTCCGTATTTTAAAGTCAGCTGAGAGCGCCTGGGGGGCTCAGTTTGGTTAAGTGTCTGCCTTGGGCTCTGGTCAGGATCCCAGGGTCCTGGCATTAAGCCCCACATCAGGCTCCCTGCTCAGCGAGGAGCCTGCTGCTCCCCCTGCTTGTGCTCGCTCTCTGTCACATAAATAAGATCTTTTAAAAAAAGAGTAACAACCTTCACTCCCCTCAGCACATTCAGTTTCCAGGGACCAGGCAAGGCCATCTGGGGGCCCTCATTCTTGAGCTCCCCTATGCCAAGAGCACCTTTTCCACTCTCACCAGGCAAATAAACTCAGAACGAAAACTCTCCGAAACACTCTGAACCCCACGTGGAATGAGACCCTCACTTACTACGGGATCACGGATGAAGACATGATTCGAAAGACCCTGCGGTGGGTGAGGGCCCCAGACTCCTTGTTCCCCACACCCCTCACCTGCAGGGCCCTGCCCTGCCTCCCACTCACCCTACTGCCCCCCCAAATCCCTACTAACATTGGAAGCAAAGTGGGAGCACCGCCCCCCATGTGTCTGAAGAGCTGACCATGCCTCCTGTCCCCCAGGATCTCTGTGTGCGATGAGGACAAATTCCGTCACAATGAGTTCATCGGAGAGACTCGTGTGCCCCTGAAGAAGCTGAAAGCCAACCACACCAAGACGTTCAGCATCTGCCTGGAGAAACAGCTGCCGGTGAGTGGGTGACGGGGCCCCACGGGCCATGCGGGGCCCTCCCTGCCAGGAGCGCCCACTCGACACCTGGCCCAGCTTCAGGTGCGAGGGGAACAGACCAGAATGCCCACCCTCACGCAGCCTGGGCAGCAGACAGACTCCAGACGAGGTGAATGACCCAGGCAGAGCCCATGTGAAACAGTGAGCAGGGTCACGAAGGAAAGCCTGAGAGCTCAGTGGTTTCGATGGAGGTTCGGGGGCTGCTCCTGGCAGAGGGAACAGCAGGTGGTAAGCCTGTGGGAGGCACAAGCAAGACGCCTGCTGCGGAGGGAGGGCCGGGAGCGGGATGGGACTGGGTCCTAGGAAGGGGGGACCAGAGGGTGGGCGGGGGAGCTGGGAGCGAGCCGTGCCACTGGGCGAGGCTGGGCAGGGACAAGGGTTTCTCACTATTTTAACCGGCTCTCTCCGGGTGCAGGCTGAGAAGGAGAGGAGGCTGAGTGTGGGGAGGGCTGTGAGGGGACGAGCCTGACCCAACCTGGGCCAGAGCCCCAGTGGAGGGAGAGAAGTGTGGGATCCTGGCGGGGTGTGCTGGCAGATCAGGCATTACCAGAATGGGGGGGCAAGCACCTGGACAGATGCGGGGTCACTCATTGTGGAGGAGCAGCTGGGGATGTCCGGAGCTCGACAAGAACAGGATGGGCATGAGGTGCCTGTGAGCTACCTCGAGGAGACAGAAAATAATTCTTGCCTAGAAATTGCAATTTTTAAAAAAATAATGTCAAAAGCAATCATGCTTCCTGTTGTCTGCAGCAGCTGAGTCCACCCAAACACTGTCCATCTGTGTCTCCCCTCCATCCCCCTCCCTCCCCCTCCCTCCCCCTCCCTTTTCCCATCTCTTGGGATGCCAGGCCTTTGCTCTGTTCAGAAGGACTGGGAGGCATTGACCAAAAGGCCCCAGGGTCCTGACACCCTCCAGCAGCCCAGTGTTCAGGGCACAATCCCCTTTTTAGGACATTTTCCCCCCTAGAGGCCTGGGCAAAGGGAAAGCTCAAGAGGACAGAGCCCAGTGGCCAACCTGTCCTTCCCTGGTGGGACCTGGGCACTGGGACATGTGGCCGGTGCAGGCTGGCAGAGTCCAGCCCTGGGAACAAGTCGGCCTGAGGCCAGAATCCCAGCTCTGCCTTATTGCATAATTTGATCAAATTTTATTCCCTTGTCACATTCTTTCCTACTAAGACATTTGTATGATGGGTATAACCTTTTTTAGTTTATTCTGTCACTAACCAAAACCCAGTTTTTCCGAATGATCTGTGTCACTTGAAAAAGACACCATCAACTCCTACTGTAGTGGTGTTGGAGTTTTGAACCCCAGCACGACACACAGCTGTGTGGGGATGGGAGCACGCAGGGGTGTGTGTGTGAAAGTGCACACGGGCGTGTTTTCAGGGATGCAGAATGCGTGTGTGCATGTGTGTGTTCCCGCACGTGGCTGGGTGGGAATGTGGGCTTGCCTTGTTTGAATTTGCTCGTGGCTCATCACTCTGGACCCAGCGACATATGGTGACCGCAGGAGTGCAGTTTAGGGACTGCCCTGACCGTAAAGACACTTCGGTGATACATTTTAGATTGTGTGGTCTGTGAACATTAGTCCTCAGTGAGGACTGAACAGCGCCCAGTTCCACGGGCTTCCTAGGAAATGACCCAGTGTATAACGTTCTACCCCTAGAAAGACGGCTGAAAACACTCCTGCTTGTCTATGATGTTTAATTTTCACGCTGCCCCCAAACTAGCACGAGATCGCTGTTTAGGGAGGCTATCCACACAAAGCCCTAGGCCAGAGTGGCGGGTCGTTCAATCTCGCATGCCCAGTCAGGTCCGCTAATAACAGCGGCCGGCACTGAGAGGGGCTGAGGCTTCATTTGAACTCAGAGTAAATGCAGCAGTCAATTAGTCATGTCTGCTCCGGGTGTGGGAGCTGGGGGAAGGTGGCCCTCCCTTGGCCTCCCAGGAGCCCCACCTTCAGAGAGGTGTAGGCATGGCTCCTGCCTCTGAGGAGCCCCATGGGGCAACACGTTAGTGACAGAGGACCGTCTGGGCAAAGGGACATGGCTGGGACTTCAGAGAGCCCCTTATAAGGAGGGGCCCTTGGGGCTCTAGCTGGGGGTGTCCGAGGGTGGACAGAGAGTAAGGAGAAGGAGTTTCAGAACAGCAGGAGCCAGGCGGTGGAAAGTGGCCTCAGGAGAGTAAGGAATGGAAACTCTCAGGGTAGCTGGGGCAGGGAGATGGAGGGGGACACCTCCAGCTAAGGTCTGATCCCTGAGGCCTAGATAGCCCCTAGTTGCCTCCCTGCTCCCCTTGGGGTTGGCAATATGGCAAAGCTCTGTCTTCTGGGTGCTCCCCAAGGGGGCTCCAGGAGGCACCTGCGGGGGGCTGAGGCCAGGGTGACCGGCCTTCCCATCCCCAGGGCCAGCAGACCACCTCAGTGGCCCATGGCTGAGGGAGGGCGTGGGAGCAGGTGAGGACAGCCGGGTTTCTTCCTGCCCAACAGGTGGACAAGACCGAAGACAAGTCCCTAGAGGAACGGGGTCGGATCCTGATCTCCCTCAAGTACAGCTCACAGAAGCAGGGCCTGCTGGTCGGCATTGTGCGCTGCGCCCACCTGGCTGCCATGGACGCCAACGGCTACTCGGACCCCTACGTGAAGACGTGAGTGTGTGGCCCAGGCCAGCCATCTCCTTCCCCCGTCCCCTCAGCCTAGCGAACACTGACGGCGCTGGCAGCACAGTGGGCAACTGCACCCACCAGGGCATGTCCTCTGCTGTGCTCCTTTGGCAGCACCGTGGGTTCAGGCTGGTCAGCCCAGGTTCACAGATGAGGAAACTGAGGCCTATGGAACTTGAGTGGCGTCCCAGGTCACACAGAGAGAGTAGTTCGCTCCCGACTCTGCATTCAGACCTCCCCTTGACTCTGACCTCAGGAGGGGCCGGTAGCAGGCTGGAGGAGAGGGTGGGCCTGGGCCAGGAGATCCAGTGAAGATGCTCCACCAGGACACAGTGCTGCCCCTGGGCGCCCAGCCCTGTGCTGCTGCCACGGGTGCTGCTAAGGGGTCGCGCAACCTCCCAGCGGGGCTCTCGCTGGTGCTGGCGAGAAACCCAAAGTCAGGGACCTGTGCAAGGCAACAGGGTCCCCAGGTGAGGCTGTGGTCCTCGCTCTGAGAGGAAGGTGTGCACTGTGGCCCTTCAGAGAGGAAGGAAGCAGGCAGCACGGCGAGCGCCATCAGTGCTCTGGGCCTTCCGCAAGTAAAAGATGGACATTAGTCTGGGTTCACAGTGAGACTTTCTTGGAGGAGGGGATACAGGGAGGAATTTGGCTGCACGGAAAGGAGGTGTTCCTGTTTAGGTAGAGGAAGAAAGGAGCTAAGACACAGCAACAGGGATGAGCCTGGCCTGAGGGGACAGTGAGGAGCTCCGGGTACCAGAGGCCATGGGAGGTCAGGGCTCCCGACTACACGACTCTGGGGCTACCATTCCCGCTGGCCACTGTTCTCTTTCTGTCGGTTTTAAAATCCTATTACAGGGGCACCTAGCTGGCTCAGTCAGTGAGCGAGTGATTCTTAAGCTTGGGGTTGTGGGTTCGAGCCCCATGCTGGGTGTAGAAACTATTTATTTTGAAAGATTTTATTTTATTTTTTTCTTAAGGATTTATTTATCTGGCAGACACATCGAGAGAGGGAACATAAGCAGAGGGAGTGGGAGAGGGAGAAGCAGGCTTCCTGCCCAGCAGGGAGCCCGATGCAGGGCTCAATCCCCGGACCCTGAGATCATGACCTGAGCCGAAGGCAGACACAGTGACTGAGCCACCCAGGCGCCCCGAAGATTTTATTTTTAAGTAAAGAAATAAAGAAAATCCTGTCACAAAAATGGTGCTGCCACTTTGGAAAACGGACTGGCAGTTCCTCTAGAAGTTAAACACGGAGTTACCGTGTGACCTACCAGTCCCACTCCCGGGTACATACCCGAGAGACGCAGACACACCTGCCCACACAAACGCTTGCGTGTGTGCGCTTGTAGCAGCATTATGCGCAGTAGACAGAAGGAAACCACCTCAATGTCCATCAACTGACAATTGGAGACACAGCCACAGGATGGAATGTTATTCAGCTATAAAAAGGAGTGAAGGGGCACCTGGGTGGCTTGCTCGGTTAAGTGGCTGACTCTTGATTTCGGCTCAGGTCCCGATCTGAGGGTTGTGGGGTCGAGACCCATGTCAGGCTCCCCACTAGATATGGAGCTTGAGATGCTCTTTCTTCCTCCCCCCACCACATTGTGCTCACTCACTCTCTCTTTCTTAAAAAAAAATTTTTTTTAAAGATTTTATTTATTTGACAGACAGGGATCACAAGTAGGCAGAGAGGCAGGCAGAGAGAGGGGGGAAGCAGGCTCCCCGCTGAGCAGAGAGCCCGATGCGGGGCTCGATGCCAGGATCCTGAGATCATGACCTGAGCCGAAGGCAGAGGCCTAACCCACTGAGCCACCCAGGTGCCCCCTTAAAAAAAATGAAGTACTTATTCATGCTATAACATCTCTGAACCTTGAAAAGATTATTGCAAGATTATGCTAACTGAAAGAAACCAAACACAAAGGACCACACCTTATATGATTTCACTTATATGAAAGTCCCAAATAGGCAAATCCATTGAGGCAGAAAGCAGATTAGATTAGTAGTTGCCAGGGGCTGGGGGAGGGTGGGGGTGCAGATAGGGAGTACCCGAATTTCTTCCTGAGGAGATAAAATGTTCTAGAATTGACTGTGACAACTGCACAACTCTAAATGGACTAAGCCATTCAGTTGTATGCTTTAAAGGGGCACATTCTACACCTGTGAATCGTATTTTCCTAGAGCTGTTATTTCTTAAAACTCCAAGGCCGAGGGGTGCCTGGGTGGCTCAGTGGGTTAAGCCCCTGCCTTCGGCTCAGGTCATGGTCTCAGGGTCCTGGGATGGAGCCCCGAGCTTTCTGTTCAGCGGGAGCCTGCTTCCCCTCTCTCTCTGCCTGCCTCTCTGCCTACTTGTGATCTCTCTCTCTGTCAAATAAATAAAAATCTTAAAACAAAACTCCAAGGCCACCAAGCCCAGGAGCAGTGCCAGGTACAACAGGAAGCTGATGGGGGTCACGTGGGGAAGGCTGTTCCCTGCACATGGCGCCGGGAGGACTACCAGCTTTCCACATTAAAAAAAAAAAGGGATTCGGTCCCCACATCAACCATTTGCAGAACCGTGATTTCCAGTGGATTAGAGACCACTGTGAGGAAATGCCATGACCATTCCGGGGATCAGTAGGAGACGCTTTACAACCATTGGAGGGAAGGTCCATAACACACAGTCAGCGAGGCCAGTGTGCACTCCCTCGGACTGCGTGATCTCCCCTCCAGGTCCGTGTCCTAGAAACCCACATAGGGGTGAAGTGCTGTTCACGGTGGCATTGCCGTCGCAGCAGGACACCAGAAACAGCCAAGCAGTCGTCGGCAGAGGAATAGTCGTAAGACGCGGCACGTGCATATAATGCAGTTGTGTGCCGTTGAAATGGATCCCTTCAGACCGGGTGAACGAACACGGACAGCTCTCCAAGAGTGCTGATCCCAAGAGCAGGCTCTGGAACAGTACGCACAGTATGAGGTGGTGTCTGTACATCTGTGTATCGCAGACTCCACAGAGAATGTCACAGTTGCTGTGTCTCTGGGGCAGGAGGGAGGGCGGGCAGCAAAGTGTCCGCATTTGTACTTGTGATGCTGGAGTTCCCGTTCCGAAGGAAAGCTAATCCAAAGCCAAAATGGTGGTGAAGTTTTAAAAATCTGCTCAGTGTTCACCTGCCAGGCTGACAGGACTTGCAGGGTTCTGGGCTGGATTAAAAGTCGGGTTCCTTGAGGTAGAATTTACACACTGGAGGTTTCTCCCCTTGTGGAGGTCAGAGGATGAGGATGTGAACCATCTCGTTACCACCACCACAGTCAAGACGGAGAACCCTTCTTTCACCCAGAAAGCTCCCCCAGCCCCAGGCAACCACTGAGATGTTTTCTGTCCTGATGGTTTTGCCTTTTCCAGACTTTCTTATAAAAGCAAACTTCGCGTATGTGGCCTTTTGAACCCAGCTGCTTGCATCCACATGGTTCTCTCCAAGTACCCGTCCGTAGAGACACCACAAGTTGTTGCTCATTTCGCTTTATGTGGAAGCCCATTTGACTTTCTTTTTTTTTTCCTTTTTTTTCTGGCAGGCAGGGGGCGGGTATAGTTGACACACAACGTTCCATTCATTTCAGGTGCACAACATAGTAACTGGACCACCCTACACACCGTGCTCTGCTCACAAGTGTAGCTGACCTGTCACTATACAACACCGTCACCGCCCCACTGGCTGCATTCCCCATGCTGCGCCTTTCATCCCTGGGCCTGTTTCATTCCGGAACTGGAAGCCCGTGCCTCTCACCTCCCTTCACCCACTCTGCCCATCCCTGTGACCACCTCCCTCCCCTCTAGCAGTCACCAGTTTGTTCTGTGTTTATGGGGGTCTGCTTCTGCTTTATATTTTTTTAAAGATTTTATTTATTTAGGGGCGCCTGGGTGGCTCAGTGGGTTAAAGCCTCTGCCTTCGGCTTAGGTCCTGATCTCGGGGTCATGGGATCGAGCCCCGCATCGGGCTCTCTACTCGGTAGGGAGCCTGCTTCCCCCTCTCTCTCTGCCTACTTGTGATCTCTCTGTGTGTCAAATAAATGAATAAAATCTTTTTTTAAAAAAAGATTTTATTTATTTAGAGAGGGAGAATCCCCATCAGAGTCCACGCTGAGCACAGAGCCTGACTCGGGGCTCAATCTCACCGCCTGGAGGTCATGACCTGAGCCGCGATCAATAGTTGGATGCTTAACCGCCTGAGCCATCCAGCCGCCCCTCCCCTTGGTATTTCTTGAGAAACCTCTAGATGGTTTTCCACAGTGGTTGCCCCGATTTCCATCTCCACCAACAGTGCATGGAGTTTCCTTTTTCTCCACGTCTTTGTCCATACTTGTTACTCCTTATCTTTCTGATACTTGTCATCCCGACAGGCGTGAGGCGATAGCTCCTCGTGGTTTTGACCTGCATCTCCTTGGTGCTGAGTGATGTCGAGCATCTTTCCCTGTCTGTTGTCCAGCTGGGTGTTGTCTTTGAAAAAACAGTCTATTCTGCCCACTTTGGATATTTTTGGTGCTGAGTTGCATAAATTCTTTATACATTTTGGTATTCAACCCGATAACAGCTATATCATTTGCAAATATCCTCTCATTCAGGAAGTTTCATTTTGTTGATGGTTTTCTTTTGTTTGATGTAGTCCCAGTAGCTTATTTTTGCTTTTGTTTCCCTTGCCTAGGAGACACGTCCAGAAAAAGGTTGCTAAGGCTGATGTCAGAGAGATTGCTGCTTATATTTTCTTCTAGAAGTTTTATGGCTTCAAGTCTTATATTTAAGTATTTAACCCATTTTGAGCTTTTGTATGTGGTGTTAAAAAAAAAAAGTGGTTCAGTTTTTTCAGCACCATTTATTGAAGAGACTCTCTTTTCCCAATTGTATATTCTTGCTTCCTTTGTTACATATTAATTGACCATATAAGCATGGGTTTAATTATGTGCTCTCTATTCTGTTCCATTGATGTATGTGCCTGTGTTTGTACCAGTACCGTATTGTTTTGGTTTGTTTGTTTTAGCGAGTGTGAGCAGGGAGTGGGGGAGGCAGAGGGAGAGAGAGAATCCCAAGCAGGCTCCACACCCAGCGCAGAGCCCAACGTGGGGCTCAGTCTTATGACCCTGAGTTCACGACCTGATCTGAAATCAAGTCAGACGCTTAACTGACTGAGCCACCCATGTGGCTCAACAACCTGGGATTCTTTTCTTTCTTTTTTTTTTTTTTAGGATTTTATTTATTTATTTGACAGACAGAGATCACAAGTAGGCAGAGAGGCAGGCAGAGAGAGAGGAGAAAGCAGGCTCTCCACGGAGCAGAGAGCCTGATGCGGGGCTCGATCCCAGGACTCTGGGATCATGACCTGAGCTGAAGGCAGAGGCTTTAACCCACTGAGCCACCCAGGCGCCCCACCTGGGATTCTTTTCTTAATTTCTCTTTCTGCTAACACACTATTAGTGCATAGAAATGCAACAAGTTTCTATATATTAATTACGTATCCTGCAACTTCACTGAATTCACTTATTCTGGCAGTTCTTTGCTGGACTCTTTAGAGTTTCCTCTGTATAGTATCATGTCACCTGCTAATAGTGACAGTTTAACTTCTTCAGTACCAATATGGATGACTTTTCATTTCTTATCTGATTGCTGTGCCTGGGACTTCTAGTACTGTGTTGAATAAAAATGACAAGTGCCCTTGTTTTGTTCCTGATCTAAGAACAAACGCTCTCAGGTTTTCACCAAATATGATGTTAGCTGTGGGTTTGTCTTGGAGTGTCTTTGTCTGGTTAGGGTATCAGGCTAATACAGTGCTCACAGAATGTATTGGGAGGCTTTCCTTCTTCATCCATTTTTTGGGATAGTTTAAAGAGAAGAGATGTTAACTCCTCTTTAAATGTTTGGTAGAATTCACCTGCGAATCCATCTGGTCCTGGACTTTTGTTTGTTGGGAGTTTTTTTTTTTTTATTGCTGATTCAGCTTCATTACTAGCCATCGGTCTGTTCAGATTTTTATCTTTTTCATTAGTTTTGGAAGATTGTATGTTTTTAAGAAACTTAATGATTTCTTCAAGGTTGTCTAATTTGTTGGCATGTAATTTTTCATAGTAATCTCTTGTACTCATTTGTACTGTGGTCAGTTCCTTCATTTCTTTATTTTCCTTTTTTCAAAAATTATGTTAGTCACCATACAATACATCATTAGTTTTGACGTAGTGCTCCATGATTTTTTTTTTTAAAGATTTTATTTATTTCACAGAGATCGCAAGTAGCAGAGAGAGAGGAAGGGAAGCAGGCTCCCTGCTGAGCAGAGAGCCCGATGCGGGGCTCGATCCCAGGACCCTGGGATCATGACCTGAGCCGAAGGCAGATACTTAACAACTGAGCCACCCAGGTGCCACTGATTTCAGTCTTCTTAAATGTAGAGTTTTTTAAGTTTTTTTTTTTTTTTTTTAACTTGAGAGAGCAGGGGGAGGGGCAGAGGGAGAGAGAGGAAAGAGAGAGAGAGAGAGATTCCCATGCTGAGCATGGAGCCTGACATGGAGGTCCATCTCCCAACCCTGAGAGCATGACCTGAGCTAAAATCAAGAGTCAGACACTTAACTGACTGAGCCACCCAGGCGCCCCTTAAATGTTTTGTGGCCTGACAGATGATCAGCCCTGGAGAATGTTCCATGTGCATCTGAAAAGAATGTGTGTTGCCTTGTTTTTGGATGGAAAGCTCTGTACATGTCTGTTAAGTCCATCTGGTCTAATGTGCCATTCAAAGATACTGTTTCCTTATTGATTTTCTGCCTGGACCATCTACCCATTGATGTAATTGGGGTGTTAGTCACCTACTATTATTATATTACTTTCTTCTTTATGTCTGTTCATATTTGCTTTATACATTTAGATGCTACAAAGTTGGGTACATAGATATTTATAACTATCGTATTTTCTTGTTGGATTGACCCCCTCATCATTTTAGAATGTCCTTGTCTCTTGTTAGTCTTTGATTTAAAATCTATCTTGTCTGTCAGTAAATATTGGTACCCTAGCTTTCCCCCTACTCCTACTCCCCCTCACCCCTGCTTCCATTGGCATGGCATATCTTTTTCCATCCTTTCATTTTCAGTCTCTGTCTTTAAATCTGAACTGAGTATCTTGTAGACAGCATATGGATGAGTCAAGTTGTTTTTATCGATTCTGTCACCCTGTCTTTTGATCGGAACATTTAGACCATTTAGACGTAAAGTCATTACTGATAGGTGTGCACTTACTGCCATTTTGTTAAGCGTTTCCTATTGGTTTTTGTGAATTTCCAGCTATTGATGACTGCCTACAGCTGCTAAAGAACAGGTTTTTGTGTGGATCTGTCTTCATTTCTCTCTCCCACCCCAGCTTCCTTCAATACCTATTCTGTAGTGTGTTTATATTGAACTAGTGTTATTTATGTATCAAGAATCAGTAATGAGATACCACTTTCTGCCTTTCAAACCAGCAAGGATTTTTTTTTTTTTAAATACCTAGAAGTCTGTACCTCTAATTCCCTTAACCTATGTCACTATCCCCTCCCCATCCTCTCCCTCCCCTCTGACAACCACCAGTTTGTTCTCCGTTTATGAGGATGATTCTGCTTTTTTGTGCATTTGCTTTGTTTTTCAGATTTCATATAGAAGTGAAATCATAGTATTTGTTTGACTTATTTCACTTAGCATAACACCCTCTAGGTCCATCCATTTTGCCACAAATAGCAGTATCTCATTCGGTCTTATGGTTACTGCTACAGTGGCTGTGCATGTGTGTATACATGTGCTTATACAAACACACCTACATATGCTCTGTGTACAAACACATACATGTATACACACATGCACACACGCAC
The DNA here is from genome assembly GCF_963455335.1 of Martes martes. Lineage (NCBI taxonomy): Eukaryota > Metazoa > Chordata > Mammalia > Carnivora > Mustelidae > Martes > Martes martes. The sequence continues at coordinate 20,766,879 of NC_137904.1, read as the reverse complement.
CACATCTTCTTTATCCATTCAGCCATCAGTGGACACTTGGGTTGCTTCCATCATTTGGCTGTTACATATAATGCTTCAGTAAACACACGAGTAGATATAGCTTTTTGAATTAGTGTTTTCATTTTCTTTGGGTAAATACCCAGTAATGGAATTTGGTGCTTCTAGTTTTAATCTCTTGAGGAGCCTCCATACTGTTTTCCACAGGGGTTTTCCACCAATTTACATTTCCCACCAACAGTGAATGAGGGTTCCCTCTTCTTCACACCTTTTTTTTTTTTTTTTAAGATTTTATTTATTCATTTGACAGAGTGAATGAGCACAAGCAGGGAAAGCAGCAGGCAGGGACAGGGAGAAGCAGGCTCTTGCCTAGCAGGGAGCCCAATGCGGGGCCTGATCCGAGGACCCTGGGATCATAACCTGAGCTGAAGTCAGATGCTTAACTATCTGAGCCACCCAGGCGCCCCTCCTCTTCTCCACATCTTCGCCAACACTGACGTCTTGTCTTTTTGATACTGGCCAATCTAACTGGTGTGAGGTGGTATCTCATCGTGGTTTTGATTTGCATTTCCCTGATGATTATTTGTTTCATATATCTGTTGCCGTCTGTCTGCTTTAGAAAAATGTCTTTTCAGGTTCCCTGCCCATTTTTAAATCAAATTATTTGGGGGTTTTTTGATGTTGAGTTGTATAAGTTCTTTATATATATTTTGGGTATTAGCCCCTTGTCTGATAAACCATTTGCAAATATCTTCTCTTATCTGGTAAGAAATTGTCTTTTCAATTTATTGGTTTTCTTTGCTGTGCAAAAGCTTTTGATTTTAGTGTATCCCCACTAGTTTATTTTTTGCTTTTGTTTCCCTTGCCTGTGGAGACCATCCATAAATATGTTACTGAGGCTGAGGTTCAAGAGATTACTGCAAACCAGCAAGGATTTTTAAGGCAACGATACTCAGCTCTGTTGATAGCACTGAGCCTCATCTATATGGCCTTTTCAGAGGACAGTTTTGCATAAAGGAAGAAGTTTGATACATGTGTGCCTTTGAGTGGGTAATTTCACTTCTAGGGACTCAGCCATTCAACAGAGGTTTGCTGACCTACCCAGTGCACTGAGCCCCCAGCAGGGTGCCAGGTGTAGTCCCCACCCCCAAAGCACTCTCAAGTGTCTCTTCAGGGACAGGGTAAGAAGTTCTGCAAAGAACTCCTGTCCCAGCTTCTGAGTACCAGCCCTGTGCTGAGCAGCTGTGTGACCTCAGGCAAGTCCCTCTACCTCTCTGAGCCTCTCTAACAAGGGACCAACTCTGCTAAAAATGTTTTTCTGGTGGGAAATGAAAGCTTTAAGAAATTAGACTTCCAGAAACAAGGAAAAACCTCCAGGGGAGAAGGGGACTCCGAGGTTAAATTCAGAAATGGGTGTGGACAGAAGTCTAGGTGACAAAGGAACCACTTGCTTCTCCCATGGCAGCTGACCACTAACCTTTGCCACAGAGTGGTGCTGGGGTAGCTTATGACGAGTAGGAACAGGAGGCCCAGGGAACAAAAAGCTCTTCCAAGCCCTGCTGGCTCCAGCTGTACCCATAGCTTCTCCCCACACTCTCACTGGTTGGTTATAATTCCAGATACCTGAAGCCAGATGTGGACAAGAAATCTAAACATAAGACAGCAGTAAAGAAGAAGACCCTGAACCCTGAATTCAATGAGGTACAAGGGGCTGGTGAAGCTGCTGGGAAGCTGCTTGCTCTCCCCTAGGGGTGGGGAGACTGAGGGGACTGGGTTTTCCAAGGACTACTGTGGGAACCCAGAGGTGGGAGGGGTCACCAGGAGAGAACCTGCCACAGTGGGCAGGAGAGAGACAGGCCAGGGTGGTAGAGATGGAGGGGCAGGGAAGCCTGCAAAGGTCTTCCGAGAACCAAATTAATGAGACGTGGCAAGGTAGGATGTGGAGGGGGTGTGAGGGCACCCAACAGCAAGAAGGGAGGTGCAAACGAGATGGAGAAAGCTCTGGGTGGGATGGGAGAATGTGAGATGCCCCAGAGCCTTGAGGTCTGGTCCAGATGGATCCGCAGGTCCTCAGCCTGGGGAGCAGATACATCTGGAGAGGAGCAGAGGGGCCTAGGGCAGAGCCGAGTGACTGAGTGAAGGGGATACCAGATGTCAGATCATCCCAGGAGCCTATGGAAGACAGAGTTGCACAAAGAAGGGAGTGGTGAGCAGAGTCAGACCCAAGAGAGGTCAAGCACACCAAGGCCAGCACGTGTGTATTGATCTGCCAATAACCAGGCTCTTGGGGGATGATCTGGAGAGAGCAGCTTCGGTGACAGAGAAGCAGGTAGGAGGGTAGGGGACTCTGAGGACCCCAACCAGACTCTCAGGCAGAAGCGGGTGGGGTGGGTGAGAATCTACCCTTGTCTGACCATCCTCCCCTCCATTCCTCTCTCCTTACACTCATGTATCCCCTTGCCACACCTCGGAGCCTTCCTGACCAAGTGCCAGGCCCTGTGGTGCTGAACCTGACTCTCTTCTTCTGGCCACCAGGAATTCTGTTATGAGATTAAGCATGGGGACCTGGCCAAGAAGACCCTGGAAGTCACTGTTTGGGATTATGACATTGGAAAATCCAATGATTTCATTGGTAAGAGCACACAGTGAGAATGCTGTTTGGTTTCATGGCCTGTTCTGGGTTCATAGAGGGCAGTGGCCCTGAATCCAGGCCATAGCCCCTCCTTTCCTGGCCTCTACGGCCCCAGCTTTCCCCAGACTCTCTGCCCTCAGACACAGGGGGCCTCAGACCTTATCCAGCCTGACTCCATGTGACAGAGGAATAGAGAGGCCTGGGAGAGTCGGTCACACAGAAGTCTGTGGTGGGGCAGGGGTGAGAGGTGATGATGGTCAGTGCTTTGGCCTGTACTCAGCCCCCGTGGCCTTGAACTCCTGGTCAATTTCATGGCTGTGCATAGTAGAACTGTGCCCAGCCCTTGGGCCCTAACATAGGACGTTGTCCTTCACCCCCTCTCCCCCCGACCCATGCACCGCTCTAGTCCCGGAGAGGGGAAGGCTAAGAGTGTGGTGTGTGGCCAGACCACTGCCCACCCTCAGTCTGGTGGGCAGGGTGGAGAGTAGAGCCTGGCATACAGAATCTGGAGAGGGTGGTGTTGGGGTAGGGGCACTGGGTCCAGAGGAACAGTCTTACAGGAGCACTTGTCCGCAGGCCCCTGGGAGTCACGGTGTCCCCGGCTACCCACCTGCCTCTGTTTTTGCAGGCGGCGTGGTTCTGGGCATCAACGCTAAGGGTGAGCGCCTGAAGCACTGGTTTGACTGCCTAAAAAACAAGGACAAGCGGATAGAGCGCTGGCACACGCTCACCAACGAGCTCCCAGGGGCTGTGCTCAGCGACTGACCAGCCCCCACCTGCTGCCGCACCCACCCCTGCCTGTCTCCTGGCCCAGCACCGGCCTGGCCCTGGGTGGCCTCAGCTGCCACCAAGGGCCTCGGCCCTCATCTTGGGGGAGATCCGGGGTGCCTGCTCGGACACTGACCCACTGCAGCCCCTGCTTGGAGGCTATGGAGGGCTCAGCCACAACTAGGGACAGCAAGGCCAGAGAGCTGGGCCTGCTTTTGGCATCCACCCCAGGGAAGGGAATGGGGTCGTCCAGGGGGTGAGGGCCTTACTGGAGGTCAGCAGTAAGTCACGGGGACCCCAGGCTGAGAGAACAGGAGTGCAGGGGTGCTTTGGCAGGGCCAGTGAGAACTCCTGAGAGAGACATTAGGGAGAGGGGCATGGGGGGAAGGAGATTTGGGAAAGCGTTCCCAAAAGGAAGTTCTTACTACATCTTTTCATCTCTGGCATTACTAAGCAGGTGGGAAAAAGCTGACCCAAGAGCAGGGAGTATGGTAAAGTTCCAACTTTACTGAACATGGGCAATTGGCAAGCACTTCACTCAATGATGCAACAACCCGTTGAAGATGAATGAGACCCAGGGCCTGCCTCTGAGTTCCTTGTCTAATCAAGGAGCTAAGAACAAACCACTACAATGGGGAATGAGGAATACCAGGGCCAGGCTGACAGACCTTGAGTGCACGGACTCCGACTCTGCTGAGAGGCAGGGAGGGCTTCCCCGAGGAGGTGATGCTTCAGCAAGGTCTTGAAGGGTGAGTGGAGTTTCTGGGCAGCCGAAGTGTAAGGGTAATGTGTGCCGTGGGAATGATCTGTAAAAGCCTAGAGAGGAGAGGATGGTGAATGGGCTAGGGTCATTGTGCAAGACCTGGGGACTCACGCTGGAGACAGTGTGTTCGGACAGGAGTGGGGCTTAGAGGTGACATCACCCACCCCTGCCTGCCAGGCTAGCCCCAGCTCAGAGCTTTGGGGGAACTGAGGGAAGCACTGTGGTGAAACTGATCTTGGGGCAGGGTTAAGTTCAGTCCTCAGACCCAGTTCTCCCACCTTTAATCTTTCTCTTCCCAAGGAACCTGGAGGATGGATCCTGCCTCTCAGCTTAAGCATGAGGTCAGCTGTAATCAAGAAAAGGGTCCCCACCCCCTTTTTTTTTCATGAAAAGAAACAAAAAGTCCTCATCTTGACCCTCTTCTTCCCTTCACCCACCCCCCACATCTGAGTTCAGGTCTGGGGAGTGAGAAATCCAGGTGAATGCCCACAGATCCTGGCCTTACTGTGGCCCCTGATGTCCCTTTCAGGAGTGCTGGGTGGCAGTCCAGGGCCTCCTTTCTGAGAGGCCTGTGAGGCTGGCTCCTACCTCCAAGAGCTGAGAGAAACACCCTGCTTGGTGGGCCTGGCACCCTGAGTCAGATTGAGGGCATTGGAATTTGGGGGCTGAGGTGTGAAGCCCCAAGTTTTTCCTGCCTACCAAGGGGCCTTCAAGACTGCTGTACGAACAAATGCAGAACCAGGGAATTTCTTTGTTTGCCCCAGCACTGCACTAACAGAAAACAGAGCCCCAGAGAGGGAAAGTGACCTTCCTGAGTGAGGCCTCCCCACCCTGCCACAGCTGGGGTAGGCCAGGCTTCCAGGTCCCTGCCTCACCCCAAGCCCAGAGCTCTGGATACCACGCTTCAAGCGAAGGAGGGTGCTGGGTTCCTGCACCAGAGGTCTGTCCTGTTAGCTGCCTGCCTGGGGCTCAGCCCTGCCTGCTGCAGACACAAAGCACATCACCATCTGAGGCCTAGGGTGATGATTCAAATCCCACCAAGTGCCCATCAGCCCTTTCCCAGTCTGCTGGGACAACAGCACTCAAGCCCCCACACCACACCTGGCAACTTGGCTGGCCACAGAGCCTTGGTTTTCCTGTCCTTGAGGCGGCTTTGTGTATGTTAAGGGTTTTACACGCACTGTCTTAATGAATTTTTCACAGTTCTAGGAGGTGGGTTTGTCCTCCTCATTTGACAGATGAAGAAACAGATTCAGAGAGGCTGAGTAGTTTGTCAATGTCACATAGTGGGGAAAGGGCAAACCAGGCCTCAGCCCAGGTCCTGTGACTGCCATACCCTCTGGTTGTCTGGGAGATCATACTCCCCAGTCCTCTCCCTCCTGGGCTGTGGAGGGCTCAGCAGATAGAAGACTTGGGAAGCTCTGGTGCCTGATGAAGGGGATGCCTGATGAGATCTGCCTCATCCCCTAGATGGCTTTGAAATCACTGATCCACTTGGAGCTTTCCCAGAGGTCCCCACCGTCCAGGCCCAGAACTCAGCTATCCCTCCTTAACCCCTGCATCTGTGGGCCAGACCTTCCTGCTCCTGGGGGTTGAGGCAAGGGCTCCTCTTTTCTCCACAAGGCCGGAATGGGGGAACCTCTGGGGGGCTAAGGAAAGAGCCTATTTTTGAGGGACCTCCTGGCTGTGAGCCCTGGGTACCTGCTAGCTTTGCCTCTTGGAGGGCCTCATTAGGAAAGGAGCTGCAGCGCTGCTTTGGGAAGATACTGAAATGTTGAATGACAAAGCTAGAAGGGACCATGAGTCTATGGGGGAAACTGGGGCCCAGCAAGTGTAAGAAGCCCATTTAGGGCTCCCTACTGCCCCAGGCTGTGCCAGGGTAGACTTGGTCCTGCAAGATGGTCCCAGCAGACCACAGGGACAGGATGGAAGATGGGTCTTCCAGACAACCAGCCTAAGTGGAGGGTGGGGCATTTAGAGAGGAGCACCACCCCCACCCCAACCCCCCACCGCCCAGGGAGTGAGGGAATCTTCACCAGGACTCTGGCACTGCTCCTGACCCCTTGCAGATTGTATTTCTGTTAAAGCTCTTTTGGAAACTCCAGTCATCAGCTCTGCCTTTGACCTCAAACTGGCATCTTTTCTTTGTTCTGTCAGCCCCACACAAAGACAGGATCGTTGATGCCCCTCCCCACCCCCCAGGAAAAAGTAATTCCAAAGTCTGGTGTCCCTCACCAGGAAGTCGCCCGACAGCGCGCTGCATCCTCCTCCAACCCCGCCTCCCACCGCCACACTAGCCAATCCCAGACGGGCCCATCTTCCACCCTGAAGCGGTAACCTCCTGACCCCTAGCGGCAAGAGCGAGGAACTGCCCCTCCCGGCCCGTGCATGTCCCACCGTTTTCTTCCCAAACCGAGACAACCTCCCAATGCATGGACTCTGGCTGTCGTCGACGCAGACTCGTGCACTGCTTAACACCGTTTTGCTACCATGTGGCGGCTGCAGAAAACGTCCTTAAACTGCAGTCCCACACACAATTTTTGTACTTTCGTCTGACCTCGAGGGTGTCCTTTTTAAGTCTTATTTGTTAATATTTATAATGACCTATAATTCAAAAGTAAATGAAGATGTTCACTGCAATCTCATTGGCTTGAGAGACTCCTTTAAAAAGATTTCGATGAGGGGCGCGTGGGTGGCTCAGTGGGTTAAAGCCTCTGCCTTCGGTTCAGGTCATGATTCCAGGGTCCTGGGATCAAGCCCCACATCGGGCTCTCTGCTCGGCAAGGAGCCTGCTTCCCCCTCTCTCTCTGCCTGCCTCTCTGCCTACTTGTGATCTATCAAATAAATAAAATCTTAAAAAAAAAAAAAAAGATTGCAATGAAAGGACCGGAAAGAACGAGAGAATGGCAACTGAGGCTCACTCAGCACATTGTCTCCCTTAACTCTTCACCAAGCACTCATTAAAGGTGGGTCTCAAGTTACAAACAGGAAAACTAAGGCTCAGAGAAGTTAAATATCCCTGCTGAATCACACAACTGGTAAGTGACACAACCACGATTCAACTAATGCCAAGACTTTTTATACCCGGATCAGCGTGCCATGGTGCCATCCACTCATTCAACAAACAGCTATGGAGTATTAACTACCACCAGGCCCTGGTCCAGGCACCTGGGGTAGAGTCCTCAGCAAGACAGTCAACAGACAATAAATCTAGCATGTTAAAAGATGGCAATAGGGGTACCTGACCGGCCCCATCAGTGGAGCATGTGACTCGATCTCTGGCTCATGAGTTTGAGTCCCACATGGCAGGTAGAAATTACTAAAAAAAAAAAAAAAAAAAAAGGTTGGGGACGGGGTTTGGGTTAAACAGGTAGGTGAGGCAGTTCTCCAAAGGTGACTTTTGAGCTAAGACGTAGAGGGTTGGGGGAGGAAGCTGTGGAGGAACCTGGAGTGGAATGTTTTAGGCGGGGGGAAATGGCCAGTATCCCTAGTGACGAGGGCAGGTGTGGCATGACTGAGAATAGCAAGGAGGCTAGTGGGGCCAGAGCAGGGTTGGACAAGGGAAGAGCCCTAAATGAGGGCACAGAACAGGGGACCAGATGACTTTATAAAGACTGGTTTTCACTCTGTGTGCGATGAGAGCTTGTTTCAGTTCTGGCAGAGGACAAACCGATAGTCTCTGGGCTATTTCACCACAGTGAAGGCAGCAAACCTTACACAAGCCCAGAGAAGAGAAGAGAAGGCTCAGGGATGCCTGGGCGGCTCAGTCAGTTAAGCACCTGCCTTCAACTCAGGTCATGATTCTGGAGTCCTGGGATCAAGCCCCACATTTGGCTCCCTGCTCAACGGGGAGTCTGCTTCTCCCTCTGCTCCTCTCCTGCTCATATTCTCTCCTCTCCCTTTCTCTCTCTGTCGTTCCCTCTCTCAAATAAATAAAATCTTTAAGAATCATTTGAGGAAGGGCAATTAGTTCTTATGCTATTTCAGCAGGAAGGGACTTAAGGACTCTAAGAAAATAATAGGAACCAGAAAGAAGGTGCCAGAACTGAAATATCAGCAGCCATAACACCCATATAGAACTCTCAGACATGCAGACTACTTTGTTACACCCATTTAATCCTCATGATTATGATACTGTTTCAATCCCCATTTTATAGGAAAACTGAGGAACAGAGGACCATGCTCAAGGAATAATTAAAAGGTAGAGCTGGGGTTTGGGCCCAAGCCTTGTGGCCCCAGAATTCATACTTTCAATCTCTACCCTGTGCTGCTATAAGAAGAAAATGGTGTTGCCAGGTCTAGTGGAAGATGCCCAGGTCCCACTAGGTTTCTTGTAGGTTCAGCTTTATTCACTCCCCAAGCTCCCAGAACTAGCAGGGTCCTGCTTGGCCAGGAAAGATTTTCCAGGGCTCTCTCTCAGGGTCCTTGCTGTCATCTTGACCAAATGTGATGCTCACCTCTGCCCAATGGGTCCCTATCTGTCATAGGCCCCAATTCCCTTCTGTGTGTGACCTGGACACAGGTAGGCAAGATCTCTTTTCTGGAGAATATGCTGAACTGGATGCACAGCACTTGTGTGGCCTTCCAAGAGCTAGCTGTGAGCCAACAAAATTACTACTTTGTGAGAATCAGAAAACTGGGAAATCAAGATCTCTCAGAGCCTCCTGGGTTTTCTTCACTTGCTCTGCACCTTCCTCCATCCTGCCTCCGTCAGCACAGGCTTTCTGATTCATCAGTACATAAATGATCCAAAATGGTGGCCTCAGCCCCAAGTCAGGGTAGCTTTTCAGCCACTGCTACCTAGGACAGTTTTCTGACTCCTATTTAGCTTCTCAGGAGAGAAATGGCTCAGTTCAGATTACAACTCACCTCCTTGGGGTCAAAGGGCCAGGGAGGTCTCGTGATAAAACCATGGCTATGCGCAAGGCATACAGGGTCAAGCAAGTCTTTCAAAAGGAGTCCCTAAGTCAGTGGGAAAAGAGGAAGAGGTGCCAGCCAAGGGAAGAAAGGGGGACAAAAGTGAAAAAGCATCACCATAGGCAGTAACTAGGGCAGTAACCATTCAAAAAGCAAAGACTGGTAAACAACCAAAGCACTAAAGAAACAAGGAATTGACCTAACTTCCATTATGGTCTTCTGAAGGCTAGAAAGTCATGTAGTCATTTCCATTTTTAATTATAAACATGGTGAAATGTCTTGGAAACACATAATAGAAAGTGAAGGGAACAAAGCAAAATTAAAAGTGAGTGTAGACAACAGCGAAAATATGGAAAAAGCCTCAATTGTCCATCAACAGATGAGTGGATAAAGAAGATGTGGTACATCTTCTTTACACACACACACACACACACACACACAGTAATATTATGCAGCCATCAAAAATGAAATCTTGCCATTTGCAATGCAATGTATGGAACTAGAGGGTATTATGCTAAGTGAAATAAGTCAAAGAAAGACAATTATAACCTGATCTCACTGATATGTGGAATTTGAGAAACAAGGCAGAGGATCATAGGGGAAGAGAGGAAAAAATGAAACAAGAAGAAACCAGAGAGGGAGACAAACCATAAGAGACTCTTAATCTCAGGAAACAAACTGAGGGTTGCTGGAGTGGAGAGGGGTGGAAAGGATGGGGTGTCTGGATGATGGACACTGGGGAGGCTATGTGTTGTGGACAGTGCTGTGAATTGTATAAGACTGATGAATCACAGACCTGTAGCCCTGAAACAATACACTATATGTTAATTAAAAAACTGATTCAAAATGCAAAATAAATAAATATAAGTAAATAAAATTGAGTGTAGAGGACAATCCTCAATTATTTCATTGTGAAAAAATTATTTCATTGTGGTAAGATATAAATAAAATTTTTCATTTCAGGTTGTGAGGGCAGTCTGGTTGTGACATCTGTCACCCTACTGATCACCAAAGTTGACTCAGCTGATCTGGCTGGCTAGGCAGGTGTCTCCTTCCTCCACCGCTCCATGTGTGTCCCTCCAAAGCTGTGAGCCCAAGGAGGACAACTTTCCCTGATGGAGAAGGCCCGTTCTTCAGTCAAGGGTATATTAGTAGCTGTGCTCACCTGCTGGAACCTCCAAACCAGCTTTCAAGATCCATTCATAGGAAAACGTAGGGTAGTCAGGCTTCCAAGACTCAAGACACATCCAAATGAGGCGCTGCATATGGCAGTCTGCCTTTCTTTAGGAAAAAAAAAAAAAAAAAAAAAATATATATATATATATATATATATATATATATATCATTTTAACCATTTTTAAGTTGACAATTCACTTGTATTAAGTACATTCATAATCTGGTACAACCATCACAACTAGTTCCAGAAGTTTTTCCTCATCCCAAACAGATACACTGTACTCATTAAACAAAAGAACTCCCTATTCCCCACCCCCCCAACTTAGCCCTTGGTATCCTCTATTTTACTGTCTTTATGAACTGCCTATTCTAAGTACCTTATATAATTGGAATCACAAACTTGTTTTGTTATGACTGGCTTGTCTCATTCAGCATAATATTTTCAAGTCTCCTCCATGTTGTAGTATGTATCAGAACTTTGTTCCTTTTATGACTGAAAAATATGAATATACCCCATTGTGTTTATCCGTATTCACCTGTATGGTTTTTTTCTTTAAGTAAGCTCTGTGCCCCAAGTGGTGCTTGAACTCATGACCCTGAGAACAAGAACATATGCTCTACTGACTGAGCGAGCCAGTCAACCCATCATTCATCTATTGCTGAATACTTGGGTTGTTTCCATCTTTTGGCTCTTATGAATAATGCTGCCAGGAATATTGTACAGGTATCTAAGTCCCTGCTTTTGGTTCTTTTGGTCTATGCCTAGGTGTAGAATCATTGGGACATATGGTGAATCAACATTTAACTTTTTGAGGATCCACCAAACTGTTTCCCACAGTGGCTACATAATACATTCCTACCAGCAATGCACAAAAGCTCCATTTTCTCCACATCCTCACCAAAACTTACTATTTTGTTTGTCTTTATAATAGCTGTCCTTATGGATGTAGAGCAGTATCTTACTGTGGCTTTTTCATTTACCTCATGACTGGTGAGGTTGAGCATATTTTCAAGTGCTTACTGGCCATTTTTATACCTTCTTTGCAGAAATGTCCACTTAAGTCTTTGCACATTTTTGAATTAACTTCTTTTCATTGTTGAATTGTGGGCATTCTTTGTTCTGGGTATTAATCCCATATCAGATATATGACTTATAAATATTTCCTCCTATTCCATGGGTTGTCATTTCACTCTTGATAGTGTCCTTTGGGGGCACCTGGGTGGCTCAGTGGGTTAAAGCCTCTGCCTTCAGCTCAGGTCATGATCCCTGGGTCCTGGGATCGAGCCCCACATCGGGCTCTCTGCTCAGCAGGGAGCCTGCTTCCCTATCTCTTTCTGCCTCCCTGCCTATTGTGATCTGTCAAATAAATAAATAAAAAATCTTAAAAAAAAAAAAGATAGTGTCCTTTGATCCACAATATGTTCTTCATTTTAAGACTAATTTAGGGGCAGCTGGGTGGTTCAGTCAGTTAAGTGTCTGCCTTTGGCTCAGGTCGTGATCCCAGGGCCCAGGGACTGAGCCCCACATCGGGCTCCCTGTTCGGTGGGGAGCCTGCTTTTTCCTCTCTCCATGCCAGTCCCCCTGCAGGTTCTGTCAAATAAATTAAATCTTTTTTTAAAATTCTAATTTATTTTCTTTTGTTGCCTGAGGTTTTTGCTAAGGTATCATCACCAAATCCAACATCATGAAGTTTGCCCATGTTCTCCTAAGAGTTTTTTTTTTGTTTTTGTTTCTTTTTTAATATTTATTTGAGAGAGCACGCGAGGGCACAAGCAGGGTGGGCAGAGGGAGAGGGAGAAGCAGGCTCCCGCTGATCAGGGAGCCCAACACAGGGCTCCATCCCAGGACCCTGGGATCATGACCTGAGCTTATAGCAGATGCTTAACTGACTAAGCCACCCAAGTGACCCTCTTCTAAGGGTTCTATGGTTTAGCTCTTAAGTTTGTTTTCCACTCAGTATTTCTGTATGGTAAATGTCTAACTTCATTCTTTGCATGTGGATATCCAGTTTTCCTCCCTTTTCTTCAAGTTCATTGATCCTTCCTTCCTTCTGCTCACATCTTCTGTTGAACCCCTCCAGTGTTTCAGTTATTCGTACTTGTTATCATTGCCATATGTAGCTACTAACCCCATGATACCATGTTATAAATTTACTTTAAACACTGATATGCTCATTTAAAGATATCAAAAGGGGGGCATCTGAGTGGCTCTGTCAGTTAAGCATTCAATTCTTTTTTTTTTTCAAAGATTTTATTTATTTGTTAGAGAGAGAGAGTGCATGTGTGCAAGCAGGCGGAGAGCAGGCAGAGGGAGAAACAGGCTCCCCGCTGCGCAAGGAGCCTGATGTGGAACCTGATCCCAGGACCGTGGGGTGATGACCTGAGCCAAAGGCAGACTCAACCATCTGAGCCACCCAGGCACCCCAGCATTCAACTCTTGATTTCAGCTCAGGTCTAGTTCTCAGGGTACTGAGTTCAAGCCACGTGTTGGGCTCTGCATTGGGCTCCATGCTGCGCATAAAGCCTACTTAAATAAAAAATAAACATATCAAAAGAGAATATTTACTTCCATGTTACTGTCTTAAATACTCTTCACTCCTTCCTAAACATCTACATTTCTATCTGGTATCATTTTGTCTCAGCCTGAAAAACTTCCTTCAGCATTCTCTACTGTGAATTCTTCCTTCTTTTATCTGAAAATATATTTCACCTTCATTCTTAAGGATGTTTCCACTATAGAATTCTGAACTGGCTGTTTTTGTTTGAACACTTTAATTTTGCTGTTCCATTGTCCTCTGGCTTCAGTTGTTTCTTATGAGAAGTCAGTGATTTGAATGATTATTCTCTTCTATTTAATTTGTCTATTTGTCAACATGTATTCTATTTACAATAGTTTTTAAATTTTTAAGTTTCATGTGTCTAATTGTTCATTTTCTTTAATTTTCATTGGACTTCAACTGTAAATCTGTCTTCTAAAAATGTGAGTAAATTTTAGTCATACTTCACATATTTTTTCCATCCCCCTTTGCTCTCTTTTCCTTCTCAAACTACATTTACATGTATGCCAGACATTTTCATATTATCTCACCAGTGCCCTAATGCTGTGTTTTTGTTTTTGCTTCTAGATTTTACTTATTCAAGAGAGCACACACAAGTTGGGGAGAGGGGCAGAGGGAGAAGTAGACTCCTAGCTGAGCAGGGAGCCCACAGGACCCTGGGATCACGACCTGAGCCACCCAGGCACCCCTCATTTTTGGGGGGGGGGATTTTTAAAAAAATTAACTTATTTATTTTAATAAACATATAACGTATTTTTATCCCCGGGGCACCCCTCATTTTTTAAAAATCACTTTTCTCTCTCATTCGGACTGGATAATTTTATTGAGCTAACTTCAAGTTCAGTGATCTTTCCATCATTTAAGGTCATCCAGTGAATTTTTATTTCAGATAATCTAGTTTTCTGTTCCAAAATGTCCACATGGTTAAGATTTCATTATTTTTAAAAGACTTATTTATTTGACAGAGAGACAGCGAGAGAGGGAACACAAGCAGGGGAAGAGGGAGAAGCAAGCTTCCCACTGAGCAGGGAGCCTGATGTGGGGCTCAATAGATCTAAGAACCCTGGGATCATGACCTGAACTGAAGTCAAAGGCTTAACCAACTAAGCCACCCCAGTGCCCCTGGTTCTTTATCATGGTTTCAGTATCTCTGCAACGATTTCTTTTCATTGGTCACAAACACATTTTCCTTTCCTTCCTGAATATAATTATAATAATAGATAAAAGAGCTTTAAAATCCATGTCTGCTATAGTGGGAGAATAACAACAATAAAACTCTGCTTACATATCTAGGTCATCTCAGGAATAATCCCAAGTGGTTGTCTCCAGTATGGGTCATGTTTTTGTTTCTTCATATGCTGAGGTTTGGACTGTGTCCAAGTTTATTATAAATCATGAGACTCTAGATTCTGTTATGTTCCTCTAAAGACTTAATTTTTATCGGGCAATTACTTGGCTGAAATCAAAACTATAAATTCTGTATCACCAGCAGTGGGTGGCAGCTGAAATGTCAGTTCAGTCAACAAAGAGATTTTTTTTTTTTTCTTTTTTTGACAGACAGAGATCACAAGTAGGCAGAGAGGCAGGCAGAGAGAGAGGAGGAAGCAGGCTCCCTGCTGAGCAGAGAGCCCGATGCGGGGCTCGATCCCAGGACCCTGGGATCATGACCTGAGCCGAAGGCAGAGACTTTAACCCACTGAGCCACCCAGGCACCCAACAAAAAGATTTTTAGGTAAGGAAATTATTTGGGCTTATTTTTTAATGTTGACTTTGCTTCAAAAAGCACAGCACTGGGCATAATCTGTAGAACTATTCTGTAATTTGCTCAGAGGATTCTTTTCCAAATGTCAACACTGTTGAGAAGTCTCCAGCCATCAAAATAACAAAGAAAAAATGTTCCCAGCTGTCAAAATTAGGTCTTAGTGAGTTTTCAATCTCTCCTTGAGAGATTTGGCAGCACAAATGCTTTTGTCCTCTCCTGCCTTCTTTTGGATTAATGAATACTTTTTACGATTACATTTTAGTATATCTACATATTTTTAGCTATACCTCTTTTTTTATGTAGTGCTTGCCAGATACCATATATGCTTAATATCTCAAGGTCTTCATAGTTAATATTGCATCACTTCAAGTAAAATGTGAGAAACTTGCATTCAAAATGGATCCACTTACCACCCTCTGGCTGCCTTTTTATGCTATCATAACCATATGTATGATGTAACTACATATGTTATAAACCCCACATTATAGTTAAAAATTTTTTTCTTAAACACTTCATTTCTTTAAAAATCTCGTAAGTCTTGGGGCGCCTGAGTGGCTCAGTGGGTTAAAGCCTCTGCTTTCGGCTCAGGTCGTGATTTCAGGGTCCTGGGATCAAGCCCCACATCGGGCTCTCTGCTCAGCAGGGAGCCTGTTTCCTCCTCTCTCCCTGCCTGCCTCTCTGTCTGCTTGTGATCTCTCTCTGTCAAATAAATAAATAAAATCTTAAAAAAAATAAAAAATAAAAAATAAAAATCTCGTAAGTCTTTTATATTACCTTCGTATTTACCATTTAAAGTGTTCTTCCATTCCTTCATGTGGAGCCACTGTAAATGCCTGCTGTTCTATATTGTCCACAGTGACAAAGAAGAAAAACTTTTGGTGCTAATAACATTTCATCACCTCAGAACTTTCAGGTATGGGCTCATGAACATATAATACAAACAATAAACAAAAAAACAAAACAAAACAATAAACAAAATTCTAGCAAATCAAATCCAAAAATATTTTTAAAGGATAATACATAACAACTGGAATTTATCCCAGGAATGGTTGGCTTAATATTTAAAAAGCAATCAATTTAATTAGTTATATCTTTTTAAAGATTTTTAAAAATTTATTTGACAGAGAGAGATCACAAGTAGGCAGAGAGGCAGGCAGACAGAGAGAGAGGAGGACGCAGGCTCCCCCAGAGAGCAGAGAGCCCGATGTGGGTCTCAATCCCAGGACCCTGGGATCATGACCTGAGCTGAAGACAGAGGCTTAACCCATTGAGCCACCCAGGCGCCCCAATTTAATTAATTATATTAACAAACTAGAAAACTCATATTGATCACCTCAATAATACAGAAAAGGTATTTTTTTCCCCCAGAAAAGGCATTTGACAAATCCAACTTCCATTCCCGATAAAAACTCCCAGCAAACTAAATTCCTCAACCTAATCAAGGGCATTTATGGAAAACTTAAAGACTATCATACTTAATGGTGAAACACCAAATGCTTTCCAGGAACAATACAAGGATGTCTATACAGCTTCCATTCAGCACTGAGTGGGGGTTCCAGCCAGAGTGCAACCAGGCAAAATAAACAAAAAGTCTCCAGACAGGAGCAAAAACTATAAGTGAAAACTTTATATTCACAGAAATATGATTGTCTATGAAGAAAATCTGATGAGGGCAC